>NC_089595.1:46097786-46414671 GCF_019320115.1 Miscanthus floridulus
CTATAGTCAGCATTGTTCTGATACCACTTTGTAGCACCCGGCTTTAAGGATAAAACCAGATACACACAATATGTGAGCCCAGGAAGTCAAATCTCACATATAGCCACAAATAAGGATAATATCGAAAGACAATGCTCCAAATATAGCGTACTTAGTATAAAGGATATAACCTTAGACAGCAAATAGCGAAAAGACAACTCTGATCTTCGGGTGAAGACTCCAAATCCACAGGGACAACTGACTGGTTGCCCACAAGCCTAATTCGTCCAAACTCTAGCAATCTAGTACCCATCTGGGATTTTTATCCAAAGATTTAAAAAGTAAAGAAAGCATAAGTACATGTCGTACTCAACAAATATAACATGGGGTTTATGAGACTCAAAAGGCTAACATTGGTTTAACTGTGATTAGCTTCTAATTATCACAATTTTAGCATAAGAGTAGCAACAAGTTTATCACAAGACCATACAAACACATGATCAAGTAAACATGAATAATGAATAGTATAAACAGTAATAATTGGTGAGCATCTTTATCATTAGTATCATCAGTGTTCATCATCAATTCCATAAGGGTTCCAAGGCCGCACTGGACCGTGAGCATGACTCATATATCAATTTTACACTCTGTAGAGGTTGTACACTTTCACTGTGAGTTTTGATTTACCCTTTCCCCCGAGGCGTCCAACCTCTTGGCCCACTACCAAGGAAGGTCGGTAGAGTTCACTATGAAGCCTTTCAAAGGTTCATCTAACAAGTTAGGGCCATTAGATTCACTCAGCAAATAGATATAGAACACCCCCTGTCGAATGGCACAATTCCATCATGGCTATACACATAAGAGAAGAGGTTGTCGTATACCTAATTTGGCAAGCCATTCTTACACCAATAAAGTTAACCTCTAACAAGTTGTACTGTAAGTCTCGAATGATCACTTATAGATAAGTCCTTAGGGAGAGGAATCTAGAGCACCATTAAAACAGCCCAATGCTCTAGCACCCTTGTGCCATGCTGCTAAAAAATATATTTTAGTGTTTATTGCATATACCATTAGTCAAGTTACAAGATCATGGTTTTAGTTGAGCACCAGCATCATACTACCCAATGCAATACCCCATAGGAATCAAGGTACAAGGTAACAAATATCTAGGATATCCTTATTGGCAACAAGGTAGACACATGCAATATGAAATAAGTGATTAAAGGTGTATAGGTCAACAAGGAAGATTCCATGCTATACTTGCCTTAAACTTAGATCCTTCTTCAAGTCCAAAACTTCAAAATCTGCTTCTTGATTCAGCACGTATAACTCATCGATTGGTCATGATCATAAAGCACCACACAAGCATCTAGACAATCATACATGAAGCAAACAACAGATCTAAATTAGAATAGTACACCAATCATAGAAAAATAAGTAAAAGAGTTTGAAACACGATTCTACGCATCGCTACGAACATAGACACGAAAAAGCACGCTAATCGAAGCTACAGTGAAAAGATACATCTACCAATAGATTTGCTTTATACATGGAAAAGAAAACTATAGGCTTCATTTATTTTAACTATATAATATAAATTGAATTAATTCAATTTTAGATTTAAATTATAGATCTAAAGTAAAACAAATTATATTTTATTTATAAAATCTAGTTGCATAATTATTAATCAAATTAGAATTTAAACCATGAAATTCCAAAAATAGTGACATGGTAACCACTATTACTAATGCATAGATCTCGTCGCTATGAATCTAACGCAACTTGAATGGACTAAAACAGAGTTAAAACGTAGAAGATATGAGTTAAATAGGATTTTCTTTAATAAAATAATAGATTAAATCTAATCATGAATTTTAAAAGTTGAAAACATACTTAATAGTAGTATGAACATCATGTAGATTATGAAATTACGAACCTAACGCAAGTTGAATGGGTCAAATCAGAGTTAAAACAGAGAAGTTATGGTTAAAACAAAATCAGTGGCAAATCTGTAAATAAGTGAAAACGTATTTTGGATCTAAATCGACGAAACCACGCTTTCCAAAGAAGAAAACATAATCTGGGATTTCACTTTGGACTGCGGGTTAATACTCAAGTACTTATAAGGGCTCTTTTGCAAAATTCTAAAACGAAGGGGTATCGGCTACCCACGGACATCGGATTAGCTACGAGCGGCCATGAATATATCAGGCGGTGTAGGAGACGATGGCGGCTAGCCGGAATAGAGCGGGCATGGTGGCGCCATGACCGGTGAGGCGATGAGCTCACCAGAGACATCAATTTACGGCCTACAGTGCATGGTTTTTCGAACGGGAAGGTCCGGGAGAGAGAGAGAGAGGGAGACGGCGGGCTCACCTAGGGTCACCTCGGTGATGGAGAAGGAACAGGGCGGGTGTGGGACTCAACAAGGCAGCGACTCTCGCAGCTATGCTAGGGCTGGCTACCTTAGTGTGAGCAGGGGTAGCGGTTGCTATCGAGTTGGAGGCGGTGCAGGCTCGGGCGGCATTTAAAGGGGCGCGGGGACTTCGGCGACATGGCATCGAGGCGTGGTAGGGTGGTGTGGGACTCCCGGGCGGCGGGCAGTGAGTCTAGGTAGAATACGTGCTGGAGGAAGAGGGACAAAACTAACAGGTATGGCCCACATGTCAGCATTGGCGAGGGCAAGGGCTAGCAGTCAGAGAGAGAAGAGGCGCACGACTGGTGCCTTTGGGCGGGCTCGTTGACATGGATTGGGTCAGCACGCTGGGCAGTGCTGCTAGGCCACACGGAGAAGCTGGGAGCGGGAAGCGGCCTGCGCGACGATTGGGCTGCAGCCTGGCTGGAGCTTCGACCGGGGCAGCCCATAAGCAAGAAAGGAGGGAGAGCGGGAAGAAGTGGGACCGCGGGAAGAAAAAGAGAATAGGCCTTCGGGCCCAACAAGAGAAAGAGAGAATTTTCCTTTTCTATTTTATTTTCAAAACCAATTAAAATGTAAACCAAATCAAATTTGAATAGGATTTCAAATACACTCTTCAATTCAAACATAAATGAGAAATTTTGATAAGTTTTCAAAAATAAATTTTACAACTTTTTAAATTCTTTTATTTTTTTCTAATTCTCTTTTCTTTTACTTAAAAGCCATTTTTAATTTCTTTTACTAAAGCAATTTAAACCATTTTGAATTTTCAATCAAAACCACTCAATCAAATACATCAAATGCAAGGGCATGTATGCACAAACATGTTGTTAAACCTTATGATGAATTTTAATTTAATGAAAATTTTAATTTCCTATATTTTATGAGCACAAAAATTCCAACTTAAATCTTTTTAGCCCTATTTCCAAAAATTCAAATTTTAGGGTGTTACACTTCACCACCTCTACCACCTCCTCCTACTTCTCCACCTTCGCCACCTCCTCCTACCTCTCCACCACCAGCCTTTCCTTCCCCACCATGGTTGTGCCCTACGCTTGAGATCACTCACTACTACACGTGTTGTCCACGACCTACACTGCCACTTGACTCTTCCCCGTCTGTCCTTGCACCTGCTCATGTGTCTTCTTCTCACTATACCCTTAGTGACCACAACACCCTTCATCCTCCCAATCGCCTTGGCTTCACTGCTGCTGTTTTGGCTGAGCCTATGACCTATAGGAAGGCTGGTGCTCACCAGGAGTGGCAGCATGCTATGGCTGAGGAGGTTGCTACCTTAGAGCATACTGGCACCTAGGATCTGGTTCCTTTGCGACCTCATGTCACTCCTATCACTTACAAGTGGGTGTATAAGGTAAAGACCTACTCAGATGGCTCCCTTGAGTGCTACAAGGCTCGTCATGTAGCGCGTGGCTTCCAACAGGAGCAAGGTCATGACTATGAGGAGACCTTCACTCCTATCACTTACATGACTACTATTTGGACCCTTCTTGTAGTTGCTCCTGTTCGTTAGTGGTCGATATCTCAGTTAGATGTCAAGAACGCCTTCCTCAATGGCGAGCTCCTTGAGGAAGTCTACATGCAGCCACCTCTAGGGTACTCAATTCTAGATGGGATGTTTTGTCGGTTGCGCGTTCCATCTATTGTCTTAAGCAAGCTCCTCATGCTTGGTTCGAGCGTTTATCCTCTGTTGTCATCGATGTTGGCTTCAAGCCCAATGACCACGTCAAAGCCCTAGTTTGGTTTTGGATAATTGAAGAAACCTAGGACTAACCTTTGATCTAAGAGTGTGAATTAGATAAGGTGGTCCAACCCAAGTGGTGAAGCTAGATGATGGCCATAGTGAAGGTGATGGCCACAAAAGAGATGATCAAGTGCTTCACATTTGGAAAAGAAGAAAGAGAAGACAAAAAATGGGCTCAAGGCAAAGGTAAAATGATAGGAGCCATTTTTGGTTTGCACTCAAGACACCAAGAGTGTGTGAGTGATTTAGGATCGATAGCCGTACTATAAAGAGGGGAAATCTTCGACTAAGCGGTTATTGAGTGCCACTAGGTGACATGATTCTTGCATATGCATTTAGGAACCTAGTGTGCTAACTTTGACCCTTGTAAAATGCTTTGAAAAATGCCAACACACGTGCGCACAAGTTCTACATTTTGTGGTTAGCGACTTGAAAAAGAGGCATGGGATTATGACCGAACGCTGGTCAGGAAGTGACCGGACGCGTCCGATACTCAACCACCCTAGGTCTCGGTCAGTGTCGCTGCACTGACCAAATGCTGTGATAGGACATGGGGGCTGTGTCTGATCAGGTGGAGCAGAGTAGGAGCAGGCCGGCCTCATGACCGGACCCTAAATAGTGTTTGTGACTAGAAGTGAAGGAGTCGCGTCACGTTATCACTGACGTACGTTGATGTCATCCCCTGTGCGAAGCCGAGTGAGGACCAGACTCAGTAGAGCGCCCGGTCTACTAGGACCTGATGCATACGGTCAATAAAATTGTGCTCTAGGAGCTCTCAGCATAGAAATCATCATGACCAGACTCTGAGTCTTCGGCGTCTGGTCATTCTCGAGAGGCTTGTCCGATAATTATTTAATTTGAGCTGACTGTTTAGATACTGTTGAAATAGGGCAACTGTGCTTGAATGTAGAAGGCCACATGGCGGTAGGTGCACGACCAGATGCTGGTACGGTGCGTCCGGTCAACCTGACCGGTGTTGGTATTTATTAACGTGTCACTTATTTTAAGTAATCACCCTATGTTGTTTACATTCCCTAGTATCTTTTACTAGGTTGTCATTCCTAGTGTTAGTGCCAAAAATACTTGTTGGTAAAACCGAGTACCACTTCTAGAATGATACTAAGAAGTACTTTAGTATTTCATGTGACTAGGAAGAATATATATATATATATATATATATATGAAAGAAATCTATAAGCGCACAGATAATTATACCATTGTAGCAATTTACCCGAGAGTATTTCAGGAATCGTTATTTATATTTTTACCATAGGGAAGGTCTGGCGAGGACATGTATTGATAACTTACACTATTGATGCAGAAGTAAACCATAACCAATATTCTACTCACAACTGGGTAAGTCATAGGATAAATTATGTATATGATAAATATGGATTAGTGATAAATCACTTAGAGTACTCCTTTCTATGGCATTAGCATGGTGAACTAAAATATTAGAGGAATAATTGCTAAATCATTCTTAATTACAAGTCACAGCATACATTGATTAGTACATTGATTAGTGCAATTACACCTAGTAGTCATGGCTAAGGTCATCTTTATATCTACACATAAGGGATATTACTGAGGAAGATTAAGAACTGAGGTTGTTCTTCCTTCGTAACCAGACCCTACTTGCACCTATATTCGAGGAGTGGACTACAAAGGACTCAATGGGAGTGTCACATCCGCAATCTATCACATGACCCAAAATATAGGGTGTATCCACAGGTAAACAACATTAAGCACCACGCTTACACAATGTCGACCACTCAACATTAAGCACCACGCTTACACAATGTCGACCACTCACCCATAGTACCTTAGAGTGAGTGCTATATGAACTTATGCATGAACGTGATAATAATCTAACTATACTAAGAAAATAATCAAAGTAGACGATGAACATTATAACCAAGAACATAGATAAGATGAATACTAATATTGTCATAACAATTGTATCTAGCATATAAAATAATAGAGGTACAAAAGACACGGGGTACAAAGATTATACCAAACCATGCTCTTGACAAAATCAGGAATCCAAGCAAAGCCTGCTTGCCTCCCTCTAGACCTAGCCTAACTAGCTATGCCCTAGAATATGGTGGAGCTCTAAGGATGATTAGGGTTTCTGTCTTCTCAAATGACTTATTAGGGTTTGATGATCTGATGCCTAGGAGGGTGGCAGGGGCTGGTATATATAGGGCGAAGCGTCCATCTTGAGCCCTTAGATCAAACTGACTTGAATAAATGGTGTAGATGCAATCTAGGTGGCAGTGGAGAACCAACATAACAACGGGGGATGACATGTGGGCCCTAGGGGCCGGGCGGCCTATAGGTGGGGCCAACCGGCCCCATCTAGCGGCGTCTTGCCTCTGCTTCGGTGTGGAGTCCTCTCAAGTCTTCTAGAACCTTCTGGGGTCATTCTCATTGTGGATAAGCGAGATTAAATCTGATATGTAGGTCTACCTTGATGGTTTTCTAGATAAACCCTATAGAAAATACAGATTCACCAAAACTCATGGAATTTATTAGTTTAAAACCCTAGACCTTCGTTTGTGATTATATTTATGCCCTTATGCATGTTATATTGACGGTTTATAATGGTTGTTAACTAACGTCAACAAACTCCCCCAAGCTTAGCCTTTGCTATTCCCTTAGCAAAGATAAACTCAGTAAATGGATTAGGAGTCACATCAATGTGTTTCACTCCTCAAAAGTACACATGCATTCAAACAAGAATTATCCTCTGGATTAGAATGAACCTATCTGACTTTCAAACTTACCCATATTACCTTCAACCATGGAGCTTCTTAGCTTTCACTTGGGTCTTGAGCAATTAAAAGATAGAATGATCAAGTCAAGCACTATGTCTCAAGTTCTTTGTTTAGCCATTATTCTGGAGTTTTTATAGGTTTTCAAAATAAAACTCAGAGCCTCCTTTATATGACACTATCAAGGCCAAGTCAAGCACTATGTCTCAAGTTATTTGTTTAGCCATTATTCTGGAGTTTTTATAGGTTTTCAAAATAAAACTCAGAGCCTCCTTTATATGACACTATCAAGGCTCTTAATATATGTGGTATTTGTGGATCCTCACCAAAGCAAAAGTGATGTTATGCCTTTCTTTTCCTACAACTAAGGCTTATGTGGAGCTCATAGGAGTGGAGAAAGCATGAAAGAGCATACTTGCAATACATGTATTATAAAGTCAAACCTTGGATCCAAAGAGAGTTGAGTCATACAATCAAATCAAGATGTGCATGCGTGTGGATGTATGGCGGATATATATGGTGGCTAACCTAATTCTACTATGCTCCTTGAAAACATATCTCTCTTTTGAAACTTGGAAACAACTTTGCAAGAAAACATGGGCTGTCTTATTCATCTTTTCTTTTTTTTATTGTTTTCAATATCTCGGACACTTGTCAATTTTTCTCATCTATTTTTTTTCTTCTTCTCTCTTTTTTATGAATAACTTTTGCATAGCCCCATGTCTCTTTTCTGTAACAAAACTTTTGAGAGATAGCAACAAGAACTTGGAATACTTATTTGGTTGATATCCTATCAAGAATATTTTTGGTGTTTTCTCCCTATGTAGGAGTAAAACATTTTAGGGTGGATCTAGATAGGAGTAGTGCATATTTGGGTGGTGTGTATGTGATCTTGATTTTGAGGGCATGACAAACCTCTCATTAGGGTCAACAAAGCTTGACTAAACTCAATGCAAAACAAGCAGCATATTTGTGGAAGTTTTCCTAATCTAAATATCATGTATGGCTTTGGTAGGAATTCAAGATTTGGAATACAGGAGCTCATCATGTAGGATTTTCATATTTTTCAAAAGATAAATCTCTAGATATTTAGTATCACTTGGAACAAGATAAATAGCAGCTCAGACCTTCTCATATCATATATGTCAATTACCTAGACTTAGATCAAGCATATGCTGCCCACGAGTTTCAAGTTCAGAGTAAATTCTTATATCAAAACAGTCGTATCCAAAACTTGGGAGAATTTAAGGCTAAAAGCTAGGTACTTGAAAGGAATTACGACAGAGCAACTATTCATCATTTCCATGTTAAGAGATTATCCTTGAGAGTCCTTTTATTTATTCAGTTCTTAAAAACAGAAAAATAGACACACATTTTTTATTTTGTTTTCATTTTTAAGATCACACCTTACTAATATATATATAGCTAATACAAATATAAATTTTTGTTTTACTTTTAGTTTGTTATGCATCTTTTTATGACTTAGAAATAATAGAACAAAAAAGAAAGAAATACTTAGCAAGATACATGGGGGATGCCTTTCCCCCAAGCTGTATGTTGGCTCGGTCGAATGTTGAAGTTCAATGATCCTTTTGAGAGCATATTTGCCAGCGGATGTCCCTCCCATTCCGGGATGGAATGAGATGAAGACAACCGGGTGAATTTGCTCTTGATCTTGGTGCATCATCCTACAAAATACCAACAAAAATACCAAAACTTATGGAACAGATTAGGATAAAAGGGTTAGCGATCAGCCATCCAAAGATTAGTTATTCTTGAAGTTTAGAAATATTTCTATTTTGGCAGATTTTTAACAAGATGTCTTTCTAATATTTTTTTGGATTTTCCATTTTTATATGCATGCAAGAAATATGTATGTATGGTATTTTTATTTTTATGCCACCACGGTGAATATTCCTATGGGCTTCTACACACCATAAAATTACTCACGTGGGGCTTAAAATTTTATGATGATAAAATTTTTATTTTCTTTTCTAAATGTAATACCAATGTAGGAAAGTAAATATGCTAAAGTGAAAAAAAAATCATGTAATGCTAGGAAGTAAATATGGATAACTACCGATGTTACCTCCCGGTGAGGGTTTGGATTTTTAAGTCCTGTAGAGAAAAGCCCTTTGTTCTTTAGGTGCATCTGTCGGTCCTAGGGATGGAGACCTTGATGGTTGCACCTCTTGTGATAGTGACTTTGTTGATGTCACTTTTTCCTTCCATACCTGCTTGGTCTGTGGACCGGTCTTAGGCAGAGTAGATTTATCTTTCACAACTTTTTCAAGTTCTTCATCTTCTTCCCATTCATTCTTTGGGTGTTGATTCTTTTGGTTTCGGGATGATTGACGTCTCCTCCTGGAGCAAGACTTCTTTGGCTGCTCATAAGTGGTATAACTATTAAAATAACAGCGTACCTTCTCTTCAAGGTATTAGAAGTAGACTTGTCTAGATCCAACGTAGATGATCGCGTTGGTTGTGTTGAGGAACAGTCTTCCCAATATGATAGGTGTATCATCTTCTTATTCATCCATGTCTAGAACCATGAAGTTGGTAGGGGCAAACTGATCATGTATTCTTACCATTACATCTTTTGCTATTCCTTCCAAAAATCAGATTCATTAGTCTGCCATCTGCAATTACATATATAGGGAACAAAGGTTCGTTACCAAATAAATATTCATACGTTACCTTGGACATTATGTTGACACCTGATCCAATGTCATAGAAGGTCTTATGGAAAATTCATTGTGCAATGGTACACTTGTTCATTGGTACGCCTAGATCATCCTTCTTAGCAAGGATTGGTGAAGCGAGGAAGTGGTCGTACGCTAATTGGAGTGTGTTGATCATGTTGACTAATTCTTCTTGTGGTTGCCCGTCCTTGTTCTTCCTCCTTCTTCTATTGTTATTTTTAGGTCACTGTTGTCTCTTCAAGCAGGTATGACATCTGTGGATGTCCAGGAGATTGCAAGATATGATTCTTAAAAGAAAACTTCTCCTTTTTATCCTTAATTATGAAGCAGATCTTGGCACTGTTCGCGTAGATGATGACTTTTGTGGTGCTTAGGAAAGGTCGGCCCAAAATAATAGGTGCCCTTATATCTTCACCTATTTTCAAAACCACAAAGTCTACGAGAACATATGATTGTCCCACTCGAACAATGACATCTTCAAGAACTCCCTTGGGGTAGCAGAGTGACTGATCTACAAGCTACAAACGTATTTTTGTGTACAACAAAGTATATCCATTAATTTTATCATACATTACCTTAGGCATGATGTTGACACTTGCTCTGAAGTCACAAATAGCTTCTTGGAAAATATGTGGTCTAATGGCGATGGGGATGATAGGTCTTCCTGAATCGCACTTCTTTTCTAGCAAGGTATAATCTATTCACCTTCCCAACCATGGTTGTATATAGTAGTATGCTACATTGTGAATATCAATAAGATTTGTAGTTTCTAGATCTTCTGGTTGCCCTAGAATCTTACCTTTGTTGGATAGAGGAACAATAGCTACCAACTGAGCCATTTGTGATTCTACCATTTTATTAAAGCTATGCTGGTTCTTAATGGTAGAAGCAAAGCTATCCATTCTATTATTTATGTTCTCTAGAATTTTATTACTGGTAGCTACCTTTCTAGATAATCCCTCCATAAGTTTGGATTGGCTAGCAATTAATTCTCTCAAGGGTGGTTGATTGAAATTATTAAAATTATTACCTTGATAGTTACCTTGGTAATTACCTTGATAGTTCAGTCTTTGTTGCTGATTCCATTCTTGATTCTGTTGAGGACGAGAGTAGTTGTTGTTGACAAAGTTCACATCCTCATGGGTCTTAGGGCAATTGCTTCATGAATACCTAGTGTTTTCACACTCTTCACACGTGATGCGGGAATCATGAATGTGCATGACTTCTTGCTTCTCATTAGCTCGATCTTCAAGCTTCTTCATCAGCAGATCCATCTTAGCAGACAACATGTCTACCTCCTTGAGTTGATGCATACCTCCACCTCTTGTGGGTCTAAATATGTTCTTCATTACAACCTTGGTTGGAGGCCATCTTCTTCACAAGAGCTGTTGCAGTTGGTATGGTGAGTGACAGGAATGCACCTCCAGCAGCAGCATCCATAGTCCCATGGGTACTATTGTCAACCCATGGTAAAAAGTCTACATGAGTAGCCAATTCTCCATCCCATGACGAGGACATTTTGTAATGTAATCTTAAAAGTGTTCCCATGCCTTAGGGACAAATTCATCATGTTGTTGCTGAAAGCTTGAGATTCTTCCACGTAGAGCATTGGTCTTACCTATGGAAAATAACTTTGCTAGGAAGACAATGGAACAGTTATCCCATATAGTATTTCTATCTTTGTTGGTGTAGAACCACTACTTTGCCTTCCCTAAGAGTGAGAATGGGAAAAGGCAAAGTAGTATGGCATCTTGGTGCACTCCTTTGATGGTGAAAGTGCTATAGATTTCTAGGAAGTGTTGGAGATGTGCACTCGCATCTTCATGTGCCTTTTCACAAAACTGGTTTGCTTGCACCATGTTGATGAGGGCTGGCTTGAGCTCAAATCCATCGTCTCTAACATCAACTGTTGGTCCAGTATAGATGTTGGCTATAGTTGGAGTAGAGAATTCATGGAGAGTCTTGTCAGCCATGGCTTCAAAATCTTGTGTTAAGCTCTGCCTTGTTAGGTTGTCTTCTGATTCTATAGCTGAGACCTTTAGTTTGGCTCTAGTTCTCCTATTTAATGCTCCTAGGTCTTCAATGTAGTTTGTCAGAAGGTCAAAACCGGTCATACATTACCCTGCATAAGATATGAAAACTCAACAAAACAAGGGTAATCCTGCTAGAGCAGTGGTCCATGGTTATCTCGATCACATCAATAAGTATAAGTTTATCAATACTTCATTTGCCTAACTACCATCCTCGCCAACAGCGCCAAAATGCTTGTTGGTATTTATTAATGTGTCACTTGTTTTAAGTAGTCACCCTATGTTGTTTACATTCCTTAGCATCTTTTGCTAGGATGTCATCCCTAGTGTTGGTGCCAAAAATGCTTGTTGGTAAAACCTAGTGCCACTTCTAGAATGACACTAAGAAATACTTTTGTATTTCATGTGACTAGAAAGAATATATATATATATATATATATATATATATATGAAAGAAATCTACAAGCGCACAGATAATTATACCATTGTAGCACTTTACCCGAGAGCATTCTAGGTATCATTATTTATATTTTTACCATAGGGAAGGTCTGGCGAGGACATATATTGATAACTTACGCTGTTGATGGAGAAGTAAACCATAACCAATATTCTACTCACAACTAGGGTAAGTCATAGGATAAATTATGTATATGATATCTATGGATTAGTGATAATCACTCATAGTACTCCTTTCTACGGCATTAGCATGGTCAAGTAAAATATTAGAGGAATAATTCCTAAGTCATTCTTAATTACAAGTCAAAGCATACATTGATTAGTGCAATTACACCTAGTAGTCATGGCTAAGGTCATCTTTATATCTACACATAAGGGATATTACTAAGGAAGATTAAGAACATAGCTTGTTATTCCTTTGTAACCGGACCCTACTTGCACCTATATTCGAGGAGTGGACTATAAAGGACTCGACAGGAGTGTCACATCTGCAATCTACCACATGGCTCGAGATATAGGGTGTATCCGTAGGTAAACAAGTATAAGCACCAAGCTTACACAATGTCGACCACTCACCCCATGTACACCAGAGTGAGCGCTATATGAACCTATGCATAAACATAATGATAAACTAGCTATACTAAGTATATAATAAAAGTAGACAATGAACATTATAACTAAGAACATGAATATTGTGAATGCCAATGTTTTCATAACAATTGTAGCAAACATATAAAAGTAATAAGAGATAAAAGAGAGGGGGTACAAAGATTATACCAAACCACGCTCTTGACAAGATCAGGAATCCAAGCAAAGCCTGCTTGCCTCCCTCTAGACCTAGCCTAACTAGCTATGTCCTAGAATATGGTGGAGCTCTAAGGATGATTAGGTTTCTGTCTTCTCAAATGACTTATTAGGGTTTGATGATTTGATGCCTGAGAGGGTGGCAGGGGCTAGTATATATAGGCCAGAGCGTCCATCCTAAGCCCTCGGATCAAACCAACTTGAATAAACAACGTAGATGCAATCTAGGAGGTGGTGGCGAACCGACATAACAATGGGGGATGACATGTGGGCCCCACGGGGCCGGGCAGCCTATAGGTGGGGCCGGGCAGCCCCACCTGGCAGCATCTTGCCCTTTGCTTCGGTGTGGAGTCCTCTCGAGTCTTCTTGAACCTTTTGAGGACTTTTTCGCTGTGGATAAGTGTGATTAAATCTGACATGTAGGTCCAACTTGACGATTTTCGAGATAAACAATGCAGAAAATATAGATTCACCAAAACTCGTGGAATTTGTTAGTTTAAACCCCTAGACCTTTGTTAGTGATTATATTTATGCCCTCATGCATGTTATATTGATGGTTTATAATGGTTGTTAACTACCGTCAACAACTAGCGTGTCTGGTCAGTACGTAGAGCCCCCTCCCTTAACCCTAACGACTTTATTCATTTGAGGGGCTCTATAAATAGTGTTTGGCCAGCTTGGGGTTCACTCTCTTGGCACTTTGACATTCTTAACATCCTTGTCAGCCTAAGTAAACATCTCCCACTCATCTCCATCATTGATTCATCATCATATTGAGATTGGAGTGATTTCAAGTGCATTTGCTTGAGTGATTGCATCTAGTGGCACATGGGGATTGTTGTGGCTATGGATTTCTTGTTACTCTTGGTTGTCGTCACCTAGATAGCTTGGAGCAGTAGAGGAGCTTTGGCACGTCTTGGTGATTGTTTGTGGCCGACTTCGGTGATTATGAGGGGTCTTGTACCTTTCCCGGCGGAGAGTCAAAAGGTAACTCTAGTGGATTGCTCATGTCATTGAATTACCTCACTTGTGGGTAGGTTCTTGCAGTGTCCAATTGTGTGGATGAGGTTTGTGCAACACCTCTTAGCCATCAAACCACCAAGTGTTGGTCGACACAACGGGGACTAGCGTGCCAGCAAGCACGTGAACCTTAGGAAAGATGATGATGTATCTTGGTTCAATCAATGATCAAGCGTGGGAAGTGACCGAGAATTACTATGCAATAATTGATCCCACCAATCTCACCAACCAAGACAAGGCAAACAAACAATGCAATACAATGGCTCTCAACACCATCTACAATGCCATTGATTCAAAGGTATTTGAGCAAATCAAGGATCTTGATAGAGCATGTGAAGTATGGAAGAGATTATAGGAGACCTATGAGGGCGCACCGGCGGTGAAGAGTGCCAAGCTATACATCCTCAAGGACAAGTTGACAAGCTTCAAGATAAAGGATGATGAGAGCATTCCAAAGATGTTCCATAGATTGTAAGTAATTGTCAAGGACTTGAAGGCTTTGGGTGAGAAGATCAAGGATGAGGACATCTCGCACTGGTTCTTGATGTGTTTACCTCCAAGGCATGAGATGTTGAGGATGCTCATCATAAGAGGAGGATTGAAGGAGCTTACCCTTAACCAAGTACTAGGTGATGTCATGACACAAGAGACATACTATGTAGAAAGGGAGGGAGTCGACAAGGATGAGAAGAAGGAAGATGAAGACAAGAAGAAGAAGAAGAAGAGTGTAGCATTCAAGACTAACTCATCATCCAAGAATAAGAGCAAGTCCAAGAAACAATCAAGTGATGATGAAGATGCTAGTGACATTGATGATGAAGCTATGGCTCTCCTTGTGCGCAAGATAGGCAAATTCATAAAGAAGAAGGGCTATGGTGCAAGAAAGAGAAGAGATGACAACAAGGAGTATGTTAGGAGATGCTACAATGCAAGAGCCTAGATCACATTGTTGCAGATTGTCCCTACAATAGTGACAATGATGAGGATGAGAAGAAGAAGCCTAAGAAGGAGATGAAGGAAAAGAAGGAGAAGAAGGAGAAGAAAAAGACTTTCACAAAGAAGAAGAAAGGAAGTGGCTATGTAGTCACTTGAGATAGTGATGGCACCTCTAATGATGATGATGGCTCTAGTGATAATGACAAGAAATCCATCAATAAGGCACTAGCAAGCATTGTTATCAACAATAAGCCTTCCATCTTTGACACTCCATCGACTTGCCTCATGGTAAAGCCCACCAAGGTAAAATATGATGTGAGTGATGATGATTGTGAAAGTGATAATTGGAGTGATGATGATGCTGAGTAGTACACCAAGGAGGAGCTCTTGGACATGTGTGAGCAAGTACAAACTTGCCTTGAGATGAAGAGAAATGAGTGCAAAGAATTGCATGCGCAAGAAGATCAAATCTCTTGAGCAATCCTTTGATGATCTAAATGCTTGTCATGAGAGTCTAAGGAAAGACCATAAGAAGCTTGGCAAAGCTTACTCTAAGCTTGAAAAGGCTCACTCCTCTCTCCTTGAGCAAGTTAAGAAGGAGGAAGCCAAGAAGGAGCAAGTGATTGTGTCATATGATGTGGGACTAACATGTGATATTCTTAATGAATCTTTTTATTAGTCCATTGTTGTTGCTCCCACTAACCCTTCTTGTAGCACTACCACTTCTACTTCACCTTTGAGTGATGGTTTCACTTGTGATGCCTCACTAATGGTGGAAAATAAGACCCTCAAGAAGGAGGTGAATAAGCTCACTCGTGCCTTAGGCAATGCCTATGGTGGAGATGCCCACTTATTAAAGTGCATGGGTAGCCAAAGGTTTTCTCTGAACAAAGAGGGATTGGGCTATACCCCCAAGAAAGGCAAGGCGACCTTTGTCACTCATAAGACTAGTTTTGTGAAGGGCAATGGTCGGTTTTGCAATAGATGCAAGCAAGTGTGGCATATAGAGCAATATTGCAAAAACAAGAACAAGAATGCTAATGTATCCTCTATTAATATTGATTCTTGTTACATGCTTGTTAAGGGTGCCAATGGTGTCAAGGATAAGTTCATTGGTACACCAAATGTGGGCCCAAAGAAGAAGATCATTTGGGTACCAAAGACCTTGGTAACTAACCTTCAAGGACCCAGCAAGTTTTGGGTACCTAAAAAGAATTGATCTTCTTTTCTAGGTCCATTATAAAGCTAGAGAAAGGCATTGGGTGCTTGATAGTGGGTGCACACAACATATGATCGGTGATTCAAGAATGTTCAATTCAATCAATGCAAATGAGAGCAATGGAATTGATAGTATCACATTTGGTGGCAATGGCAAAGGCAAGGTCAAGGGGCTTGGTAAGATTGCAATATCCAATGATTTGAGCATTTCCAATGTGCTACTAGTAGAGAGCTTGAACTTCAACCTATTATCGGTAGCTCAATTGTGTGATCTTGATTTCAAGTGCATATTTGGTGTGGTTGATGTAGAGATCATAAGTGTATATGGCTCTAACTTGATATTCAAAGGATTTAGATATGAGAATCTATACTTGGTTGATTTCAATGCTAGAGGAGCTCAATTGTCAACATGTTTGCTCACTAAGTCTAGCATGGGTTGGTTATGGCATAGAAGGCTTGGTCATGTTGGAATAAAATAATTGAACAAGTTGATTAAGCATGATCTAGTTAGAGGCTTAAAAGATGTCACATTTGAGAAGGATAAGCTATGTTGTGCATGTCAAGCCGGCAAGCAAGTTGGCAACACACATCTTAAGAAAAGCATCACGAGTACATCTAAGGCATTTGAGTTGTTGCAGATGGATTTGTTTGGACCAACAACATATACTAACATTGGTGGCAACAAATATGGTTTTGTGATTGTGGATGATTTTACAAGATATACATGGGTAGTCTTTCTTGTTGACAAGAGTGATGTGTTTGCTACATTCAAGACATTCATCAAGAGAGTTCACAATGAGTTTGAAACCACAATCAAGAAAGTGAGAAGTGATAATGGAAGTGAATTCAAGAATACAAGAGTTGATGAGCTATGTGATGAATTTAGAACTAGACATCAATTCTCAACTAAGTATACTCCACAATCAAATGGCCTAGTTGAGAGGAAGAAAATAACTTTGATTAACATGGTAAGATCAATGTTGAGTGAGTACAATGTGAGCATTCATTTTGGACCGAAGCAATCAACATGGCTTACTACTATAGTAACCGCCTCTATTGTCACCCAATGATGGAGAAGACACCATATGAGCTTTTGAATAGAACAAAGCCCAATATTACATACTTTTGGGTTTTGGTTGCAAATGCTACATATTGAAGAAAGGGACTAGATTGAGAAAGTTTGAGAAGAAATGTGATGAAGGTTTCTTGCTTGGTTACTCCACTACTAGCAAGGCTTATAGAGTTTGGAATTTGGCTAGTGGTACTCTTAAGGAGGTTCATGATGTGGAATTTGATGAAACCAATGGTTCCCAAGAGGAAGATGAGAATCTAGATGATGTGAGAGGAACTCAATTGGTCAATGCAATGAAAAACATGGATATTTATGACAAAAGGCCTAGAGAGGTGATTGATGTCGAAGATGACAAGAATCAAGTGCTCTCTAACTCAAATGTGCAAGCTAGTGGTTCTCATGATCAAGATCAAGCTAGTACAAGTGATGATAAAGTGCAAGATCAACAACAAGTGGCTAGTACATCATCTCAACCAAATGAGCAATCAAGTGCAAGCAATCAAGTTCAAGTGCTCGAACCAACCAATGTTGCAAGAGATCATCCTTTGGAGTCTATAATTGGTGATATCTCAAGAGGTGTGCAAACAAGATCAAGATTGGCATCATTTTGTGAGCATTTCCCATTTGTGTCATCCATTGAACCAAAGAAGATAGATGAAGCTTTGTTGGATGTGGATTGGGTGAATGGTATGCATGAAGAGCTAAACAACTTCACAAGAAATCAAGTATGGGAGTTAGTTGAAAGTCCTAAGGATCATAATGTGATTGGAACCAAATAGGTTTTTTTGGAACAAGCAAGATCAAGATGGGATAGTTGTAAGGAACAAAGTAAGATTAGTGGCTCAAGGTTACACTCAAGTTGATGGTCTTGACTTTGGAGAAATGTATGCCCTGGTTGCAAGATTGGAAGCAATTAGGATCTTGTTAGCCTATGCTTGTGCCCACAACATCAAGTTGTACCAAATGGATGTGAAGAGTGTATTTCTTAGTGGGTACATCAATGAGCTTGTCTATGTTGAGCAACCTCCCGGTTTTTAAGATGAAAAGAAACCCAACCATATTTACAAGTTGAGAAAGGCTTTGTATGGATTGAAACAACCACCAATCGCATGGTATGAGAGATTGAGGGATTTCCTACTCTCTAAGGGAATCATTATGGGCAAGGTTGATATCACTCTCTTCACCAAGAAGATTGGCAAGGACTTGTTTGTGTTGCAAATCTATGTTGATGACATTCTCTTTGGATCAACCAATCAAGATTTTTGTGAGGAGTTTGGAAAGATGATGGCAAGTGAGTTTGAGATATCTATGATTGGAGAGCTTAGTTACTTCCTAGGTCTTCAAATCAAGCAAATGAAGAATATCACATTTGTAAGTGAAGGCAAGTACATCAAAGATATGCTCAAGGAGTTTGGCATAGATGAGAGCAAAGCAATTAGTACACCAATGGGGACAAATAGAAGCTTGGATAGTGATGCTAGTGGCAACATGGTGGATCAAAAAATGTATCGGTCTACGATTGGAAGCCTACTCTATGTGACCGCATCAAGGCTGGATATGATGTTTAGTGTATGCATGTGTGCTAGATTTGAAGCCTTACCAAGAGAAAGTCATTTGAAGGCAACCAAGAGAATACTAAGGTAATTGAAGCATACACAAAATGTTGGATTGTGGTATCCCAAAGGAGCTAGATTTGAGTTAATTGGATATTCGGACTCCGATTTATGCAGGATGCAAAGTTAAGAGAAAGAGCACATCGGGCACATGTCACTATTGGGAAGATCACTTGTGTCTTGGTCATCAAAGAAACAAAATAGTGTAGCACTTTCAACCACCGAAACGGAGTATATTTTGGCCGGTAGTTGTTGTGCTCAATTACTTTGGATGAAGGCTACTTTGAGTGACTTTGAAATCAAATTCAAACAAGTGTCATTGCTATGTGACAATGAGAGTGTCATGAAGCTCACCAACAACCCGATTCAACATTTAAGAACAAATCACATAGATGCCTGCCATCATTTCATAAGAGATCATCAACAAAAAGGGGACATTTGCATTGAGTGTGGGCACTGATGATCAACTTGCTGATATCTTCACCAAGCCACTTGATGAGAAGAGGTTTTGCAAGCTAAGGAATGAATTGAACATACTTGACTTCTCCAATATGTGTTGATGCACCCCCATTATACAACATGCCTCTCCTTCGAGCACAGCAAGGTAAAGTTGATTGACATGTCATTCATCCTTTGCTAAGGACTTATTTAGTGCATTTAGTCATTCCTATCAAGTCTTAGGCTCATTCATGAAAATTAAATAAATTTGATGCTTGTATGGTACCACTATTGCCTCTTTGCTTGAAATGATCTAGTGGTAGCATATGACATGTTTGTGGGCTTGTGAACCTAGTGTTTGATCTAGAAAATGAGCTATAAGTGTTTAACTCAACATAGTACAAGATAACCCTTATTTGGAGGTGTGAAGAAGCTTGTCCTTGGATCAAACTGAGTTAAATATCTTTTGCAAGTGATCTATATTGAACCAAATTGGGAAAATTGATCCTCACCTAACATGGTTTCACCCCAACCTATTTAAAATTTGAGCTCACCTTTTGTGCTCATTGTTGACAAAGGGGGAGAGAAATTCACTATGATAGTAAGATAGGGGGATCAAATAAATGAAATGACATTGTAAGGAGATCAATCAATCAAAATTTGAAGCACACAAGTAGGGGGAGCAAGCTCAAAAACTTGTATGTTGCATTTGAATGTGAATTATATTTGTTTGCTTGCTTGGCACAAGTTTTAAAATTCCATATCCATGCTTGTGTGGTGTATGCTAGATTGTAAAAAATGATTGATGAAATGAAAACTAGCATACATAGGATAGCAAGATATACCTTGATCTCTTACAAGTGGTACTAGAACCTTGCTTGTAACGTTGATCTCATGAGGTATCTAGTTTGTCTTTGCTTCTCAAGTGGTATCTAGCAAACCATGGTGCTAAGGATGGTGTTCAAATGGCAACTCCAATTGGTATCACACTTCAAAGGTATATTCTTTACACCTTAGCATCATTTGGTAGCTATTACTCTCCCAAACTTCTAATCCATGCATATGTGCAAGCTTTCAAATCCAAACTCTTAGCACATATGTAGGGGGAGCTAATACTACCAATTTGGGTTGATGAAACTTGTCCATAACCTTTACACATGGTAATATGCTTGGGCAAGCAACATGAATCCAAAAATATTTCATTGAATATCTTTGTAAATAGGTTGTCCTCAATTACCAAAAAGGGGGAGATTGAAAGCCCTAGTTTGGTTTTGGATAATTAATGAAACCTAGGACTAATCTTTGATCTAAGAGTGTGAATTAGATAAGGTGGTCCAACCCAAGTGGTGAAGCTAGATGATGGCCATGGTGAAGGTGATGGCCATAAAAGAAATGATCAAGTGCTTCACATTTGGAAAAGAAGAAAGAGAAAAACAAAAATGGGCTCAAGGCAAAGGCAACATGATAGGAGCCATTTTTGGTTTGCACTCAAGACAACATAGAGGGTGTGAGTGATTTAGGATCGATAGCCATACTATAAAGAGGAGAAATATTTGGCTAAGCGGTTATTGAGTGCCACTAGGTGACATGATTCTTGCATATGCATTTAGGAACCTAGTGTACTAACTTTGACCCTTGTAAAATGCTTTGAAAAATGCTAACACTCGTGCACACAAGTTTTACACTTTGTGCTTAGCGACTTGGAAGCAAGGGTGAAGTGGTTGTGTACTTAGAAAAAGAAAAGGAGGTGTAGGATTATGATCGGATGCTGGTCAGGAAGTGACCAGATGCGTCTGGTACTGATTCCTAGGTCTTAGTCAGTGTCGCTGCACTGACCAGACACTATGATCGGATGCGGGGCTGCGTTCGGTCAGGTTGAGCAGAGTGGGAGCAGGGCGGCCTCATGACCAGACCCTGAACATCGTTTGTGACCGAACGTGCTAGGGTTGCGTCAAGTTGTCGCTAACGTACGATGGCATCATCCCCTATGCGAAGCCGAGTGTTGGTATATTTAACGCACATAGATAAATCCGTAAGCGCATGGATACCGCTATAGCTTTCACCCAGAAGTATTCCATGTATCGTATCCATAGGGAAACGTGTGAGACTAACTATGATCTAACTTAACTAGGGGTAGCAACAAGGTTGAGATAAATAGGAGCATAGAGAAGAAAACTAAGGTTCTCTAGTTCTGACTTGGGTAGCTATGTCTTCTACTATTCAACTAGGGACATTACCAGGGAAGGACACCAGCAGAGGATGCTTTCCTTTGTAACCGTGTCCTACTTCTGCCTATAGATGGGAGGTGCACTGATGTAGACTAGGCCTGATCTTCCAAAAGGTATGATAGCGTCGATTGGTGGAGACTCGATGTACATGATCTAGGCTTTGAACCAAGACTGATTTGGACCCCCGCAACCATTACACCACTGCTCTGTTGGTTATCAACCATGCGAATGCGATTGACCTCGCCGAGAAGGCTTTCCTGCAAGCAAATCGAGAACACAAGCAAGAACAAGATAAACGCAATCTAAATTGCAAATAAATATGAGGCTTATGATAATGAGAAAGAGTTCAAGTCTTTATTCGAAAGGACTAATCGCCACAGGCGAACAAGATCAAGAACTAGGGCCCTCGTTTATAGCAAGCGGCCTTGGCGGCGACAGTTGCAGCAAAACAATGTCTGTTTCATGAGGAAATCAAGAAATAAACAAAACCCAAATCCTAAGGAGAGTGACAGCTGGTATTTATAGAGTCTTGGGCATCACCCCCTGGACGCGCCCCCTAATGGGCCCAAACACGATACACGGTCCAATGGACCAAAAGACGGTGTCGCAGCACCCTGATAGATTCCCATTGATTCCGAAGGGATTTTGATGTGAAACCAATTGGGTTGGCTTTCTTATCCAATTAGCTTTCCATCCATATGTGGATCATCAAAAACGGAGTCCGGATGCGTCCTGGGTGACCAGTTTAAGGCAGACTGGTCCTGGAGACCGCGACAGACTCGAACTTGAGTTGCTTTGGGCCTCCACCTCGGGGACTCGAACCGAATTAGCCTCGGACCTACTTCTTGACTTGGACACCCTTGCTGGCCTCCTACCTCTCCATACCATGTGCCAAACATGGTCATATGCATGGGTGTCATGTCCTCATCATCCTCCCCTTCTTGACGAAAAGCCGTCCTCGGCGTCGATTGTGCTTGAAACTGATCCTGCACAACATAAAGGAGAACAGGGTTGCGAAAACAAAGGGAACTAAAATAATTGTGAGAAGGAACATGACCAGGTTTCCAAGTTTCTAGTGTGACATCTCGCATAAAAATTTCAGCAAGCATGAGGACTCTTTGATCTGAATGCACACGATGTATGTCAACACTATCCTGTAAAAGATTAGAACTAACCAAAGACAATGCAGGAATAGATGGTCTAACAGATATAGGTAACAACCAACAATGCTCCCCTTCTTGGAAGTGAACTTGTTTCTTTGAGGAACATGAGAAAATGTTTGTATTATTATGGCTGCCCTCGAAACGATCATAATCTTGTACAACAAAATGAGAATTCATATTACTATGAATGTATACTTGATGTATCATATATTGTTCTTTATTGTTATATTTGCCAATAACATGATATGTATGTTTAGAAAACCAAGGAAAATCAGCATATTTAAATAGGCTCTCCTCCAAGCAATCTAGGTTACACAAAACATCAAATTCAATGTAGCCCAAAGTATGTAAAGAAGACAACAGTTTGAGCTCATCAGTTTTAGTAGCAATATGAATAACATTTTCAGCACAAGTGGTTCATTCAAAAACATGTAAAATTGAACCATCATCAACCAATTCATCTTTATCACAAGGAACATCAAGCAAATCATCTTATGACAAAGGTAAATCAAGCGAAGGCTCCACTAAAATTTGCTCTATCATAGCATGATTGGTGGAAAAATTCAGAACATCAAAAGAACTCTCACCTTCCGTGAGTTTAGCATTGTGGGTTTTACCTTTGCTCTCATGTTCAGCAGGAGTAATAGTTGATGGTTCTAAATTGTCACATGAGACTATGAGCATCTCATTTTCTGTCACGTCATCCTCGCTCTTTTGTACATTGTCCTGCAAAAGGTTAGGCATAGCAGGAGGAATAACAAGAGATTGATCTAGTTGATGCACCTCATCATTTGAATTAATTACAAAAGATGGATTAACAAAATTTTCTCTCATAAGATCTTTCATATCATTCCAAGTTTGAGGTTTATCAGAAGGATCTAAAGACTCCCACCAAGATAAAGTAGAATGTCGCAAAACACTAGATGCATTTTTACCTTCCTCCTTGGACACATAAAGCGAGAAGCAAATATGTTATCTATGGTAATTTCCCACTCCATGTACTCATCAGCGCCTATACCATCATAAGTCGGTGGATACGAACAACCTGTCATTGTTAGAAGATAGCAAAAGACAAAACAAAAGTATTATCCCTATCAATTACTATAGGATGTGGACAAGGAAAAACAAGGCACTCAACTCTTACAGATGGTGCAATCGGTCGGTGACTGTGATACCGTTGTAGCTTGAGTGTAACAGTTGCAAGGCGAACCTGTACTTGATTAGAAGAAAGTGGAGCTTGGACAGGCACAATATAGTAGCAAGGAATAGCAATAATTGAACTCAAAAATTGCAAGATTGAAAAGTAGTCCCAAGCTAGTCTATGTCGTTGGCCTAAACTCGTCCTGAACCTAGTTCAAGCAAGCAATACAATACAACTCAGCACAAGGACTCAAAAGGATGCAAGCACTTCTGAACTTTTTTTTAATTTTAGTTTCTTTTTCTTTCCTTCTTTATTTTTTTTCTCTTTTTTTAGGTGCGGCTTTTTTTCCTTCTTTTGGTTTTTGCACCTCTTTGCCCTTTTCTTTGTTTTATGTTTTTTTATCTCACAAAAGTGCTACACATAAGAGATTAGACTTTAGATATTTCCACCTTGGAAGAAAAATACTTAACCGAGGAAGCCGTAGAAGGAATTGCTAGACAAAACAAACTCAATCACGCAACCCACTCCGTGACTATTTCAGATCCAAAGAAAAACTAGAGATCAATCTGATACAAGCCACACTAGGAAACAAGACTTGACACTAGACCAAGAACAAGATCAAAACACAACGAACACTAAGACGCGGCGAGGGATGACAGTTCAATAAAGCAAGCTAAAATTAAAAAAAATTGCAAAGGCACAGCGGGGCTATAGGACTAGAGATATGTGATAGTGTATATTTTTTGACTTTTTGTGGACTATAGGTAAAACAAAAACAGTAGCAATCTAAAGGAAAAAACAAAGTTATACCTAACGGGCAACAAGGTCTCTGATACCACTTGATGTAGACTAGGTCCGATCTTTCGAAAGGTATGATAGCGTCGATTGGTGGAGACTCGATGTACACGATCTAGGCTTCGAACCAAGACTGATTCGGACCCCCTCAACCATTACACCACTGCTCCGTTGGTTATCAACCACGCGAGCACGATTGACCTCGCCGAGAAGGCTTTCCTGCAAGCGAATCGAGAACACAAGCAAGAACGAGATAAACGCAATCTGAAATTGCAAATAAATATGAGGCTTATGATAATGAGAAATAGTTCAAGTCTTTATTCGAAAGGACTAATCGCCACAGGCGAACAAGATCAAGAAATGGGGCCCTGGTTCACAGCAAGCGGCCTTGGCAGCGATAGTTACAGCAAAACGACGTCTGTTTCACGAGGAAATCAAGAACTAAACAAATCCTAAGCCCTAAGGAGAGAGACGGCTGATATTTATAGAGTCTTGGGCGTCACCCCCCTAGACACACCGCCTAATAGGCCCAAACATGATACATGGTCCAATGGACCAAAAGACGGTGTCGCAGCACCCTGATAGATTCTAGATGCTGACTTGTTTCGATGATTTCCGTTGATTCTGAAGGGATTTTGATGTGAAACCAATTGGGTTGGCTTCCTTATCCAATTAGCTTTCCATCCATATGTGAATCATCGAAAACGGAGTCTGGATGCGTCCTGGGTGACCAGTTTAAGGCAGACTGGTCCTGGAGACCGAGACAGACTCGAACTTGAGTTGCTTTGGGCCTCTACCTCGGGGACTCGAACCGAATTAGCCTCAGACCTACTTCTTGACTTGGACACCCTTGTTGGCCTCCTACCTCTCCATATCATGTGCCAAACATGGTCATATGCATGGGTGTCATGTCCTCATCATGCACTACAAATGATCAACGAAGCTATATAGTGCAAGCTATATAGAACTGATGTCACACACATGATCTACCACCATCTGGAATGTAGGGTGCATCCACGATTAACCTAAGTCTAAGCACCATGCTTACATTTATGATTAATACTTTAACCTAGAGTGTCTATATATTAAAGCACTCAAAAGAGAGTCGTGATCCTGATGAATAATATAAACAATTACTTACTGGAATCAGAAGTTGATTACCAGAGAAATCTCAAAGGCTAGCTCAAGTAGAACTTGGATTCGCCAAGGTACAAGTCATAGAGAGAGCAAGAACAGCGCTGCATCTCCTCCAAATTCTTCCCTCACTCTCTATCTCACTATTATTTACAAGACTAGATCCTATGTAGGACTAATCTTATCTTGATAGCTGGCTCTGATCCACATGATATGAATTAGGGTTTCAGGATGGCTCTAGGGAGGGTGGCAGGGGCTGGTATATATAGGCTGGAGCGTCCAACGTGAGCCCTTGGATCAAACCAACTTAAAGGATGGCGTAGATGCAACTTCGAAGGCGGTGGAGAACTGACATTGCAACGCAGAGGCTGATCGGTGGTCCCAGGGGCCAGGTGGCCTACAGGTGGGGCCAGCCAGGCCACATGATAGCCCTTAGGGTCTACTTTGATGAAGAGCCTCCTAGAGTCTTCTAGAATGTTCCCACGCTGTTTACACAGCGGAATTCCATAATTTCCTTTGACGAATAGGCCCCCTTGATGATTTTCTGGATAAACCCTATTGAGAACACAAATTCATCAAAACTCGTGAAATTTATTAGTTTAAATATAGGTTATGTTGATGGTTTATAATTGATGTTAGTGACCATCAACAAGTTCCCCCAAACTTAACCTTTGTTAGTACCTGAGCAAAGTGAAACTCAGCAATGGATGAGGAGTTCCTACAATGTTTTCACGCCTCAAAAGTACACATGCGTTCAATAAAAAATTCTCCTCCAGGTTAGAATAAACTAATCTGACTTTCAAACTTACCCATATTACCTTTAACCATGAGGCTTCTTAGCCTTCACTTAGGTCTTGAGTAATTGAAAGACAGAACGATCAAGTCAAGCACTATGTCTCAAGTTCTTTGTTCCACCATTGTTCCGGAGTTTTTATAAGTTTTTTAAATAAAACTCAGAGATTCTATTGTATGACACTCTCAAGTCTCTCAATATATGTGTTATTTGTGGATCCTCACCAAAGGTAGTAAAGATGTTATGCCATTTTTTCTCTTCCTACTACTAAGGATTATGTGGAGTTCATAGGTAGAGAGAAAGCTAGAGCATACTTGCAATGCATATATTGTAAAGTCAAACAATGGATCCAAATAAAGTTGAGTCATACAATCAAATCACGATGTGCATGTGTGTGGATATATGGTGGCTAACCTAATTCTACTATGCTCCTTGAAAACATATCTCTCTTTTGAAACTTGGAAACATTTCTTAGAGAGCAGGGGCTATCTTATTCATCTTTCTTTCTCTTTTATTTTTTTCAGGCGGGCATCTAAGTACCCATTGTTTTAAATATCTTGGACACTTGTCCATTTTTTCTCATATCTTTTTTTCTTCCTTTTTTTATGAATAACCTTTTCATAGCCCTATGTCTCTTTTCTGCAACAAAACTTTGAGAGATAGCAACAAGAACTTGGATCATTTATTTGGTGGATGAAAAACCTATCAAGCATATTTTGTGTTCACTCCCAGTGTAGGAATAAAACATTTTTTGTGGATCTAAATGGAAGGCATGTTTTGCATACTCCCAGTGTAGGAGCAGCAAGTATCTGTGGTGTGTACATGATCTTGATTTTTAAGAGCATGACAAACCTCTCATAAGGGTCAACAAAGCTTGACAAAATTCAATGCAAAAGCAAGCAACATATAGATGGAGGTTTTCCTAGCCTAAATAACATGTATGGCTCTGGTGGGAATTCAAGCTTTGTCAAATAGGAACCCATCATATAGCATTTTTGTGTTTTTCAAAAGATAAACCTCCAGAACTTTAGTGTCACTTGGAACAAGATAAACAGCAGCTCAGACCTTCTTATATCATATCTGTCAATTACCTAGTCTTAGATCAAGCATTCACTACCCATGAGTTTCAAGTTCAGAGTAAATCTTTATATCAAATTAGTCGTATCCAAAATTCAAGAGAATTCGAGGCTGAAAACTAGGTACTTGAAAGGAATTACAATAGAGCAACTATTCATCATTTCCATTTAAGAAATTATTCTGAGTCCTCTTTATTTTATTCAACTCTTAAAAAAAGTTAAAGCAAACTAGACACACCTTTTTATTTTGCTTTCAATTCACCATTTTCTTAACTATTTAAAAGAAACTAAAACTAGAACAAAGGGAAAGCATACTTACCTGGACACACGGGAGTGTTTCTCCTCCAAACTAGCTCTTTCGGTGAGGGTTTGGTGTTTTAAGTCCTTCGAACTAGACTTCTCCTTGTGAAGTTCATTGACCAAGTACCTCGGTTTGCTCTGAAGATGAGGATTCTTGTGGTGGTGCCTCTAATGATGATATCACCTTTTTCCGCCAAACCAATCTTGGTTTTGAGTTTTGATTTTGGTTTAGTAGGTTTAGAACCTTTACTTGTAGAAATTGGGGAGCCGAATGTCTTCCCCCACACTTTGCTTGAAGTGTGTCCTGCTCATAAGATAAGGTAGAGATCAAGTACATGGGCTCTGTCGGTGGGAAAACACGAACAGAACCTTTACTTATTTTTCTCTAACCTTAGGCACATTGAATAAGATGAAGTTGATGTTGTGTGTTTTGTTCACTTATGTCATGGGTCACAAGATCAAAAGATTTAGCTGCTTAACCTATAGAAGGATTGTCCATAAGGTATTAATCTTTACATGATTATGACTATCATCTTCTAGAATTAGGATTGCACTATTCAGCTTATTTGGTTAAGACTATGGGATCATAAAAGTGGTGCTAGGAACAAGCTTAAAGAACAAGACATGTTGAGCTAATCAGGTTTGATCAGGTAAATTATAATTCAAACATATTTTGTTTCTTATTTATGTGCCTACTAGAATCAAGAAAAAGCTTTTAAAATAATGACCATTTATCTTAGGATGTTACTTTTGTCATTGGAGCATAATGTCACCATATGACGAAGGGTAGATGACTCATAATGGTCCTTCCCTTTTGCTTGAAGTTTTCCTTGTTAGGCTAGTCTCACAGCTTGAGCTGTTCATGATCTTCTTGTTTCCTAGTTCACACCTTTTCTTTCTCATCCTTTTGTCATGCTATCTTTCTGCTCTTCGTTCTTGCCACTTCGTTAGATCTTTTGCCTCACTCATTGTTTTATGCCTGCAAAGGATAAGTGGATAGCACATACCTGAAGGAATATACAATTTTGAAACACGGGTTGTTTGTCTAGAATTTTGTAATTTCTCTCTATGCTGATGAAAAGATGATTTTGGGATTACTTTAGTATAGAGATCATGTTTTATATAGGCATGGCTCAAGGCAAAGGTAACTTGTAGCAAAAGACAAAGTGAATGAACTTTGGTACTTATAGTTCTTTCTTCCATGTTGAATGATCCATGCCTTCTTTGCGCAATGTTATTGGAGTTCGTCATGTGCCTTTCTTCATCTCTGAGTTGAATTCATCTTCTGACTTACTAATATTGAATTAAAAGTTTCCCGCATAGGGTTAGTCCAACAAAATGACCAGTATCTACTATAGTGTATTCTTGGTTCAAAAATTAACCAAGACACAACGTCAAATTTGATTCGGGAAGGCATTTTAACCTAAACACCATGCTTAATTTAAAACCCTTTGGAAGTACGATCAGCACCCCTAAACTAAGCTCCATGCTTAATTTAAAAGATGTATGAACATATTCCAAACCTCGAACATACTATAGTAAAGAAAGGTAGCATGAAAGCATTACATAGATTTATTCAATTGGAGATGAAAGAGAATGATTGTTGTTGAGCATGATTTAAAGGTAGAGACAACCAAGTTGAATTAGCAACATGGCATAAGATTTTTCAAAGAAGCCCATCCCCCAGGCTTGAATTTTGCAAGACAAAGTCAAGTTTGGATGGATGTGATTCATTATAGCATGATGATTGGTTGGACATACCTTGAGTTGTCATCCTTCATTCTTTTTGCTTCAAACCTAGAATGGTTAGTGACAAAAATACCCAAAGGAATATTTTCACAATTATGTTTCTATGTTCACTTCACAAAGGGCATTACAGCAAGAAGTGAAAGCTCATGTTATCTCTCAAAAGTGCTTGCTTTAGGACAAAATCTCATCCTTGGGAAACCTTCTAATTGCACTCAAGTTGGTGAAGTGGTTTCCTCTCTAACATCAACCTTTGTGTATCTATCTCAAGATTCCCACAATGAGATCTCCAATATTTATGATAAACATATGCATCTACAACCAGCCTTTCAAAGTCTTTATGAACAAGAAGAATGAGGGGGTTGAAGATCTCATCTGTGGCAATGTTGGAGAGACCAATTAATTCAGGAGATTTCTCATGCGAGCATGGATTTGATGAGGTGTTTATGAAATAACTTCCATGCTCGTTGAATCATGTTATCTTCCTTTTTATACTCTAAGGGTGTTTCTTCATGAATGTCTATAGGCGGAAACATTGTCTCCTTCATTCCATGCCTGTGACATTCATTGGATGTTTTATTGTCCAAGATTTTCCATGGATTGTTGGCTCTCAGGCTGATCTCATCTAAGGCCTCCTCCAAACTTGGATGAGTCATATTTATTAAAGAGATTGATTTAAGCTCACTATTTGGATCTAAGCCAGGTTTGGATTCTACCCATAAGGCTTTGTCCTTGTCCACCCATTCTTTAGCAGCGGCATACAAGTTCTTAATATATTCTAGCCATTGTTGTTGTTCTTTTTGGTCATCCTTATGGCCTTCATGATTCCTATGCTTTGGTTCTCTTAGTGGATTTCTAGGGTCATCATGAGACTTAGGAGAGAGAGCACAAGAGGGATCATCGGGGTCAAGGATGGGTTGAAAGATGGGTTTAGATGAGACATCTAATGTGGACATAGAAGGAGAGAGGATAGTAATGGCTTCTAGATGGCTCAGCTCTCCTTCTATGGCATTACTTGAAATGACACCCTTGAGTTCTTCCTAATGTCCTACATGGGAATAAGGATGCTTCCTAAGAGATCTCTTCTTGAGAGGATTTGAATTATATTCATTTGAAGGCCTCTTATGTAGCAATAGGCTTCTCCTAAAATTAGCATAAAAAAGATCATCCTTAAAAGGGATTTCCAAAGGTTGAATTTCTTCTTCCTTTGGAGGATTTTGGGGTGTTGATGGTTCACGATTGATAGCTAAATTTTGGTATTGAAGTGGTTGTGATTTGGCTATCAGAACTTCCTCTTCTTGATCGGGAGATGATTTCTTCTCTTTCTCGAGGATTTCATTATGAATGTTAGTGTAGGGAGTATTTCCACTAATTCTATCAATCATAGCCCTTGCTTCACTAGTAGACAAATGGAGGAAAGCTCCTCTAGAGGCTGCATCAAGGGATTACATGGAATCTTTGCTAAGACCGATGTAAAAATATTGAAGAAGTACAGGGTCTTGAATGGCAAGGTCTAGGCTAGTGATGATGAGTTCATTAAAATGATCCCACGATGTACCAAGAGATTCTTCTTCTAGTTGTCTAAAATTTAGAACCTCTTTCTGAAGGCTAACCACTTTAGAGATGGGAACAAAATGTAAACAAAATTTAGAGTATAACGTTTCCCAATCTCCTTGCATACTTTCTATGGTTTGAGTGTACCAATGTTTAGCTCTTCCCATCAAAGAGAATGGAAACAACTTCCATCTTACGGTTTTGTCAGACATGCCAGCGATATGCAAGTATGCACAAGTCTATTCAAACTCTTGTAGGTATGAGTATGGGTTTTTGTTGCCTTCTCTTGAGAAGGATTTATCCCAAATTCATTTTATAAAACACAGACGTAGCTCATAGCCAGGTGTTAGGATGTGCTTTGAAGATTTTGGTCGCTCTAGGCTTGCGCTTATGGGTTTAGCATATTGATAGATAGGAGTGGAATCCATGCTAAAAGAAAAAGAAAAAATAAAATAAAAGAAAGAATAAAAGATAAAATATTAGCTAGGCTTGAAGTTAATTCAGCAACCATTTCCCCGGTAATGGCACCAGAAAGCTTGTTGGTATATTTAATGCACATAGATAAATCCGCAAGCGCACAGAGCTGTAGATTTCACCTAGAAGTATTCCAAGTATCGTATCCATAGGGAAACATGTGAGACTAAGTATGATCTAACTTAACTAGGGGTGGCAACAAGGTTGAGATAAATAGGAGCATAGAGTGGAAAACTAAGGTTCTCTAGTTCTAACTTGGGTAAGCTATGTCTTCTACTATTCAACTAAGGACATTACTAGGGAAAGCCACTAGCAGAGGATGCGTTCCTTCGTAACCACATCCTACATGTGCCTATAGATGGGATGTGGACTACAAAGGATCAACAAAGCTATATAGTACAAGCTATATAGAACTGATGTCACACATGCGATCTACCACCGTTCGGAATGAAGGGTGCATCCACGATTAACCTAAGTCTAAGCACCACTCTTACACTTACGATTAATACTTTAACCTAGAGCATCTATAGATTAAAGCACTCAAAAGAGAGTCATGATCCTGATGAATAATATAAACAATTACTTACTTGAATCAGAAGTTGATTACCAAAGAAATCTCGAAGGCAAGCTTAAGTAAAACTTGGATTTGCCAAGGTACAAGCTATAGAGAGAGCACCGACAGGCCGACATCTCCTCCAAACTCTTCTCTCACTCTCTATCTCACTATTATTTACATGACTAGATCCTATGGAGGACTAATCTTCTATTGATAGCTGGCTCTAATCCTCATGATATGAATTGGGGTTTCAGGATGGCTCTAGGGAGGGTGGCAGGGACTGGTATATAGGCGGAGCATCCAACATGAGCCCTTAGATCAAACCAACTTAAAGGATGACATTACGACAAGGAGGCTGACAGGTGGGCCTAGGGGCCGGTCAGCCTATGGTGGGGCCAACCCATAATTTCTTTGATGTAACACCCTAAAATTTGCACTTATGGAAATAGAACTAAAAAGATTTAATTTGGAATTTTTATGCACATGAAATATAGGAAATAATGATTCTTCATTAAATTAAAATTCATCATAAGGAGTAGCAACATGGATGTGCATACACGCCAGTGCATTTGATCTATTGTAATGGGTGGTTGAATCCAAAATTCAAAATCAATTTAAAAATGTCTTTGAAATTGGCTTGGAAATAAAAGAAAAGAAAATTTGAAAATAACATAATTTAAAAAGTTGTAAAAATTATTTTAGGAAAACTTGCTAAAACTTCTCATTTTTATTTGAATTGGAAAGTATATTTGAAACTCTATTTGATTTTGATTTGGTTTACAATTGAATTTGGTTTTGAAAACAAAAAAAAATGGAAAATCTTTTCTCCTCCTCTTCTAGCTGGATGGCCCAGCTCCCTTCCTCCCAACTATGCGGCCCGCTTCCCACTCCCTACTTCCCTGCTCGGCCTTTGCTCCTGGTGGCCCATCGTAGTCTACCTCTCTCGCGCACAAGCCCAGCCGGCCATTTCTGTTTCCCCTCTTCTGTTTTTGCTGCGGCCCAACAAGAAGGCTGGCCCAAGCCAAAGCCGCGCAAGCACCCATCCCCCGCCTTGTTTCACTGATAGCCTAGGTCTACCCGTCAGCTCCGCCTCCTACCTCGGCTCATCATCGACACAGACTCGTGGGTTCCAAGGCCGTGTCTGCTCCGCTCCCGACTCCTCCCCTATCATGTGCGCTACACCAGGCCACCCCATATAAGCCAAGCCTACACCACACTGCCTCTCTACCCCAACCCTAGGGTGCCGTAGGTGCCGACCTTGCCCTAGCGAGCACGTGCCGCTGTTCGTCGTTGCCTCGCCAAGCCGTGCGTCGACTCTGTGCTGTCTCTACCATCGGGAACCCTATAGGTGAGTTCGCCGTGTTTCGCTCTATCTCCCTATGCCTTCACATTGCAAAGACGTGGTCATAGGTCAATTTCTACACTCGCCGGCAACCTCATTGTCGTCGGCAATGGCAGCGCCACCGCGCTGGTCTTCCTCTCCGACCGGCAGCGCTCCTAATCAATTTGAACCGTCCGATTCAAAATCAAGGGCTCAGATTAGAAGATACCCCTTCGCTGGTGTTTTTGCAAAAAAAAACCCTTACAACTATTTAGATCTCAACCTGTGGTCCAAAGCGCAATCACAGATTATGTTTTCTTCTTTGGAAAGCATAGTTTCTTCGGTTTAGAAACAGAATACGTTTTAACTCTGATTTGACCCGTTCAACTTGCATTAGTTTCATAATTTCATAATCTACATGTTCAAACTACTATTAAGTATGTTTTCAACTTTTAAAATTCGAGGTTAGATTTAATCTATTATTTTAATAAAAGGAAATCTTATTAAATTCATATCTTCTACATTTTAGCTCTGATTTGACCTGTTCAAGTTGTGTTAGATTCATAGCGATGAGATCTATGCATTAGTAATTGTGTTTACCATATTACTATTTCTGAAATTTCATGGTTTAAATCATATCTTGATTAATAATTATGCAACTGGATTTTATAAATAAAATATGATTTGTTTTACTTTAGTTTTATAAATCAAATCTGGATTTGACTTAATTCAATTTATAATATTTATAAAATATCTTATATATATGAATTTATATAGTTAAAATAAATGATGCCTATAGTTTTATTTTCCACGTATAAAGCAAATTTATCGGTAAATGTATCTTTCACCGTAGCTCTGATTAGAGTGCTTTTCACATCTATGTGTCCGTAGCGAGACGTAGATTTGCTTTACAAACTTTTCATCTTGATTTTATGTTTGGTGTACTGTTCTAATTTAGACATATTGTTTGCTTCGAGTATGATTGCATGGATGCTTGTGTGGTGCTTTATGATCTTATCTAGTTGGTGAGTTATACGTGGTGAATCCAGAAGCAGATCTTTGAAGATTTGGATTGGAAGAAGGATCTAAGTTTAAGGCAAGTATAGCATGGGATCTTCCTTGTTGTCCTATTCACCTTTAATTATTTAATTCATGCTGCATGTGTCTACCTTGATTACCACTAAGGATTCCCTAGTACTTTGTTACCATGTACCTTGATACCTTTAGGTTATTGCATTGGGTCGTATGATGCTAGTGCTCAACTAAAGCCATGATCTTGTAACTTAACAAATCTAATATGCAATAAACACTAAAAGATGCTTTTTAGCAACATGGAACATGGGGCTAGAGCATTGGGCTGTTTTTATGGGGCTCTTGATTCCTCTCCCTAAGGACTTATCTGTAAGTGATCATCTGGGACTTATAGTACAGCTGTGAGGGCTACATGGCTCTAGCTTTAGCTCAGTATGAGGGCCTTTTCTAGCTTGTTAGAGGTTACCTTTATTATCATAAGAATGGCTTGACGAATCAGGTATAGGACAACCTCTACTCTTATGTGTATAGTTGTGATGGAATGGTGCCATTCGACAGGGGGTTTCCTATATCTATTTGCCGAGTGAATCTAATGGCCCTAACTTGTTAGACAAACCTTTCAAAGGCTTCATAGTGAACCCTGCTGACCTTCCTTGGAAGTGGGTCAAGAGATTAGCTACCTCGGGTGAAAGGGTAAATCATGACTCACAGTGAAAGTTTACAACCTCTGTAGAGTGTAAAACTAGTATATTAGCTGTGCTCACGGTCATGAGCGGCCTTGGAATATTTACGGAAAAGATGATGAACACAGATGATACTGATGATGAAAATGCTCACTAATGATTACTGTTTATGCTATTCATTATTCATGTTTACCTGATCATGTGTTTATATGGGCTTGTGAATGAACTTGTTGCCACCCAATTGCTAAAATCATGACTCATTAAAAGCTAATCACAGTTAAACCAGTGTCAGCCTTTTGAGCCTCATGAACCCCATGTTATATTTGTTGAGTACGACATGTACTTACGCTTGCTTTACTTTTTAGATCTTTGGGAAAATCCTGGATGGGTACCAGATTGCTAGAGTTTGGAGAAATTAGGCTCGTGATCAACTAGTCAGTTGTCCCTGTGGAATTGGAGCCTTCACCCAAACATCAGAGTTGTTTTTCCGCTGTATGCTATCTAAGGTTATAACGTTTATACTAAGTACGTTATATTTTGAGCATTGTCTTTCGATATTACCCTTATTTGTAGCTATATGTGATATTTGACTTCCTAGGCTCACATATGCTATGTATCTAGTTTTGTTGTTAAAACCAGGTGCTACATTTGATGAATAGGTCCCCCTTAATAGTTTTCTATATAAACCTTGCTGAAAACACAGATTCACCAAAACTCATGGAATTTATTAGTTTAGATACCTATACCTATGTTTGGTGATGGAATTAAGTATAAATATAGGTTATGTTGATGGTTTATAATTGAGCAAGGACCGGACTTAGTGGAGCGTCCGGTCTACTATGACTTGATGCGTCTGGTCAATAAAAGTGCGCTTGGGGAGCTCTCTGCATAGAGATCATGATGACCGGACTCTGAGTCTTCAGCATCCGGTCATTCTCGAGAGGCATGTCTGATCATTATTTGATTTGAGCTGACTATTTAGTTACCGTTGAGATTGGGTGGTTGTGCTTGAACACAGGACGCCATGTGACGGCAGATGTGCGACTGGACGCTGGCGCAGTGCATCCGGCTTGTCCGATGTTGGCATTTCTTAGCGCAATCACCAAGTGAGGAGGTTTCAAGTCCATCCCCGGCAATGGTGCTAGAAATGCTTGTTGGCATTTCTTAGCGCAATCAATAAGTGAGGAGGTTTTAAGTCCATCATCGGCAATGGCGCCAGAAATGTCTGTTCTTATTTCTTAACACCATAACTAAGATTGAGTTAATCTTAGCAACACCGCCAAGAAACAGCAACTATGATAGTTCTTAATGATTATAGAAAATATCCACAAGTGCACGGATCTATCATTGTAGCATTTCACCCGGAAGTATTTAGGCAATCGTTTTTTATATTTTTCCAAAGGAGGGCAAGGTATTAAGAGTCTAGCATGAGCACAAACATGATTACATACTTGCATAGCAGACCATGGTGCATGACAGGGGTAAAAACGGTATATCAAGAATAGTGGACACATCTAGGCCAACCTCAAGGATAAAAGGAAAATAAAGAATAAAAGAATATTCCTACGTGGAGCCAGCATGTTCTAATATAGCTATACGAAGAATAGTTAATGATCATACAAGTTATATTACTAGAGTTAGAGCTAAGTTTAAGATGGATGGGGAGATCTCCGAGAACTGGTCTGCCAGCAAGCTTGAGAGACTTTAAGACTCCTACACAATACTAGAACATGGGGGATTACAAGGGACAAATAGGGCTATCACCACCTACCGCCTACCCCTTAACCGTGGGATACCATCATATCTGAAGGTTCCCGTGCACCCGAGCAGCACGCTCATGTATAAGGAAACTACCTATATCCTCCTAGGACTCTAACCCTACAGACTGACAAGCAAGAATATAGGCAAACCCAAAGGAACGACAAATCACCACCTGAACCCTAGTTCTCCTTTTACTCATACAATTTATACGAATGATTAAGATCATAACACATAAACTATATGCTAGTTCATATATCATGATTATAACATGAAAACTATACTCTAGTTCATATGCACTACTATATAAATGATATGAGAGCATGACTATGAAATAACTCATCATAGTATTATTCATACCAAAGTGCTCTTCTTCCAAGGAGACAAGGTCTCCATGTAGCTTTTGCCTTGCTCAAAAAACTACTAAAAGAAAAAGTACAAGAGCTGGTAGTAAGGTGTAGCTCCAAATGATGGTGTGTTTAATGGTGAGCACCTCCCCTCTTCTTAGTCTAGTGTGAGGTTGGTTTGGCATGCTATACATGGAAACCCCTATGTAACTGACCTCCCCTTGCATTAATGATATTGCCTGAGCAACGTGGGCCCCAGAGGTGGTGACGGTGGTGTGGCCGCACCTAGGGTGCGCCTACACCCTAGTTGGCGTGTCTGGCCACCATCCTTCTCTAGTCGGTTGCTAGGTGGGCTTGGACCATGTCTACACTGATGCTTGGCCTAGAATTGGCATTTGGATGGGCCTTCTTCTTTTTCTTTGCAAATGATCTGCTTTACGCTTTGATATATGGCGTACTTTGATGTGGTTTTGTTTATTTTTCACTTGTATTCGAATATGTGTCTTGCAAAACATATTTGCTCCAATACTTGTGGAACTATGTCAATAATAAAGGCATATGTGTAAAAAGTTTGTTTACTTCTCCTGTTTTGGATAATAATTGATGGTCAAGTGTTGTTGTTAGTGAGTGCCAACATCTAGTTAGTATGCAGATCCCCCTCCCTTGACCCTAATGGCTCTATTTGTTTGAGGGGCTCTATAAATAGTGTTTGGCCATCTTGGGGCTCACTCTAATGGCACTTTGACATTCTTGACATCCTTGTGAGCCTAAGCAAACACCTCCCACTCACCACCATCAATGATTCATCATCATAGTGAGATTGGGAGTGATTCCAAGTGCATTTGCTTGAGTGATTGCATCTAGTGGCACTTGGGGATCATTGTGGCTGCGGATTTCTTGTTACTCTTGGTGGTGACCATCACCTAGATGGCTTGAAGCAGCGGAGGAGCTTTGGCATGTGTTGGTGATTGTTCGTGGCCGTCTTCGATGATTGTGAGGGGTCTTGTACCTTCCCCAATGGAGAGCTGAAAGGTAACTCTAGTGGGTTGCTCATGTCATTGAGTTACCTCACTTGTGGGTAGGTTCTTGTGGTGTCCAATTGTATGGACAAGGTTCATGCAACACCTCTTAGCCGTCGAACCACCAAGTGTTGGTCAACACAATGGGGACTAGCGTGCCGGCAAGCATGTGAACCTTGAGAGAAAATCTTGTGTCTATTGTGTGATTGGAATTATCCCAGTGAATTGGTTGTCATCATATTGTGATTGGTTCATTCCTCGATGTGGCAGTATAATCACCTTACTCACTCTTTTACTTTCCCACAAACTAGTTCTAGAAAGCTCTTTAGTGTAGCTAGAATTGAGAGCTTGCCTTGTAACTTAGTTTCATCTAGTGGAGCTCTTTAGTGTAGCCTTGTTGAGAGCTGTTAATGAGTAGTGACTTAGCCTCTTGTGTGACTTGAGATCGTAGCAACTAGAATTGTTAGGATAGGTGGCTTGCAACCCATGTAGAGCTAGAGCAAATTACTTTACGCCATTTGTTATGCTAATCAGTTGCTCTAGTGGTTTTGTAGAGTTTTAAATATGCTATTCACCCCCTCTAGCCATATTAGGACCTTGCACCATGATCCTGCTCTCTTTGTTGACACTTCTCCCCATGGTCGCACACTCCTTCTCTATGTCGATGACATGATCATCATGAGTGACGACTCATAGTACATTGCCTTTGTGAAGCAGCATCTCAATGAGACATTCCTTGTGTCTGATTTTGGTCCTCTTTGTTACTTCCTCGGTCTTGAGGTCACCTCCACATCTGATGGTATTTTTTCTCTCAGGAGAAGTACACCCATGACCTCCTTTCTCGTGTTGCTCTCACTGATCACCACACTTTGACACTCCTATGGAGCATAGTGTTCACCTATGACCCACTAATGGTGCATGACTTGCTGATCCCACTCGCTATCGTCAGCTTGTTTGGAGCCTTGTCTATCTTGGGATCAACAGTCCTGATATTACTTATTTTGTTCATATCTTGAGTCAGTTTGTCTCGGCTCCTACCTAGCTCCACTATGCTCACCTCCTTCGTGTTCTATGATACCTTCGTGGAACCATCTCCTGCCGCCTTTTCTTCCCTCACTCTAGTTCTCTCTAGCTTCAAGCGTACTTTGACGTGACCTGGGCGAGTGATCCCACTTATCGCTACTCTCTCTTAGCTTATTGTGTTTTCCTTGGCTCCTCCTTGATTACCTGGAAAACCAAGAAGCAGACTGTAGTTTCCCGCTCGAGTGCTAAAGCTAACCTAGTGCTATGGCAACTATGACTATAGAGGTGACATGGCTACAATGGCGCCTTGAGGATTTTGGTGTGCCTCCCACTACATCCACTCCTCTCTCTTCTAATAGCAACAGGGCAATCAGTATTGCTCAGGATCTGGTCAAGCATGAGCTCACCAAACACATTGGCATTGATGCTTCCTACATGCAATCACAGGTGCATGATCAGGTTGTGTCCCTCCGCCACGTGCCTTTAGAGGTTCAGCTAGCATATTTCTTCACCAAGGCATAGACATAGGACCATCATAGATTTTTGCTCTGTAAACTCAGTGTTGTACATCCACCAAGAGTTTGAAGGGAGTGTTAGATGTATAGTTGTACTTTGTATCTTCCCTCTACTTGGAGGGGTTCTTTGCATATGTACACACATGTATACTTGCCCCTTTGGGCCTGGAATAGAGTTGGTTGGTCACTCTCTAACAATTTTGAGGTCAAATTACTTAATTAGTGCACTAATTACTCAATGTTATGCTCTAATTAGCCAAGATTACACTACAAAAAATATTATAATACATGACATTCACAATTTTTCACAATGTCCTCACAAAATGTCCAAAAAAACATAAAATGTCGTAGATTTATATCCATGATGTTTTATGACCATCATAGAATATCTCAAGCCCATTTAGGCTAGGCTAGAACCAAGCCTTTGTGACAAAATTGACTATAATAAAAAGCTGCCACATATGATGTTTGCTACACCATCATTGGATAAACATGCATCACAAGACATAGCGATCATACAAACATACATTGATTCATATATTAGCAAGTGCCTAGCTGTCACAATGAAAGTAATGATTGCTAGCCTCTTTGCCATATTAAACAAAAGAATACAAAAAAAATTAAGTGACATTTAGTACCATAGTACTGGCTTTCTTTGTCTCCTCCCTTAGCAGCAGCAAAGTAAAAGAAATCAATATCCTCTAGTGTGTCTATCATGTTCCCTTCACAGTTATATATGCAAATCTTCATCAAACTAGACTTTTGATATTGGATGGGAAAAGGGGACGAAACAAACAAACCTGCTACCATCATTGATAGGAACAAGGAGCCGACTAGAGGGTGGTGAAGTAGTCATTTCTGAATCCTAATCGAGCCGACCAACCAGCACAAATGCAGAATTAAACTAAATTGGTCTAGACTCAACTAGACCCCTCTATCACAAGTGCCTAATAAAAGATACAACAAGATTTTTCTAAGACACCGAGCTAGAGAGCTCACCTAATCAAGTCTAACAGACAAGGTCACACAAAACCTATACAACTAGTCAAGTAAGCACAAAGCAAACTCCTACAAATACTAGTGAGCAGAAGCACAAAGCAAGATACACTAGCACAACTCAATAGGTAGCTACACAAGCACAACTAGAGAGCTACACAACTTGGCTACACAAGCTAAGCTTACTTAGCTACACAAGCTAATTAGCACAAAGAGTGAAACTAATTAACTACACAAGCTAACTAACTACAAAAGAGCCACACTACTTACTAGCACAAGTTTTGTACACCTAAATACAACCTAGTGAGATTATAGGATGCAAACCAATGGGAAAACAAAGTTGGCATAGTTATTTTTATCTTGAGGTTTGGTGGTTTCCCAACCACTTAATCCTCATTGAGGCAAGCCGAAGGTTGCCATTGATCCTCTTGCTCATGGCAAGGCCGCAAGCTTGCTCTCACCCCTCAAGGTGTGCTCCCAAGTTGAGCTCTAGCCTTGATCTGGAAGAACCACTTTGACGCTCTTCACACCTTGCTTCTACTTGAGTTGCTCTTTGCGATCTCCCACGGGACGAGCACAACACCCCTCACAATGTGATATCACTTCAGAGCACCGCCCAATCTCTGTGTGTGCTATGATAGAGTCCACAAGTGTAACACCCTAAAATTTGATTATCTTAAAATAGAGCTCAAATGATTTAATTTTATATTTTTATGCTCATGAAAATACGGGGAAATAATAAATTTTCATTAGCTTAAAATTTATCTTAAGGTAAAAACATGTTTGTTGCATTCAATGTCGGTCACACCTTGCGTTTCTATGTGCAAAATGTGTTTTTTTAAATATGTTTAGGAGACGAATATCTATCTCTAGGAATTTTTCAGCTTCTTTCTATAATTTAATTCGTACCTACTTTACCTTAATCTTTATGCTCCAAGTTCCCAATAATTTTTCATGCGCCCCAAATAATTTATTTGGGTTCATCATGTTCAAAAGTGTCTCTGGGAATTTTCCCCAAATTTTTGTAGGTCTCAGAGTATTTTTCGTGGCTTAAATATCTATTCTGGATTTTTCTAGAATTATTTTATTCACGAAATTAATTAATTTAAAAAATAAATAATATATATCATTTTCCAACCAACTCTCAAAGCCCAATTGCAATAATCCTAATAAACCCTAAAGGCTCATGCATTTATTTACTGATGGGCTTTAATGATTATTTAGGCGCATTAGTAAATGTGGAGGGTGCAACATCAATTAGTACCATATTGCTAGTTGATGTAGATGTAGGGAGTTTTTCTCCCTATAAATATATACCACCCCTTGGGCAAAGCACACTAAAACTACCGTAAGGGAAGCCTCTCGTTTGGGAAATCTCTCGTGTAGTAAATTAGATTTTTCTCCTCTCGTCGTCGTCGCCGCCGTGCTGCCTAGCCTGGCCATCCTCTCTTTCATGCAACAAGTCAAGCCCACCCCTGCGCAGCTGTTGTTGCCATGGCCATGTGGTGGCTGTATGGGAGGCCAATGGATGAAGACGAGGTAATTACGAAATTACCACCCGTTCGTAATATCCTCGTCGTATATTCGTTTTAAGTCTGTTTTGAGTCGTTCCAATTGCGTTAGATTTATATCGATGTGAGTTACATGCTAGTGTCATCATTTTTCATGTCAAGTGACTTTTATATATATGCTTAAATATTAATTTGATTAATATGCATGCAACTAGTTTTTATAAATAAAAGCAACATAATTATATACAATGCTCTTTTGAAAATAAGTTTTAACATGACTAGTTCCTAACATAAATATGTTTCTAAATTATAATATGTTTAGTCTAGACACACATATCAAATTTGATTAGATGTTCTCACATGTCAGTTTGTATTTGCAAGTTAAAGTGGAATTGGCATAAATGATATCAAAATATTTATAAATAAAATATGATTAGCTTCAACTTAGTTTTTAAGCATAAATAAGATTTGTTTAAAATAAATTAATGCTACTCACATAGTTTTTCCTAATTAACATAAATCAAGCTTATAGTCTTCTCTTTTCTTTTATAATATAAAACCTTGTAGTCATTTCTTTACAACAGTAGTTTCGATTAGCGTGCTTTTCATGTCTGTGTGTTCGTAGCGACATGTAGAACATCTTTAAAACCTTTTTACTTGTTGTTTCATATGTTTGGTGTGATGTTCTAATTTAGTTCTATTGTTTGCTTTTTGTATGATTGCATGTATGCTTGTGTGGTGCTTTATGATCATGTTCAGTCGGTGAGCTTTATGTGTTGATCAAGAAGGAGTTCCATTGAAGGTTTGGACTAGAAGAAGGATCTAAGTCTAAGGCAAGTATAGTATGGGATCTTGCTCGTTGTCATATACATCTTTAATCATTTAATTCATAATGCATGTGTATACCTTGAGTACCACTAAGGATTTCCTAATACTTTGTTACCCTGTACCTTGATACCTTTGGGATATTGCATTGGGTAGTATGATGCTAGTGCTCAACTAAAGTCATGATCTTGTAACATGACTAATGATGTATGCAATAAACACTAAAAGATGCTTTTTAGCAACATGGAACAAGGAGGCTAGAGCATTATTAGGCTATTTTTATGGTACTCTAGATTCCTCTCCCTAAGGACTTATCTGTAAGCAAACATCCGGAACTTACAGTACAACTATGAGAGCTACATGGCTCTGGCTTTAGCTCAGTATGATAACCTTTTCTAGCTTGTTAGTGGTTACCTTTATTGGCATAAGAATGGCTTGATTAATCGGGTATAGTGCGGCCTCTGTTCCCTTGTGTATAGGTTGCATATCATTGTGCCATCAGAAAGGGGGGCTCTACATCTGTTTGTCGAGTGAATCTAATGGCCCTAACTTGTTAGACGAACCTTTGAAAGGCTTCATAGTGAACCATGTCGACCTTCCTTGGTAGTGGGTTAAGAGGCTGATCACCTCGGGCGAAAGGGTAAATCATGACTCATAGTGAAAGTGTACAACCTCTGCAGAGTGTAAACCTAGTATATCAGCCGTGCTCATGGTCACGAGCGGCCTTGGACCTTTATGGAATAGATGATGAACACTGATGATAAAGATGCTCACTAATGATTACTGTTTATGCTATTCATTATTCATGTTTACCTGATCATGTATTTATATGGGCTTGTGAATAAACTTGTTGCCACCCAATTGCTAAAAGATGACTCATTAAAAGCTAATTGCAGTTAAACCAATGTCAGCCTTTTGAGCCTCATGAACCTTATGTTATATTTGTTGAGTATGACATGTACTTACGCTTGCTTTACTTTTTAAATCTTTGAAAAAATCTCGGATGGGTACCAGATTGCTAGAGTTTGGAGGAATGAGGCTTGTGATCAACCAGTCAGTTGTCTCTGTAGAATTGGAGTCTTCCCCGAAGATCTAAGTTGTCTTTCCGTTGTTTGCTGTCTAAGGTTATATCCTTTATATTAAGTATGTTATATATTGAGCATTGTCTTTCGATATTATCCTTATTTGTAGTTATATATGAGATTTGACTTTCTGGGCTCACATACGGTGTGTATCTGGTATTGTTCTTAAAATCGGGTGCTACAACAAGCTACAAAGGTGTCTAAGATTGGACGCTTGACTAGTGTAGCTAGCTACAGAGTATACTCTTCCTATATATAACATGCATATCATATCGTTGGGGCTGGCAGTGGTGTTTGTAAGTACATCGTATTCAGTTTACAACAATCTTATAATTGTGAAAACATAATTCAAGTATGATGGCGAGAAATGAAATAATTCAAGCTGCCTCTATTAATCATTAACGGATGAGGGCATCTTAAGTGCATCCATGTCTCTTAAGAAGTCTGCCTCTGTTAGTCCCATTAAAGGCGACCGGCGCCTCTCCGTTAATGGGGTTAACAGAGCGCACTCACCTCTAAAAATATTGATTAATAGTGACCCTTTACCAAAGGCGGACACTGTGTCCACTTCCATTAATAAAAAACGACCGCCTCGGAAAACGTCCACAATAGTAGCGACTCATGTGTTTGTGACATTTCTATCATATATGGACTGATATGTTTGTGAGATTATGAATGGTTTGTTGGTATTTGTAATATCCAGTTCATCTTTTATGTTTATATATATGTTAAATTCCCTAATGTTTCACATGTCTTTTGTTCAGCCGCTAAATGGCTTAAGCTGCTATTTAACCCATCATTGCTTCTTAGTCTGTAGAAAAAAATGAGACGCTAAAGGTCATAGCCGGCTATCTAGAACTTTGACAGTTTGGATGGCCCACGAATTCTCATGACATCTCATATATAATACACAGATCATTCAGAATCTGGTATCCCAATCATTCGGAGCTAATCGACCAGACATCATAATCATCCTGATCTGTTATGATTTAACCTCCAAGAATTCCATAGTAATCGAGTTTAATTTATTAAGTTTTTTGAACAGTTTCTTAAGGTCATATATAAAGTAAAGACAAGGCTTCAATCTCGTCTTCCCGTCTTTGCTGCTCAGAGTAGAATTCTTGTACACTTCGACAAGACGAACTGTGCAAGTGCAATGGTATGTATGAAGAGGAATTTCCATTTGCTTTTATCGAATATGAAGATTCCTAGTCTGATCTCTTCTTTGCATTCTCTCAGAATACTTGACAATGTCGATACCAGAGGTGTTGCGGCCACCAAATGCAGACTCCAGCTTGTCCAGGTCAAACATGTCAGCCATTATTCTCTGGCTTTCGGAATTGTTAGTGTAGACAAATTTCACTTTCTCTTTCAGCTCTGGCCCGATGAAGTAATTTAGTATCTACAAAAGCAAGTTTTCAGAACTAAGGCATGCAGATGTTCTGGAAAGCACAGTTCAGGGATGCAAGGGTACAGTGTCAGTTCCAATATTCAACTGAACCTACAATAGAAGTACTACTATGTACATTACATGTGCACTGAGTGCACTCATCAGTATTTGGGGTCGAGCATACCATTCTGAACATATAAACTTTTCAAGAAACAAATTATCCATTGAACATGTCTTTGACATTAATTCCATTGTAATATGCCATAAAAATATAAAACACAATATACATTGACAATACAGTTAATGAATTAATATATTATTATTTCTATGAAATGTTTGACGACCTATATCTGAATTATGAATGGTGTTGTTAAACTTAGAAGAGTATAGTAGTGCTTTCGGGAATACTGTACCTTCCAAAAGGATTCGAATATCTTTGGAGGGTTGCAAAGAATTGCAGCTCCTACCAACCCTGGATAATAGTTCTGAATTATGTGCACTGATTGACGTGACTCCGCCAATGGAGTACTTGATACTGTCCATCCACTGAAATCAACTACCCAAACAATATTTTCTTGTGCATTTTCTGAGCTCATGGTACAACTTTCCAAGTTGTAAACTAGTAGTTTGACCTCCTCCTTCGCTGGAACTAAGCTCTGTTCGAACACGCATTAGTATTAGCAAAATATATGTTATGGACAAAGAAGTAAAAAACTATTCTTCAAATTTAAGAAATCCCTACCGGACATTGGTATGATCTCCCAAATGTAAAGTTAGTATCAAAATTTTTTTGCATGATGTTTGAAGAAAATGATGCCAAAACATATAAGATACATATTTCTTTATACAAAACATTTTAATGTTATTTCATATGCCCGATATTAAGGCTTTTTGCTTTGGTATTGGGAAGTGATTGTGGACGTCGAGCGTGACGTCAGTATTGTGGCCTCCTTCCAACCCCACGAGGGTACTCAGGCTGTCAGGCACTAATGTTGACAACATCCAATCCAAACTCCACAATCAGATCCGAAAGACTGTCTCATGCAACTAAAGGCAGAATAAAATCTACTAAAGGCAAGTACATTGCTACATATCAGCAGTCTTAAAGACTATCTAATGCAATGCCACGTAGTGTTTTTTATGACATGGAGGAGAGACAAGAAGCTAAGAGAAAGAGGTAGTTGTTTGGTGAAGCAACCATCTCGTCATAAAAAATTAGGAGTTACCACGGGAAGACCCGGGGGTTATCCACGGAGTTACCCGGCCAGGAGCTTGGCCCTTGCGAGGGGCTCCAACGAGGACTAGTGGGCAGCGCAATATTCTTGATACCTTGGGAAAATCGACCATCAACGGGAGTTTGCATTCTCGACCTCATTTATACTTCCATACTTAATGGCATCTCTTGGTTATATGCTTACCTTTTCTAGTCTAGTTTGTAAGGTTATTTGATAGGATTAAAATCTAGGTTGCATAACTCTCTTGTGTTAGTGATAGCAAAACTTAGCAAAACAATAGTACACATTTAGATAGATCTTGTATAGTTTTTGATAAGTAGGTTTTAGTTGGTCATTAGTTTTGAATTACCTTGTTCGTTCCTCCTTCTAACCGTCACTGTCCCTTCATCCCTTCCTCGTGTTCCATGTATCTAAACAATCTCTCTTTGATTTGGATCATATGAGCTGTGAAGTAGTACCATCAATTGCACTCGTCTTGTGAAGCACAAGGGATTTGTGTCCACTTCTTTCTAATGCGAGAAGTACAAGGCATATTAGCAAATTAGTACTGTCATTTTAACTGAGCAGATTTATTGCCATTTTATCATTCCAAAATCACAATTCAAATGATGTTCACTCATACAGTTTTATGCAGATCAAACGAGCATGCATTCAAGGAAGTGGTCATCATTAGGCATGAAAGAATTGATGAGTATGTGAAATCCTACTAATTATGTGACAGTATTATGATTATTTTTGGTGCATTTCTTTTGTGACACCTCATTCAGGTTTTTCTCAGGGCTTAATAAAATGATTGATACTAACTTTTTTTCCTGCATTAATTTCTTCCATATAGAAGTTCTAGCTGTCTTGCAATAGTTTTTTTTATTATAGGTGTTCTCTTTCTAAGTCAGATAAGGTAAGCAAACCCTGAATTCTGCTGAACCACTCATATACAGTGGACCAGTGGTACATCTAGAAGATTTCACCTTCTGAAAATGGATCTTCATCTGTATTTTACCTAGTGTTTTCCTCAATCCTAATGTAGTACTAGCTTGTCCTAGGAACATCACTTAGAATTAATAGAGGTTTATGGAATTGTCATAGGCAAAAAGTTCAGTGTTCTAAACAAATAGTCTGTGAGCTAAACTTGTAGATTTACTTCTTGCGTTTCATTTCTGAAATTGTGCATCTGTGCTAGTTTGATATGGATGTGATATTGTCCATGGATATTGCCGTTGTCATCCATACTGGGGTATTTCATAGCATGGCTGAGATGAAAGTGTACCATTAGTACACAAAATTCTATTGACCACAAAAAATAGAAGGAAAAATTCCTAAAAGTACCATTAGTACTTACCGACTACTTTAACAAAGCTGATAGAATTAATACAAAAATTCTGTTCATATTAGCCTGCATAGGAAAAATGTATCTACTCTATTAAAGCTATATGTTTCGCACTTTTATATTTTTTATTTTATTTACTGGAAAATGTTTGTGTGCGTGATTTCTATATTTATTTTGGACAACTAGATGAGCTACTAAAACTGACCTTTATTGACGGCATTGTTACCATCACAGTTCGCCCATTCTTGTCGAGGTAGTCAGCTATATACGCTTTCTTCAACAAATGCTCCCTTTCAGCAATGTCTTCCTGACATAAATTTCAAGAAAAAGCTTGCTCTTTGTGACTAAAGATAACATAAACACAAAAGAATACATAACAGTGACCTTTTACAACAATATAAACTTGTGCCTATATATTTGGGTCGAATCATACGAGTTCAAATTTGATCTTAAATTCCAAACGTCAAAGAAATATACACTCCCAGGCCAGCTCAGTAAGGCAATATACATATCCAATAATATACGGCTACTGACTTACCCAACGGATTTTGTCCGGCCTGTACTGACGCCTCCACTTGACAGTTTCTTTGAGAGCCTTGGTCGCTTGCACCGTGCTCCAGTCTCTAGTACGGAGGAAGCGGCGGATGGTGGGGTCCGTCAAGAAGCCTGGCATCTCTGTTGGCAGGTCACCCAGGAGTTCCCGTACCTCATTTATCTGTATAAGTATGTCCATATCGACGAGTTAGAGTTACTGAAGACCATTTCTGTATTCTGTAAGGTGCGCACTAATGAATTTCCTGCGGAAGTTCTTACTTTCACCGAAAAGGAGATGAAGATTTTATACTTTAGTTAACCACCGTTTTATTCTGTACAAAAACGATGCTGCTCTACTATAGTATATATGTAATGTAAGCGGCTGAGCCTAGCGTCTGACCTTTGCCTGCTGTTCATCTGAAGACGCCTGTTTCTTCAGCTTTGGCTCGCTCCTGCTCTTGAGGAGGTAACTCATTGCTTGTGCTCAGTTCTGGGTTTCTGGATATATACCTGCACACATCCCACAGGAGTTGCTCCTCGATTTATAGAGTTTTCTTGCGTGTGCCATTCCCTGGTCAGCATCATGGAGACGAGGATACGAGAAGATCGACGGAATGGAATGGCAGGTGAGGAGATGGTAGTTGAGCTATGAATGCGTTCAACGATGTACCGGTTCTCCCTTGCGTCTGTGTCATGGTTCACGCCGAATTTAAGGTGGTCGGATGGAGTTCGGCCAGAACACCTCTTGTATGCATGTGCAGTGCAGGTGTGTCTGTGTGTGTGTTTTGAATCAGTGCAGGTGTAGTTGGCTGGTAATCGTTAAGAACGAGGAAGACACGGCTGCAGTCACTCTCAATTGTCACCACACATCACGAAGCCATGGAGCCACAGACATATGGTCCAGCCTCGGCGAGGATAAATACTGTAATTTTCTTCTAGCTGATAAGGATGGTCAGCTGAAGAGATTAATTATTACGATGGCAACTAAACATTCTTCCTGTGAAATAAGGCCCGATTTCATACTAATTAAGAGTATTAAACATAGGTTAATTATAAAACTAGTTGCAAAGATGAAGCTAATTTGCGAGACGAATCTATTAAGTCCAATTAGTCTATGATTTGACAACGTGGTGCTACAATAAACATTTGCTAATGATAGATTAATTAGGCTTTGTAGATTCGTCTCGCAAATTAGCCTAGGGATTCTGTAATTAGTTTTATAATTAGCTCATGTCTAATCCTCCTAATTAGTATTCGAACTTCCGATGTGACAAGGGCTAAACTTTAGCCAAGAATTCAAACACCCCCTAAATATATGGCACACACGCACTTATTATGGTCAAGCCCCTTCGATTGACGAGAACATGGAAATATTAATTGCAGAATTGGGTTTTGCCATCGCAATTTCTTTTACGCAACCGATAGCCGATCACGCGATGCCCGCAAAACAGCACCCACACCCCAGGTGCCAAAAAAAACCCAAGATGTTACTAACGTCTCTTCCCACGTGCGAGAGCATGAAAACTCGGTATTAAAACCCCTTCATCAAAGTAAAACGCAGAAGCAACCACAAGAACATAACTATGATTAAGATAAATTTCATCACTATGTTTTTTGAAAACATGAAGGATCTCCATGACTGATAAACCAGTTTATCACAGCAAGCCAAAAACATCGTTATTATCTCTAATAGTGTGTGAAACAGTGAAGATGTGCCGCTAATTCCCTCCCTTCAAGCAAAGCATCCAAATCAAGCACCTACAAATATAAAGGGGTGAGAATAAATCACAGCACATGTCATTCAAACTACAGTTTAATTAGACATCAATTTAATCAGAGAAGAAAACTTGTCATTATTATAAATAAAAGGTTCATGATAAGATTATTAATCCAATAAAATTTCTATAAAGAAATTAAGGACATGATATAAAATAAATGAATGACCTTCACATATGAATAAGACAATACTCCTCGTATTATAAATGAAACAATACTCCTCATATATGTCACACCTCAAAAATTTTGATTTTGGGTTGTACATAGAAAACACTAAATAAAATGAATTATTTTAATATTTGGATAAAATTTACCAAGTTTAGTTTGAGGTAGCGAAACTTTAGTTATAGAAAAATGTGAATTTTTAAAGTTTTCTAATTTTGATGGGCTTTTGGATGATGTGATGTTTGCTTGTTGCTTTTTTGTGTGTCGAGAGTGAGCAAAGTTTTTAAAATACATTAGTAGGTCGATTTTCCTTCTCCGACACGCCTTTATCTTTTTCTACAATCAAATACTTTATTTCTCGGCTCAAGTTTTTGTTGGGAGCTTCCTAAAATCTTTTCTTTGTAATGCAAATCACTCATTTTAGTTCCTCACCCGTCAATCAATCTCTACAAACTTCTCAGGAAATTTTCCATCTTTTTCTGGAACTTGTTCCTACTTGTCTTTGAGCATAATTTAATTTTTAGATGCTCCAAATTATTTTATCATGGGCTCCAAATACTTTATTTGGGTTTCTCATGTTTCATAATGTCTTTGGGAATTTTCCCCGAATTTTCAGAGCTTTCACAGTATTTTTTGCGGCTTAAATAATAATTCTAGACTTTTCTAGAATTATTTTATTCACGAAATTAATTAATTCTGAAAATAATAAATCTCTTATTTTTTCCAACACTCAAATCCCATGTGCAATAATCCTAATAAATCCTAAAGGGCCATGCATTTATTTACTAATGGGTTTTAATGATTATTTAGGCCCATTAGTAAATATGGAGGGTGCAACATCAATTAGTACTATATCGCTAGCTGATGTAGATGTGGGGAGTTTTTCTCCCTATAAATATATACCAACCCCTTGGGTAAAGCACATCAAAACTACCATGAGAGGAGCATCTAGTTTGGGAAATCCCTCATATAGTAAATTAGATTTTTCTCCTCCTCTCGCCATGGCCATCGCCGTCGCACTGCCTAGCTTGACCATCCTCTCCTTCATGCAACAAGTCAAGCCGCCCCTGCGCAACTGTTGTTGCCACGGGCATGTGGTGGCTATATGGGAGGCCAAAGGATGAAGACAAGGTAATTACAAAATTACCACCAGTTCATAATATTGTCGTCGTATATTTGTTTTAAGTCTGTGTCGAGTTGTTCCAATTGTGTTAGATTTGTATCGATGTGATATACGTTCCAATTGCGCTAGTGTCGTCATTTTTCATCTGAAGTGACTTATATATATATGCTTAAATATTAATTTGATTAATATGCATGCAACTAGTTTTTATAAATAAAAGCAACATAATTATATACAATGCTCTTTTGCAAATAAGTTTTAACATGACTAGTTGCTAACATAAATATGTTTCAAAATTATAATATGTTTAGTCTAATCACACATATCAAATTTGATTAGATGTTCTCACATGTCAGTTTGTATTTACAAGTTAAAGTTGAATTGGCATAAATGATATCAAAATATTTATAAATAAAATATGATTAGCTTCAACTAAGTTTTTAGGTATAAGTATGATTTGTTTAATATAAATTAATGCTACTCGCATAGTTTTTCCTAATTAACATAAATCAAGCTTATAGTCTTCTCTTTTTCTTTTATAATATAAAATTCTCGATAGTCGTTTCTTTTTAACGATAGTTCCGCTATCAGCGTTTCTTGCGATTCCATGACCGTAGAACTAGCTCTCTTTGAATACGTTGTTTTATCTTATGTGTTGTACTGTTCTTAGTTCCTTTTATTTGTTGCTTGTATATTTGCCTATGTGTGGTGCTTGCTACGAGTAGAACAAGATCCGTTTATGGGTGCTCAAGATCAGATAGAAGCAAAGTACGAGGAAAATGTGAGCAAGAGTAAAAGACAAGTATAGCATGGGACCATCCTTGTTACCTATTCACCTTTAATCACTTAATTCATATTGCATGTGTCTACCTTGTTGCCAATAAGGATAACCTAGATATTTGATATCTTGTACCTTGACACCATGGGTGATTATGCATTGGATAGTATTATGCTATTGCTCAAGATGAATAACCATAATCTTGTAACTTGACTAATGGAATATGCAATAAACACTAAAAGATGATTTTTAGCAACATGGAACAAGGGGGCTAGAGCATTGGGATGTTTTAAGGTGCTCTAGATTCCTCTCCCTAAGGACTTATCTGTAAGTGATCATCCGAGACTTATAGTACAACTATAAGGGCTACATGGCTCTGGCTTTAGCTCAGTATGAGGACCTTTTCTAGCTTGTTAGAGGTTACCTTGATTGGCGTAAGAATGGCTTGACGAATCAGGTATAGGACAACCTCAACTCTTATGTGTATAGCCGTGATGGAAATATGCCATTCGATAGGGGGGTTCCTATATCTGTTTGCCTAGTGAATCTAATAGCCCTAACTTGTTAGACGAACCTTTGAAAAGCTTCATAGTGAGCCCTGCCAACCATCCTTGGTAGTGGGTCAAGAGGTTGATCACCTCGGGCGAAAGGATAAATCACGACTCATAGTGAAAGTGTACAACCTCTGCAGAGTGTAAAACTTTTAATCAGCCATGCTCACGGTCACGAGCGGCCTTGAAACATTTACGGAATAGATGATGAACACTGATAATACTAATGATAAAGATGCTCATTAATGATTAATTGTTTATGCTATTTATTATTCATATTTACCTGATCATGTGTTTATATGGGCTTGTGAATAAACTTATTGTCACCCAATTGCTAAAAGATGACTCATTAAAAGCTAATCGCAGTTGAACCAGTGTCAGCCTTTTGAGCCTCATGAACCCGATGATATATTTGTTGTGTACGACATGTACTTACATTTGCTTTATTTTTCAATTATTTGGATAAAAATCTTGGATGGATACCAGATTGCTAGTCTGGACGAGTTCGGCTTGTGATCAACCAGTTAGTTGTCCCTGTGGAATTGGAGTCTTCACCTAAAGATCAGAGTTATCTTTCCGTTGTTTACTGTCTAAGGTTATATCCTTTATACTAAGTACATTATATATTGAGCATTTTCTTTCGATATTACCCTTATCTATAGCTACATGTGAGATTTGACTTCTTAGGCTCACATATGGTGTGTATCTGGTTTTGTTCTTAAAACCAGGTGCTACAAAGTGGTATCAAAGCAATACTGACTGTCGGACGCAAGCCTAGTAGAAACTGGTCGTTCTAAGGTTTAGAATTTGCTGCAAAACTACTTTTTCATCTCCTTGACTAGTTAAATTGATTATTTCTTATCCTTGTTCTATTTTTTTCTCTCCTTGATAGCTTCCTTTGAGCTATTGCTTCTTATCTCCTTGATTTTATTTTTTTTTTGCTTTACTAAAGTTTTCTGATCTTACCTTATTCAAATTTGCGATGGCTTCATCATAATCCACTCCTTAGGATGCCCGCCATTACTACAGAAGGACATGTAGTTTCGATGTTGTGATGCATGCTTGTCTTGTTTGGTGTGTTGCTTGTTTGTCATCCCTATCTTTGTGATCCAAAGGAAGGCCCTGAAGACTGCACCAACATGAGGATCTTCGTATAGAATATTCAGAGTTTAGCAAAACTCTTGTTAAGTAGGGTAGCATCCTCTACAAAGCATTGTTGACCTTTATCTTCCTTGCTATCCTTGGCAACTCCCAAATCCACTTTATCATGCAAGTTCATTCCTTCATCTCATGAATCCTGAATCAAGGAAGTGTGGAGACGTGAAGATCTTCTTTATCTTTCTCCCTAGTCTCTCTAAATCTCGGGACAAGATTCCTGTTAAGTGGGGTAGTTTGTCACACGCCAAAATTTCCGATTTTGGGTGGTGCATAGAAAACACTAAATAAAATGAATTATTTTAATATTTGGATAAAATTTACCAAGTTTAGTTTGAGCTAGCGCAAATTTAGTTAGAGGAAAAATGTGAATTTTCAAAGTTTTCTAATTTTGATGGGCTTTTGGATGATGTGATGTTTGCTTGTTGCTTCTTTGTGTGTTAAGAGTGAGCAAAGTCTTTAAAATGCATTAGTTGGTCGATTTTCCTTCTCCGACACGTCTTTATCTTTTTCTACAATCAAATTCATTAATTCTCTGCTCAAGTTTTTGTTGGGAGCTTCCTAAAATCTTTTCTTTGTAACGCAAATCACTCCTTTCGATTCCTTGTCCGTCAATCAATCTCTTCAAACTTCTCAGGAATTTTTCTAGCTTTTTCTAGAACTTGTTCCTACTTGTCTGTGACTATAATTTAATTTTTAGATGCTCCAAATTATCTTATCATGGGCTCCAAATACTTTATTTCGATTTCTCGTGTTCCATAATGTCTTTGGGAATTTTCCCTGAATTTCAGAGCTTTCAGAGTATTTTTGTAGCTTAAATAATAATTCTAGACTTTTCTAGAATTATTTTATCCACGAAATTAATTAATTCCAAAAATAATAAATCTCTCATTTTTTTTCCAAAGCTCAAAGCCCATGTGCAATAATCCTAATAAATTCTAAAGGGCCATGGATTTATTTACTAATGGGCTTTAATGATTATTTAGGCCCATTAGTAAATGTGGAGGGTGCAACATCAATCAGTACCGTATCGCTAGTTGATGTAGATGTGGGGAGTTTTTTTCCCTATAAATATGTACCAACTCCTTGGGCAAAGCACACCAAAACTTCCATAAGGGGAGCCCTTAATTTGGGAAATCCCTCGTATAGTAAATTAGATTTTTCTCCTCCTCTCACTGTCGCCGTCGCCGCCGCGCTGCCCTAGGCGACCATCCTCTCCTTCGTGCAACAAGTCGAGCCCACCCCTGCGCAGCTGGTGTTGCCACGGCCATGTGGCGGCTGTACGGGAGGCCAAAGGATGAAGACGAGGTAATTACAAAATTACCACCAGTTCGTAATATCATCGTCGTATATTCGTTTTAAGTTCATTTCGAGTCGTTCCAATTGCGTTAGATTCATATCGATGTGATCTACATGCTAGTGTCATCGTTTTTCATGTCAAGTGACTTTTATATATATGCTTAAATATTAATTTGATTAATATGCAAGCAACTAGTTTTTATAAATAAAAGCAACATAATTATATACAATGCTCTTTTGCAAATAAGTTTCTACATGACTAGTTCCTATATCTATTTGCCGAGTGAATCTAATAGCCCTAACTTGGTAGATGACCCTTTGAAAGGCTTCATAGTGAACCCTGCTGACCTTCCTTGGTAGTGGGTCAAGAGGCTGATCACATCGGGCGAAAGGGTAAATCATGACTCGCTGTGAAAGTGTACAACCTCTGCAGAGTGTAAAACTGGTATATCAGCCGTGCTCATGGCCATGAGCGTCCTTGGAACATTTATGGAATAGATGATGAACACTGATGATACTGATGATAAAGATGCTCATTAATGGTTAATTGTTTATGCTATTCATTACTCATGTTTGCCTGATCATGTGTTTATATGGGCTTGTAAATAAACTTGTTGCCACCCAATTGCTAAAAGATGACTCATTAAAAGCTAATCACAATTGAACCAGTATTAGCCTGTTGAGCCTCATGAACCCCATGATATATTTGTTGAGTACGACATGTACTTACGTTTGCTTTATTTTTTAATTATTTGGATAAAAATCCTGGATAGGTACCAGATTGCTAGTATGAAGGAGTTAGGCTTGTGATCAACCAGTCAGTTGTCCCTGTGGAATTGGAGTCTTCACCCTAAGATTGGAGTTATCTTTCCGCTGTTTGCTGTCTAAGGTTATGTCCTTTATATTAAGTACGTTATATATTGAGCATTTTCTTTTGATATTACCTTTATTTGTAGTTATATGTGAGATTTGACTTCCTGGGTTCACATATGGTGTGTATCTGATTTTGTTCTTAAAACCGGGTGCTACAATATAAATAGAAACAATCCTATGTATTAGCTTTGCCAGATCAGGACAAGAGTTTTTCTATCTACTGCGATGCACTTTGTCAAGCTGTGGGATATGTCCTTATGCAAGAAGAGAAAGTACTCATCAAGGTAATAAAGGAAAAGAGTTGAACAATTTGACTCACGAACTGGAGCTACATGTGGCATCTACAAGGACATGAGAGTATGTTTTCACAAATGATTGGACTGAAACTTGGGACATCATCATTGGGTTGGAGTAATCAAGGATGGTGACTTGGAAAGGTGCTATCACCTGGAGAAATAAATGTCATTGCTGATGACCTTAGCAAATGAGAGTTATGCTAAGAAGATTCGGACGACACCAAAGATTAAGGAATTGTGTTCAAGGTTTGAGCATCTTAACCAGAGTCTAGTCATTGATGTTCTAAAGTTGGTAGTAGAGCATACTTTAGAAAAAGAATTTCACAAAGGCACATTAGAATTGTTATTAAGAAAAGGAGCTACCCGAGAAAGTGAAAAAATCCAAAGACAAAGTATCCCTATCTCCTAGTCGACGTCTTCCTAATCTCGAGGACGAGATTCATCTTAAGGGGTGTAGAATTATAACACCCTAAAATTTGCTTCTCTTGAAATAGAGCTAAAATGATTTAATTTTGTATTTTTATGCTCATGAAAACATAGGAAAATAAAAAAATTTCATTAAATTAAAATTTATCTTACGGTAGAAACATGTTTGTTGCATTCATGTCAGTCGCACCTTATGTTTCTATGTGCAAAATATTTTTTTAAATACGTTTAGGAGACGAATAACTATCTCTAGGAATTTTTCAACTTCTTTCTAGAATTTAATTTCTACCTCCTTGACCTTAATGTTTATGTTCCAAGTTCCCAACAATCTTTTCTTGAGCTCCAACTACTGTAAGGGGAGCCCCTAGTTTGAGAAATCCCTTGTGTAGTAAATTAGATTTTTCTTCTCCTTCTCTTACTGCTATCTGCCGGTCCACCGCCGTCATGACCTGTTCCCCTCCTGCCAACCAGGGCCCTACCCTGCTGATCGGCCATGGCATGGATGCCCTCATGTTCCGTTCGTCATGCACAAGGTTGAAGACCAAGTAATTACGAGTTTGCCACTGGTTCGTATCATCTATTCGGTTCATTCAAGTTGCGTTAGATTCGTGTTGATGAGCTCTACGCAGAAATGCTAATGCTTTTATGTCACATGTTTTTTCATATATAGTTAAATATTAAAATGATTTAATGTTAATGCAACTAGTTTTATAATTAAAATCAATATAGGTTTTCTACTGTGTTGTTTTATATACAAACATTAATATTATTATTAATTACAAATATAAATATGATTTTCAATTATAAATTTTCTTAGCTTAAATAGGCATCATGTACAGCTTGTTTAGATGTTCTCACATACTTATTTATTTTGTAAAGTTAAAGTTTAACTTGCTTAATAAATTATGTGATAATATGTATAAGATAAAATATGGTTAGCTTCAACTCGATTTTATGTATAAATATGATTTGTTTAAACTAAATTATTGATTCTTCCATGTTTTTGTTTAACTAAAATAAATCAAGCTTATAGCTGTAGGCCTTTTCTTTTATATAACATAAAACTTTCAGTAGTCGTTCTTTTCAGCCGTAGCTCCGTTTTCGGCGTCTCTTGCGTTCTCATGACCATAGCAACTAGCTCTCTTTTAGTATGTTGTTTTATCTCATGTGGTGTACTGCTCTTAGTTGTGTTCTTGTATGTGTGCTTGGTATGCTACGATCTACGAGTAGAAGAAGAGCTATCCAAAAGCGTTGGAGACTGAAAGACCAGAAGATCAAAGGTCCAACAAGGAGTTGACCATTAGTTGTAAAGCAAGTGAAAGGCAAGTATAGTATGGGATCATCCTTGTTGTCCTATTCACACTAATCATATTTTAATCATATTGCATGTGTCTACCTTAACTACCACTAAGGATTTACTGTACTTTGTTACCCTGTACCTTGATTCCTACGGGTGTATGCATTTGGGTAGTATGAAACTAGCGCTCAATTAAAGACCATGATCTTGTAACTTGACTAATGGTATATGAAATAAACACTAAAAGTTATTTTTTAGCAATAAGGAACAAGGGGGCTAGAGCATAGTTTTTGTGATCTTTTAGATTCCTCTCCTTAAGGACTTATCTGTAAGTGATCATCGAGACTTAAAGTACAAAAATGAGTGCTACATGGCTCTGGGTTTAGTCAAGTATGGCGATCTTTTCTAGCTTGTTAGTGGTTACCCATAAGGGCGCAAAAGGGGCTTACCGAGTCGGGCATAGGACAACCTCTGTTCCTATGTGTATAGTCGTGAAGGAATTGTGCCATTCGAAAGGAGGTTCCTATATCTGCTTGCCAATTGGAAACATAGCCGTCCTAACTTGTTAGACGAACCTTTGAATGGCTTCATAGTGAACCCTGCCGACCTTCCTTGGTGGTAGGTCAAGAGGTTGGCCGCCTCGGGCGAAAGGGTAAATCATGGCTCATGGTGAAAGTGTACAGCCTCTGTAGAGTGTATAACTGGTATATCAGTCGTGCTCACGGTCATGAGCGGCCTTGGAACTCTTACGGAATAGACGATCACTATTGATTAATTGTTTATATTCATTATTCTCATTTACCTGATCATGTGTTTATATGGGCTTGTGATAAACTTGTTGCTACAAGAATACACATGAAGAAATGATATGGTGCAACTGCATAAATACTTACCACATATGCCACATATATCCACCACTATAAAACATAACACTTACCTCCTGATAATAGACAAATGACAAAAGAATCAACAATGGAACATATATAAATTACTTTAAAGGATAAGTGATTTCATAGTTAGTTATATCATCTTGTTTTCATTCATGTTATGATAGAGTGTAGGTAGAATAAATAACATGTCAAGCCGTAGTGAACCACCGCTACGTTTAGTTGCCTTCATTGAAGATCAAACATGTTTGATAAGAATGATCCGTAAGCACATCACCTATTTTAGAACAATGAACTCAGCACAAATACTCCAAATATCTCTCATAAACAATATATGGAGCGTTTCTATGTTCAAACCAACAACCGACAAAAACAGCCCCACTTGACCCCGATAAAACAGCAGCAGTGCTGTTTGTGATTTTTGTATCTTTAAAACCATAATAGCAATGATATCAAGTAAGTACTCCACAAGAATCTACATAGAACAAGCTACAATTTTGGTATTCAAACAAAGTTCAAATTATGCCATCTACTATTTTTCAAACAGCCTACAAACTGACAGACATGTTCTGTCTTTAACAGCAGAGACATTTTTAAACAAAAATGGTATCTCCCAAACCATCCAACTAAAACTTCTGAAATTATAGCATAACATAGAAAAGTCCATTCTCTATGAATTTCGTATAATGAAGATTTGCAGTAGAAGCATCTAACACAACGTAGTTAAGCTCTGGACTTCACTGAATGTTTCTGAAAGTAAACCAGGATAGCCAATTTCAAAAATTCATATCTAGAGTTATACTTAACCAAAAATTATGTTCTTTACCATTCTGGAAAGCTTATCAAATTGCACAACTTTTGTCCACATATAAATCTTCAATTCAGCAAGTAAGAGGGTGTAAAAGGCGTTAGATCTAAACTGCTCTGAATTTTTGACAGACCTATACAGTAGAATTCAGAATCTCATATCTCCTAGATCATTTGGCCTAAAATCTTGAACTTGGACTTCGTGGAAAGATCTCTGAGTCCTATATAACTTTTTAGTTCAATTGAAAACATAATTCGGCCTCTAAGATATCCAAAACTGTCGAACAATATAAACTGCCAGATCTAAGAACTGCAGAAAAACATGGATTCATGGTCTAACACTAAAACTTCAACCCTAATCCTTTCCTATGATGATTTACCACAACAAATCCACATTAAATCAAGTCCTATGGCAAAGGATCAAACCTCACCTAGGGTTTCCTCTTGAAGAACAATGAGAATAAGTTGGGGAATCCACTTATTTAGAACCTCTCCCTGATCTTCTCTTCGCCCTCGATCCGTTTTTCTATCCACCTTAGAGTTTCTTGCACCTCTGGAAATGGAGATTAGAGGGAATAAGGTGATGCAATGGTGGAGGGGAAGGAGATGACGTAATGAGGAGGGAAAAGAGGGAGGACGGCTGTGAGAGGGGAGATGGGCGAGTACTGTTCATGTGCCTCTTTCTCCCCCTACATCTTCCAATGATCATAGCCTTTTCATCTTAGCTCTGAACGGTGCATATGTGTAGTCAAACGAAATGTGTTCGACGAGCTCTACGCATCTATGGTCTCTGATCGTCCATCCGAGTAATGGATAAAAAACATTTTTTTGCCACTCAATAAAACTCCCGTCAATCTATTTACCACTTTGCGCTTTCTAACACACAAAACATATTCTGGGTGTTACATTCTACCCCCTTAAAAAATTCATCCTCGAATTCCTCTACTTGTAAGCAAACAAAAATTATGAGACTCTTATCAAGAGCAACAATTAACAGGTAGCTTGGCCAAGACCTCGTGGTATGAAGCGAAACCACTATTGAAAAGACAAAAAAAACACTACCAAAAACACAAGCACCAAGAAATGACGCTCATATGCTCTAGAACAATGAACTCAGAAATTCAGATTTTCTATAAATAGTAAATGCTTGAACTCAAACTCAAGGTCTCCATAAAGACATTCCCATAGCAAAGAGGTTAGGAAAACAATCTAGCACCACACTTTCCTAATTTTTATGGCTCATCCTACAAGAACAAACTAACATGTAAATATCCACCACAATTGTCAAACTTTCCTACCACACCAAAGAACAACATTACAAAGTGTGCCACAGATGTGCCTTAAACACATAGCTTACTTCTAAGACAAGCTTAAAGTGGCCCTTCTAAAAATCTGCCTTTCGACTTTCTCGATAAAATGGTCAAACCACTGGACGTTTCATTCCCTGATAAAAGAAACAAACTAAGAAATTTCATAGGCTCCACTGGAATAAACCAAGGAGCTAGTCATTATCATCCTACGTGCTCCAGTTACTTAACAAAGCAACATCTAGGGAACAATCAACTACAACATAGCGACTATACATCACACTTAATTTTCCTAGAGGACGTTACCAAACTTCTAGTTAGAACAATCATCAAGTAGATAATGATGCGTGACTCCATGAGTTAATATTTGCCTTAGACAAGCTAGTAGCTTGAAGTGGCACCATGAACTATGAAGCACAAATTTGTGCCAAAACTAGTTTTTCTTTATACACTGTAGACTATGCGTCCATCTATGAGCGAAGAGAACATACTTGCTTCCTTTCACCTCAAAACTTTTTCTCATGGAACGAGACTGACTGGCATAGCTACCAAACTCTTAAAAGATGCATACATCAAAGGGTCAGGTGTAACCTTAGCTACTCTCCATAGGGACAAACACTATATCAAGCTTGACAAACTTGCCAGACAAACACAACAAAGAGAAACCTTGATCCAACCTACAAGTTTGTCTTTGTCTTATAGGAACAAGCACAAACATATATGAATAACAAGTAAATCATCACTACACTCCAACCCATTGAGCAAAACAAAATGACCAGCACTATTTTCGGCTAACAATAGCATAACTTTTTGATATTTATGTATCTTTAAATATACAAAAGAAATGATAGTAAATAAATACATATTCAAAAGCTACAAAACAAGGTCTACAACTTTCATGCTGATACACTATTTTTATTCTGAACTTAAGCATGCCAAAACTTCAGTTGAATTCAGACAATGAAATCAACCTTGAATTCTAATAGTCATTGGTAGAATATTGATATCTACTAAACCATTTGTCTAATAGTTATGAAACTTTACCAGATCATGGACAATAGTGTTATACAACACTTTCGTTCTATAGACACTTTCAATAAAAGTCATCAAGATGTCCTAATCATGGTAGTAATATCAAACACAGAATCTGCCAATAGAAACTAACAACTCACTTCAAAAGTATACATCTATAGTTATATTTCAGACATAATAGTGTATTATACACCATTGGAAACATATGCAACTTTGGTATTCATTTTAGAAACTAGTTTGACCGTTAACATCATAAAAAAACTGAACAATCTACTACTGTTTAGAACACCATTGAAGCAGCAACCACCACTCTTAAAAAACATAACTCCTAAATTACATAGCCAAAAATCATGAAATTTTATGGGCAGAAGTATCAAGGAAAACTTTATAACTTTTGTATTCATAGGTTTCGCAAATTGGCCTCTAACAAAACCAAAAGCCACAACCTATCCATACTGCTCAATCTAAAAATCCATAATTGTGTGTAGCGATTGATCCGACCTAACGAGAACTTAGATATTCAATTATATAGACTTGAACATTACAACAAAAAACTTGGATCTATAGGGAAAAGGTTGGGGACATACACCTGGAACTTACATCGCCTAGAACTTGTCATAGCCAGATTGACCAAGATACCACTCAAGTTAAAATTGCTTGTAGAAACATAAAGCCAAAACCACCATTACCGCACAAGTGGGCCTATTCGCCAAATGAAAGTACACAAGATGGAAATCATATATCACACATTTAAAGAAAGAAAACAGTAAAATAAGCAACCAGTCAATGCCCACACCTAAGGGATCATGGGTGATAAAGAAACCCACTAAGGAATGTACACAAGTTGAAAATGATATATCACATCTAGAGAATGAAATTAGTTAAGTGAGCAGCTACACAACACCGATGACTAAGGGATGAGACAAGAAAACTTCATGTCTTCAAAGAACTGAAACATCATGTTAATCATGATTGACTCGCTAAAATAAAACATAAGGCTTAATTCAACCAACTCCTCCATCTTTCTATTCATGCACTAGCAAACAAATATGATTTCTAGAGCTTATGGACTACACCACTTAGTTAACCAAAAACATACTCAAAACCAAGGCATAGACATAAAGCTACTATAACAAAATACTCATGTAATAGAACACAACAAAACCATGACTTCATGCAAAGACTTCACTCCAATTACAAAATGCAAGCTCACATGGATGGATACAATCTATTAAACATCAAGACTATCCTACACAGAAGGCACATGACCAGATCTAACCCTCAAACTCGCTTGGAACTATACTTAGGTACTCCTCTCAACTCACCTCTATGATCGACACAATGTTTGCCATGTACTCTATGGGAAAAAACAACTAGACCATTCTAGGCTCAGGCTTAAACATCGCAACACCAACATATAGGACAATTTACACAATGATCCACCAATCCGATATGTCAAGAGAGAATAGCTAGAGTGCATGGCATGGGGGACAATCCACCCGTCACTCCTCTATTTCCTTCAAATATTAATAGTTGGGTTGCAACTGTTGGTATTTATTAACTTGTCACTTGTTTTAAGTAGTCACATGTAATATGCCTACATCTCCTAGCATCACTTGTACTAGGTTGTCATCCCTAATAATGGTGTCAGAGATGCTTGTTGGTACTACATAGCATTACTACTAGAATAATACTAAGCAGTTCTTTATTAATTTATGTGACTAGGAAGAATAGATATGAATATATATATGAAAGTAATCTACAAGTGTACAAAAAATTATACCATTGTAGCACATCACCCGACAGTATTCTAGGTATCGTTATTTATATTTTTACCATAGGGAAGGTCTGACACGGACATGTATTGATAACTTATACTATTGATGGAGAAATAAGCCATAACCAATGTTCTACTCATAACAGGGGTAAGTCATAGGATAAGATATATGATAAGTATTGATCAATGATAATGACAAATCACTCAGAGTACTCCTTTCTATGGCATTAGCATGGTCAGGTAGAATATTAGAGGAATAATTCCTAAGTCATTCTTAATTACAAGTCAAAGTATACATCGATTAGTGCAATTATACCTGGTAGTCATTGCTAAGATCATCTTTATATCTACACATAAGGGATATTACTAAATAAGAGTAAGAACATATCTTGTTCTTCCTTCATAACCTGACCCTACGTGCACCTATATTCTGGGAGTGGGCTACAAAGGACTCAATAGGAGTGTCACATCCACAATCTACCACATGACCCAAAATATAGGGTGTATCCGTAGGTAAACAACGTATAAGCACCATGCTTACACAATGTTGACCACTCACCCATGGTACCTTAGAGTGAGCGCTATACGAACTTATGCATGAACATGATGATAATCTAACTATACTAAGCATATAATCAAAGTAGACGATCAACATTATAACAAAGAACATAAATAAGATGAACACTAATATTGTCATAACAATTGTTTCTAGCATATAAAAATAATAGAGGTACAAAAGAGAGAGGGTACAAAGATTATACCAAACCACGCTCTTGACAAGATCGGGAATCCAATCGAAGCATGCTTGCCTCCCTCTAGACCTAGCCAAACTGCCTATGCCCTAGAATATGTTGGAGCTCTAAGGATGATTAGGGTTTCTGTCTTCTCAAATGACTTGATGACTGGAGTTATGATGCCTGGGGGCGGGCAAGGGCTGGTATATATAGCCCGGAGCATCCAACGTGAGCCCTTAGATCAAACCGACTTAAAGGACGGCATAGATGCAACCTAGGAGGTGGTGGAGAACTAACATTCGAAGGAGGGGCTAACATGTTGGCCTAGGGGGTTGGGCAGCCTACAGGTGGGGCCATCCTGCCCCACCTGACAGCCTCTGTCTCCCTGCCTCGGCGCAAAGTCCTCTTGAGTCTTCTAGAGTCTTCTGGTGTCCATTTCACTATGGATAAGCGTGATTAAATCTGACATGTAGGTCCACCTTGACGGTTTTCTAGATAAATCCTACAGAAAATATAGATTCACCAAAACTCATGGAATTTATTAGTTTAAACCCCTAGACCTTCGTTGGTGATTATATTTATGCCCTTATACATGTTATATTGATGTTTTATAATGGTTGTTAACTACCGTCAATAAACTCACCCAAGCTTAACCTTTGCTAGTCCCTTAGCAAAGCTAAACTTAGTAAATGGATCAGGAGTTTAAGAATTTTGAAAACATCGATGTAACTCCTCAAAAGTACACATGCGTTCAGACAAGAATTCTCCTCCAGATTAGAATGAACTGATCTGACTTTCAAACTTACCCATATTACTTTCAACCATGGGGCTTCTCAGCCTTCACTTGGGTCTTGAGTAATTGAAAGATAGAACGATTAATTCAAGCACTATATCTCAAGTTCTTTGTTCAACCATTATTCTAGAGTTTTTATATATTTTCAAAATAAAACTCAGAGCTTCCATTGTATGACACTCTCAAGTCTCTGAATATATGTGGTATTTGTGGATCCTCACCAAGGCAAAACTGATGTTATGCCTTCCTCTTCCTACTACTAAAGCTTATGTGGAGCTCATAGGAGTGGAGAAAGAATGAAAGAGCATACTTGCAATACATGTGTGTGGGTTGAGTCATACAATCAAATCGAGATATGCATGTGTGTGGGTGTATGGTGGATATATTTGGTGGCTAACCTAATTCTACTATACTCCTTGAAAACATATCTCTCTTGAAACATGAAAACAACTTTGCAAGAAAACATGGGCTATCTTATTCATCTTTTCTTCTCTTTTTCTCTTTTTTCAGGCGTGCATCTAAGTACCCATTGTTTTAATATCTTGGACACTTGTCCATTGTTTTCTTATCTCTCTTTTTTTCTCTTTTCTTTTTTATGAATAACTTTTACATAGCCACATGCTTCTTTTCTACAACAAAACTTTTGAGAGTTAGCAACAAGAACTTGGAGCATTTATTTGGTGGATATCCTATCAAGAATATTTTGGTGTTTTCTCCTAGTGTAGGAGTAAAACATTTTGGGTGGATCTAGATGGAATGGCATGTTGTTGCACCTACCCTAGTGTAGGAGTAGTGCATATTTGGGTGGTGTGTACGTGATCTTGATTTCAAGAGCATGACAAACCTCTCATAAGGGTCAACAAAGCTTGATTAAACTCAATGCAATGCAAGTAGCATATATGTGGAAGTTTTCCAAATCATACATGGCTCTGGTAGGAATTCAAGCTTTGTCATACAAGAGCTCACCATGTAAAATTTTTATGTTTTTCAAAAGACAAATCTCTAAAACTTTAGTGTCACTTGGAACAAGATAAACAACAGCTCAGACTTTCTCATATCATATCCATCAATTACCTAGACATAGATCAAGCATATGCTACCCATGAGTTTCTAGTTCAGACAAAATTCTTATATCAAAACAGTCATATCCAAAACTCGAAAGAATTCTAGGCTGAAAACTAGGTACTTGAAAGGAATTATGACAGAGCAACTATTCATCATTTCCATTTCAAGAGATTATTCTCAGAGTTCATTTATTCAGCTCCTAAAAACATAAAACTAGACATACACTTTTTATTTTGTTTTTAAAATTTAAGATCACAAGTTACTATGTATATAAGACAAATACAAATATAAATTTTTATTTTGCTTTTAGTTTATTATGCATCTTTTTATGATTTAGAAATATGAAGCAAACTTAAAAATAGTAAAACCAAAAGAGAAAGAAATACTTAGCTAGATACATGGGGGATGCTCCTCCCCCAAGTTGGATGTTGTTGTGGTCTTTCTTAGATTGAGTTTACCAGCAGAAGTCTTTCTCATCCGTCCAGAACTTGTATTCCTTGTGCAGCGAGTGTAGCAATAGTTCAAGAAAATGTACTTCGGATGGATGGATTTACTCTTGATCATCCTGCAAAATACTCCAACAAGAACACCAAAACTCATGGCATGGATTAGGATAAGGGGTTAATGGTCAGCCATTCAGAGATTTGTTGTCCTTGGGGGTTTAGACAGATTTTCTAATTGGCAAAGTTCTACGATGTCTATTATTTTTTGATTTTCTTATTTATATAATGTAGACAGAAAATATGCATGCATGATTATTATTATTATTTTTATTTTATGCCACCATAGTGAGTATTCCCGTGGGCTTTTACACACTGAGAAAAATTTTCACATGGGGCTTAGGCATTATGATGCAATGATATAATGTAGTCATGAAACTTTTTATCTTCCTTTTCTAAATGCAATGCTAATGTAGAAAAATGAGTATGCTAAAGTGAAAAGTAATTCATGCAATACTAAAAAGTAAGTATGGATAACTACCAATGTGACCTCACGGCCAGGGTTCAAATTTTTAAGTCCTCCAGATAGGACTTCACTGGAGAAAACGTCTTCACTCTTTGGGTGCATCATCTGGTCTCAACGATGGGGACCCAGATGGCTGCACATCTTATTATGGTGTCTCTGATGGTGGTGTTACCTTCTCTTTTCTATACCTGCTTGGTCTGTGGTCTTGGCTTTGATGGAGTAGGTTCATCTTTCACAACTTCTTTAGGTTCCTCATCTTCCTCCCTACTTTTCTTTGGGGGTTGATGCTTTTGGTTTTGGGATGATCGACATCTCTTCCTAGAGCTGGACCTCTTCGACTTCTCATAAGTGGTATAACTATTGAAATAACAGTGTACCTTCTCTCTAGGGAATTAGAACTGAACTTGTCTAGATCCGACGTAGATGATCGCATTGGTAGTGTGGAGGAACGGTCTTCTATGGATGATGGGCGTATCATCTTCTTCTTCACCCATGTCCAAAACCATGAAATTGGTAGGGGCAAACTGATTGTGTATTCTTACCATAACATCTCTTGCTATTCCTTTCAGAAATCGGATTGATTGGTCCACCATCTACAATTGCATATATGAACAAAGGTTCATCACCGAATAAGTATTCATATGTTACCTTAGACATTAGGTTGACACCCGATCCAATGTCGCAAAAGGTCTTGTGGAATTTTCTTTGTCCAATGGTACACTCAATCGTGGGTACTCCTAGATCATCCTTCTTAGAAAGGAATGGTGAAGCGAGGATGTGGTTGTACTCTGATCGGAGTTTGTTGATCATATTAACTGATTCTTCTTGAGACTGCATGGCCTTGTTCTCCCTCCTTCTCCTATTGTTCTTCTTGGTTACTATTATCTCTTTGGGAAGGTATGACATTTGCGATGACCAGGAGATCCCAAGATGTGGTTTTTGAAAGAAAACTTTTCTTTTTTATCCTTGATTGTGAAATAGATCTTGGCATTGTCCGCGTAGATGATGGCTTTTGCGGTGCTTAGGAAAGGTCGGCCCAAAATAATGGGTGCCCTTACATCTCCACCTGTTTTCAAAACCACAAAGTCTATGGGAACATATGATTGTCCCACTCGAACAATGGCATCTTCAAGAACTCACTTGGGGTCATAGAGTAACTGATCTGCAAGTCACGAACGCATATTTGTGTACAACAAAGTATCTCCATTAATTTGATCATAAATTACCTTAGGCATGATGTTGACACTTGCTCCGAAGTCATAGATAGCTTCTTAAAAAATGTGAGGTCCAATGGCGATGGGGATGAAAGGTCTCCCTGGATCGCTCTTCTTTTCTAGGAAGGTATAATCTATCCACCTTCCCGTCGATGGTTGTATACAGTAATATGCTTCATTATGAATATCGACAAGATTTGCAGTTTCTAGATCTTCCGGTTGCCCTAGAATCTTACCTTTGTTGGACGGAGGGACATCAGCAGCCAGTTGAGCTTTTTGTGATTCTATCATTTTATTAAAGCTATACTCGTTCTTAATGGTAGAAGCAAAGCTATCCATTCTATTATTTATGTTCTCTAGAATTTTATTATTGGTAGCTACCTTTCTAGATAATCCCTCCATAAGTTTGGATTGGCCAGCAATTAATTCTCTCAAGGATGGTTGATTGAAATTATTGAAATTATTACCTTGAGGGTTACCTTGGTAATTACCATGGTAGTTTGGCCTCTGTTGCTGATTCCATACTTGATTCTACTGAGGACGAAAGTTGTTACTATTGTTGACAAAACTCACATCCTCTTGGGTTTCACGACAGTTGCTCCCTAAATGCCTAGTATTTTCACACTCTTCACATGTCATGCAAGAATCATGAATGTGCATGACTTCTTGCTTCTCATTGGCTCGATCTTAGAGTTTGTTCGTCAGTAGGTCCATCTTAGCAGACAACATGTCTACCTCCTTGGGTTGATGTATACCTCCACCTCTCTTGTGGGTCTGAAGACGATCTTCATTCCATCCTTGGTTGGAGGCCATCTTCTCCACAAGAGCTGTTGCAACATCCATAGTCTCATGGGTACTGTTGGTCAACCCATGGTAGAAAGTCTGCATGAGTAGCCAATTCTCCATCCCATGATGAGGACATTCTGCAATGTAATCTTGAAAGCGTTCCCATGCCTCAGGGATAGATTCATCATGTTGTTGCTGAAAGCTTGAGATTCTCCCACATAGAGCATTGGTCTTGCATGTGGGAAAGAACTCGGCTAGGAAGCCAGTGGAGCAGTTATCCCATGTAGTATTTCTATCTTTGTTGGCGTAGAACCATTGCTTTGCCTTCCCCAAAAGTGAGAATGGGAAGAAGCAAAGTAATATGGCATCTTGCGTTACTCCTTTGATGGTGAAAGTGCTACAGATCTCTAGAAAGTGTTGGAGATGTGCACTCGCATCTTCATGTGTCTTTCCACAAAACTGGCTTGCTTGCAGCATGTTGATGAGGGCTAGCTTGAGCTCAAATCCATTATCTCCAACATTGACTGTCGGTCTAGTATGGATGTTGGCCGTAGTTGGAGTAGAGAATTTATGGAGAATCCTGTTAGCCATGGCTTCAAATTTAGGTGTTAAGCTTCATCTTATATGGTTGTCTTCTGACTTTAAAGCTAGAACCTTCTTGAGTTTAGCTTTAGTCCTCCTGATTAATGTTTCTAGATGTTCAACATAGTTTGTTGGAAGGTCAAAACCGGTTATACATTACCCTACATAAGATAAACAAGTAGACAATACAAGGGTAAGCCTATTTGAGTAGAGGTCAATGGTTTTCCTCGATCACATCAATAAGTATAACTTAATCAATACTTCCTTTGCCTAGCTACCTTCCCCGGCAGTGGCGCCAGAAATGCTTGTTGGTATTTATTAACTTGTCACATGTTTTAAGTAGTCACCTGTAATATGCCTACATCTCCTAACATCACTTGTACTAGGTTGTCATCCCTAATGATGGTGCTAGAGATGCTTGTTGGTATTACATAGCATTACTACTAGAATAATACTAAGAAGTTCTTTATTAATTTATGTGACTAGGAAGAATAGATATGAATATATATATATATATGAAAGTAATCTGCAAGTGTACAAAAAATTATACCATTGTAGCACTTCACCTAGGAGTATTCCAGGTATCGTTATTTATATTTTTAACACAGGGAAGGTCTGGCAGGGACATGTATTGATAACTTATACTATTGATGGAGAAATAAACCATAACCAATGTTCTACTCATAACAAGAGTAAGTCATAGGATAAGATATATGATAAGTATTGATCAATGATAATGAGAAATCACTCATAGTACTCCTTTCTATGGCATTAGCATGGTTAAGTAGAATATTAGAGGAATAATTCCTAAGTCATTCTTAATTACAAGTCAAAGTATACATTGATTAGTGCAATTATACCTAGTAGTCATTGCTAAGATTATCTTCATATCTACACATAAGGATATTACTAAGAAAGATTAAGAATAGAGCTTGTTCTTCCTTCATATCTGGACCCTACGTGCGCCTATATTCGGAGAGTGGGCTACAAAGGACTCAATGGGAGTGTCACATCCACAATCTACCACATGACCCAAAATATAGGGTGTATCCGTAGGTAAACAACATATAAGCACCACACTTACACAATGTTGACCACTCACCCATGGTACCTTAGAGTGAGTGCTATACGAACTTATGCATGAACATGGTGATAATCTAACTATACTAAGCATATAATCAAAGTAGACGATAAACATTATAATGAAGAACATAAATAAGATGAATACTAATATTGTCAGAACAATTGTATCTAGCATATAAAAATAATAGATGTACAAAAGAGAGGGGGTACAGAGATTATACCAAACCACGCTCTTGACAAGATCGGGAATCTAATCGAAGCCTGCTTGCCTCCCTCTAGACCTAGCCTAACTGCATATGCCCTAGAATATGGTGGAGCTCTGAGGATGATTAGGGTTTCTATCTTCTCAAATGACTTGATGACTAGAGTTATGATGCCTGGGGGTGGCAGGGGCTGGTATATATAGCCCAGACCATCCAATGTGAGCCCTTGGATCAAACCGACTTAAAGGACGATGTAGATGCAACCTAGGAGGTGGTGGAGAACCAATATTCGAAGGAGGGGCTCACATATGGGCCTAGGGGCGTCCAACGTGGGACCTTTCATCACTATGTTTTTCTAAAACATGAAGGATCTCCATGACTGATAAACTAGTTTATTACAGCAAGCCAAAAACATCATTATTATCTCTAATAGGGTGTGAAACACTGAAGATGTGTCTCTAATTCCCTCCCTTCAAGCGAAGCATCCAAATCAAGCACCTGAAAATATAATGGGGCGAGAATAAATCTCAGCAAACAATTTGCCTAAACATGTCATTCAAACTATAGTTTAATTAGACATCAATTTAATCATAGAAGAATACTTGTCATTATTATAAATAGAAGGTTCATGAGAAGATTATTAAGCCAATAAAATTTCCATAAAGAAATTATGGACATGATATAAAACAAATGAACGACCTCCACATATGAATAAGACAATACTCCTCATATTATAAATGAAACAATACTCCTCGTATAAATTGAAACAATCCTCCTTATATCCACTTCATTCCAACATAAAACTTCAATATAAACAAAGTTCAAAGAATGCAAATGCAATGCATATGCATGTCCACAACAAGGTATGAAGCTGCATCGTACCCCTCCTCGGGCAACGTACGATGTTGTACCGGTATGGTCGTGACCATAGATCAACGACATAATCCACAAGAGCCCTCCGAAATAGTCATATAACTTTCTCACTAACCTGGCTCAAGAGCACTCCGGAACAGTTAGATGATTTTCTCATCGACCTGGCTCAAATGCATATGCTCATGACAAGAATGCACATGAAGAAATGATATGGTGCAACTGCATAAATACTTACCACATATGCCACATATATCCACCATTACAAAACATAACACTTACCTCCTGATGATAGACAAATGACAAAAGATTCAACAATGGAACATATATAAATTACTTTAAAGGATAAGTGATTTCATAGTTAGTTATATCATATTGTTTTCATTCATGTTATGATAGAGTGTAGGTAGAATAAATAACATGTCAAGCTGTTGCAAACCACCGCTATGTTTAGTTGCCTTCATTGAAAATCAAACATGTTTGATAAGAATGATCCATAAGCACACCACCTATTTTAGAACAATGAACTCAGCACAAATACTCCAAATATCACTCATAAACAATATATGAAGCGTTTCTAAGTTCAAACCAACAACCAACAAAAACCGCCCCACTTGACCCCGATAAAACAACAGCAACGCTGTTTGTGATTTTTGTATCTTTAAAACCATAATACCAATAATAGCATGTAACACCTAAAATTTTCACTTTTGAAAATAGGATTAAAATGATTATTTTGTGATTTTTTGTGCACACGAAATATAGGAAAATAAAAATTTTCATTAAATTAAAATTTATCATTAGGATTAGAAACATGTGGTGCATTCATGTTGTTGCATGTGTGTTTTTGTAGTGAGTGGTCTTTGTGAAAAAAATCAAAACTGATTTGAATTCGATTTACAAAATAGCTTTGAAAAAAAACAACAAAGCTCTCCCTCCCTCTCTCAGCTTTCTCTCCTACTCGGCCCAGCTGACCGTTTTCCCGAAGGCCCACGCCTCCGCTCACAGGCCAGCCCAACAGCAAGCTGTGCAAGCATGCACTCCTCCGTCTCTCTCTGGCAGATAGCCTGACCCCGCCTCTTCTCTCGCCGCAAGGTGGGACCTACCTGTCAACTTCATCCCTCAGCTCGAGCTCGTAACCGACACGGAGTTCTTTGGCCATGTCCGTCTCTGCCCTAGTTCCTCCTCCATGGCGTGGCCTCCATGCCTAGCCCCTCATAAATAGTAGCCACCACCGCCATGCCGTCCCCCATCGAGCCCTGGAGCAAGCCGCAGCGCCATCTGTGCCCTAGCGCTGCCCCTCCAATTCAACCGAGAAGAGCCAATGTTCGCCGAGCCGATTAGACGCCCCTCCATCATGGTAAGTACCTCGCAGAGCTTCGCTTGAACCCGCATAACCCCTTCACGCCCTCTCCCTCACTCTATGTCATCGTGAACCGGTGTGCTGAAGCTTCGCCACCGCCATTGTCTGTTGCCCGAAGTCTCTGCTCAGCAATAGCCACTGCAAGTCGCATAATCTAGTTCGCCATGTTTCTATCCATCTCCCTATGCCAAATCCGAGTCGAATTAGAGCCCCTAGGCGCTTTGTCCAATAGCTCCGGTGAGCAATCAATCGATGCCGGTGACAAATTCCCCACCGAGCTCCTATTCTGGCAGCTGTCCTCTCTCTTTCTCCATCTCTTTTAATCTGAGCCGTCCATCTCCAATCCAGTGGTCCAGATCATCCCATACCCCTTCGCATGCCATCTTGCTAAAGAGCCCCTCCAGTTTTCTATTTTCAAACCCGCAGTCCAAAGCGCAATCACAGATTATGTTTTCTTCTTTGGAAAGCGTAGTTTCTTCGGTTTAGATCCAAAATACGTTTTTACTTATTTATAGTTTTGCCACTAATCTTGTTTTAGCAATAAAATCTCTGTTTTAACTCCGATTTGACCCATTCAACTTGCGTTAGGTTCGTAATTCCATAATCTACATGTTCATACTACTATTAGATATGTTTTCAACTTTTAAAATTCAAGGTTAGTTTTAATCTATTATTTTATTAATGGAAATCTTGTTTAATTCATATCTTCTACGTTTTAGCTCTGATTTGACCTATTCATACTACTGTTACGAGATCTATGCGTTAGTAACAGTGTTTAGTATATCACTATTTCTAGAATTTCATGGTTTAAACTCTAATTTGAATAATAATTATGCAACTGGATTTTATAAATAAAATATGATTTGTTCTACTTTAGTTTTATAATTCAAATCTAAATTTGACTTAATTCAATTTGTATATGCTTTTATATAGTTAAAACACATGAAGCTTATAGTTTTATATTTTCTCTTATGAGTAGATCTTTCGGTAGCCGTTTCTTTCAAACCGTGGCTCTGATTAGAGTGCTTCTTGCGACTATGTGTTCGTAGCGATGCGTAGAATCGTGTTTCAAACTCTTTTACTTAATTTTCTATGATTGGTGTACTATTCTGATCTAGATCTATTGTTTGCTTCGTGTATGATTGCCTAGATGTTTGTGTGGTGTTCAACGATTACGTCCAGTTGGTGAGATATACGTGGTGATCAGGAAGAAGAAGAAGGACGTTGAAGATTAAAGCTTACCAAAGGATTGGTATTGTAAGGCAAGTATAGCATGGGATCATCCTTGTTGTCCTATACACCTTTAATCATTTAATTCATGCTGCATGTGTCTACCTTGACTACCCCTAAGGATATCCTAGACTTTTGTACTTGTACCATGAAACCTTTGGGTTATTGCATTGGGTAGTATGATGCTAGTGCTCAACTACAACCATGATCTTGTAAGTTGATTAAGGTATATACAATAAACACTAAAAGATGCTTTTTAGCAATATGGAATAAGGGGGCTAGAGCATTGGGCTATTTTTTGATGCTCTAGATTCCTCTCCCTAAGGACTTATGTGGAAGCGAACATCCGGGACTTATAATATAGCTGTGAGGGCTACATGGCTCTGGCTTTAGCTAAGTATGAGGACCTTTTCTAGCTTGTTAGAGGTTACCTTTACTAGCGTAAGAATGGCTTGCTGAATTGGGTATAGTGTGGCCTCTATCCCCTTGTGTATAGGCTACTCGTCATTGTGCCATCGGGAAGGGGGGCTCTACATCTATTTGCCAAGTGAATCTAATGGCCCTAACTTGATAGACCAACCTTTGAAAGGATTCATAGTGAACCATGTTGAACTTCCTATGTGGTGGGTCAACAGGCTGATCACCTCGGGTGAAAGGATAAATCATGACTCACAGTGAAAGTGTACAACCTCTGCAGAGTGTAAAACTGGTATATCAGCCGTGCTCATGGTCACAAGCGGCCTTGGAACCCTTGCGGAATAGATGATGAACACTGATGATATTGATGATAAAGATGCTCACTAATGATTACTATTTATGCTATTCATTATTTATGTTTACCTAATCATGCGTTTATATGGGCTTGTGAATAAACTTGTTGCCACCCAATTGCTAAAAGATGACTCATTAAAAGCTAATCGCAGTTAAACTAGTGTCAGCATTTTTAGCCTCATGAACCCCATGTTATATTTGTTGAGTATGACATGTACTTACACTTGCTTTATTTTCACATATTTGGAAAAAAATCCCGAATGGGTACCAGATTGCTAGAGTTTGGAGGAATTAGGCTTGTGATTAACTAGTCAGTTGTCCCTGTGGAATTGAAGTCTTCACCCAAAGATCAGAGTTGTCTTTCCACTGTTTGCTATCTAAGGTTATGTCCTTTATACTAAGTATGTTATATATTAAGCATTGTCTATTGATATTACTTTTATTTGTAGCTATATGTGAGATTTGACTTCCTGGGCTCACATATGGTGTGTATATAGTTTTGTCCTTAAAACCGGGTGCTACAAAGTGGTATAAGAGCAATGCTGACTGTAAGACACAAGCCTAGTTAGAACTAGACATTCTAATATGCTTTCATCTATGCCTACTTCGTGCTTCCCCCCTAACCTTGTTATTTGCTAAAAGTTATGCACACTTTAGCCTCTGTTCTGTTATGAAAACATTGTCTCTATTCTCAATCCTCTCTCTTCATCTAAATAGATGTGTTGTAATGAGGAGACCACTAGCATCAAAGGTCAGGAGGAGCAAGCTATGCTGTCCTTGATTGCATTTGACAAGGAGAAGCTTGTAGCTATGCAACAACAAGTAATAGAAGGAATGACTCAATATGGGAGTTCTCAACAGTGCTTGCCATGAGGGCAAACCAACATATCAAAGGGACTAGTGAAGAGACAAGTGGTAGAAGCTTGGAAGAAAATGAAGTCCAATGAAGGTGTTGGTAGCAAGACTCTTGGAAGTCAGTATCAATGTCAATGTTGCAAACATTATGGTTTTCCTTGTCTTCGAAACAAGTCAACTAAGAGGGAAGTCAAGGTGGACCCGAGTTGTGAAGCTAATGTGGATAAGAAGAGGAAGGCAGTCTCACCAGAGCTAGAATTGGAAAGCAATCAACATTTGAGTTCTACTATGTTGCCACATCCAGCTCTAATCCCTAGTTAGATAAACTCTGACTCTAAAGAGTCAGAAGTTTCTCAAGCTAAGATTACTCCACTCTTTCCACATGAGGTATTCATAGATGGGTGGATGATCACCTATAAGGAGTTTCAACTCCGAAAGATCAAGCAAGCTAGAAAGCGGTCCAGCCAAACAAGGATGAATCTTCAGAGTCAACAAGCTGACAGCACACTAAGCAATAATTCTGTGGAGTATGACATCACAAAAGATCTAGCTAAGAGAAGGTGTTATCATTGCAGCAGGAAGGACATTATGTTAAACTTTGCCCATAGAAGAGTCAACAATTATACCATGGAACTGGCCAGAGTCGGATCACTACAAGGTTGCTACCAGAAAGTGTCAGTGATACCCAACTCGAAAGAAGCATTCGGTTAGAGTGACGACTGAAGAAGTCATGCTAGACTACCCAAGATCTTTAGTTAAGGAATAGGAGTTTGTCCCCTTTATGTAATAAAAACGATAGTATCACAAGTTGAGTCAATGATTGAGTTGTACATCTTTACTACTTTGTTGAATTGTCATTATGCTTATGACTGTTTTGCATCTTTGTAATGACTACAATGATCTTGTTGGGTGTTCCCACAATTTCATTTAGTTCATAGGCCTAAGGCATAAGGATTAATGCAATAAATAGATGGGTTCCTCTTATCTGCTGTTTTTCATATTCTATCTTTATTGGCTTATATATCTATTCTTGGATGACCAAAAAAATCATGGGAAAATTCTAGACAATAGTAGACTTCGAAATCTTTCTATGACCACAAGAACCGCCCTCATATCTATTTTGGTTATGGAGCTATGAAAATCACAAGACAATGCAACTGCGCTGTCTAAAACCTGGAGTAGCTTCTCTTGTGCACTGTTTTTGACCACATAAAATGCAAAATTTGGAAAAGTGTTCTATAAGGAAGTTGTGGAGAATTTTATAATCTTTCCAATGGTATAAGGTACAACTTCATTGGATTAACATAATGAGTTACAGCTGTTTTACTGTGCTGTTGTTTTTCTGCTCATGAGGAATTTCAGATTTCTTGTTCTTGCACATACACATGAGTATCACTAGGATGCCAGAATGTCTTGATACTAGTTACCTCATCTAGAAGAAGGTGCAAGCTACCTTTTTGTGTCCCTTAGTTTAATTTTTCTTAAGGGGGGTAGCCAAGTTGAAGAATTTGTAAGATGAAGTATCATATGTTCTAGAGCCTCTTTGGTAGGGCTCCTGCAGGGGCTTCAGCTCCGGCTCCTACAGGAGCTGTGCCAAACGCCTGTTTTGGAAAGGGCTCCACATGGGGAGCCGGTCAAGAGCCAGAGCCATTTTTTGCCTACGCAGGAGAAGCCTAAAAAATGAGCTTCGCGCGGCTCCTTGCTATGGGTTCACGTCGTCCAGTGCGAAGGAGCCGTTTTGCTAATCATTTTCCAGAACGGCTTTAGCTCCTCTAGAGGAGCTGCTCCTTCAGAGGAGCCAGAGCTAGAGCCATTTTTCAGAGGAGCTAGAGCCCTGCCAAATAGGCCCCTAGTTTGCGCAGCGGAAACATGGTGGGCCCATAACCCATAGGTCCCAGGATCAAAACCTTTGGAGGAGATCAATAAAATAGATAATCATGCTTATGTCAACTATATAACTAAGAAGGGTCCGAATGCTCAAGGTGCCATATGAAGTTCAGTTATGCTCTCTAGCTCTCACTTGGAAGAATCGGTTAATCTGATAAGAAAGGTGGTACCCAGAGGATGTATATCACTTAATGGTTTCATCATCTAGAGTAAGTATCCTTTGCTTGGTTGATAAGTTATTGGATCATCTACGAGGAATGGATGCATTCGTCAATATGGCTCTACAATTCGAGCTATCCCTAGCTGGGAGTCTAATCTTCAACTTACCTAGGACAAGTAGGCGTTGATGACATAGGAATGAGATATCTGATAACTACAGATGGTTCTAGGGAGTCTCAGGAAATTCCAATGATATACTAAGCATGACAAGAAGGTTTGAATTGAAACCTTCAAGGTTTTATGACTTGGAAAAGTGCTATCACTTGGAGAAGCAAAAGTCATTGTCTATGTCTTTAGCAAGAGAGAGTTATGCTAAGAAGATTCAAACGACACCATAGATTAAGAATAGCCATTTGAGAGTTGAGCAACTTGATCGAAGCATCTAAAGTCATTAATGTTTTAAAGTTGGCAATAGAATCTATTTTGGATCAAGAAAGTAAGGAGGCTCCATCGGAAGGTGAATATTTTAAGAAAAAGAATTGATATTATGGACTAAAAAGGAAAGGTGGCCTTGTGATTGGAGTTACCTGAGTATTGTTTGGAGTACCTTTTAGAATCTTGGAATTAGTTTGGCAAGTTACTTGGAGTAAGATTCACAGGTATGCAAAGTAAAGTAGAATCCTTATCAAGAGGATGGAACTACATGAGGAAGCAAAGAAGAATTCAAAGACAGAGTATTCTTATCTCCTAGTCGACGTCTTCCGAATCTATGGGACGAGATTTATCTTAAGGGGGTAGAATTATAACACCTAAAATTTTCACTTTTGAAAATAGGATTAAAATGATTATTTTGTGAATTTTTGTGCACATAAAATATAGGAAATAAAAAATTTTCATTAAATTAAAATTTATCATTAGGATTAGAAACATGTGGTCCATTCATGCTGTTGCATGTGTGTTTTTGTAGTGAGTGGTCTTTGTGAAAAAATTCAAAACTGATTTGAATTTGATTTACAAAATAGCTTTGAAAAAAAAAACAACAAAGCTCTCCCTCCCTCTCTCAGCTTTCTCTCCCGCTCGGCCCAGCTGGTCGTTTTCCCAAAGGACCGTGCCTCCGCTCATAGGCTGGCCCAGTAGCAAGCCGCGCAAGCGCGCACTCCTCCATCTCTCTCTGGCTGACAGCCTGACCCTGCCTCTTCTCTCACCGCAAGGTGGGACCTACCTGTCAGCTTCATCCCTCAGCTCGAGCTCATAACCGACACAAAGTTCTTTGGCCGTGTCCGTCTCTGCCCTGGTTCCTCCTCCTTAGCATGGCCTCCATGCCTAGCCCCTCATAAATAGTAGCCTCCACCACCATGTCATCCCCCACCAAGTCCTGGAGCAAGCTACAACGTTGTCTATGCCCTAGCGCCGCCCCTCTGATTCCACCAAGAAGAGACGACGTTCGCCAAGCCGATTAGATGCCCTCCGTCACGGTAAGTACCTCGCAGAGCTTCGCGTGAACTTCTTGAACCCACATAACCCCTTCACACTCTCTCCCTCGCTCTGTGTCGTCTCGAACCGGTACACCGAAGCTTTGCCACCGCCATAGTCTGCTACCCGAAGTCTCTGCTCAAGAATAGCCATTGCAAGTCACATAATCGAGTTTGCCATGTTCCTATCCATCTCCCTGCGCCAAATCAGAGTCGAATTAGAGCCCCTAGGCACTTTGTCCAATAGCTCCGGTGACAAATTCACCACCGAGCTCCTATTCCGGCACCTCTCCTCTCTCTTTCTCCCTCTCTTTTAACTTGAGCCATACATCTCCGATCCAGTGGTCCAGATCATCCCATACCCCTTCGCAGGCCATCCTGCTAAAGCGCCCCTCTAGTTTGTTGTTTTCAAACCCGCGGTCCAAAGCGCAATCACAGATTATGTTTTCTTCTTTGGAAAGCGTAGTTTCTTCGGTTTAGATCCAAAATACGTTTTCACTTATTTACATTTTTGCCACTAATCTTGTTTTAGCCATAAAATCTCCATTTTAACTCCGATTTGACTCGTTCAACTTGCGTTAGGTTCGTAATTCCATAATATACATGTTCATACTATTGTGTGATATGTTTTCAACTTTTAAAATTCGAGGTTAGATTTAATCTATTATTTTACTAAAGGAAATCTTGTTTAATTCATATCTTCTAAGTTTTAGCTCTGATTTCACCTGTTCAAGTTGTGTTAGATTCATAGCGACGAGATCTATGCACTAGTAATAGTGTTTACCATATTACTATTTCTAGAATTGCATGGTTTAAACTCTAATTTGAATAATAATTATGCAACTATATTTATAAATAAAATATGATTTGTTCTACATTAGTTTTATAATTCAAATCTAAATTTGACTTAATTCAATTTGTATATGCTTTTATATAGTTAAAACATATGAAGCTTATAGTTTTATATTTTCTCTTATGAGTACATCTTTTGGTAACCGTAGCTCTGATTAGAGTGCTTTCTTACGACTGTGTGTTCGTAGCGATGCGTAGAATCATGTTTCAAACTCTTTTACTTATTTTTCTATGATTGGTGTACTGTTCTGATCTAGATCTATTGTTTGCTTTGTGTATGATTGCCTGGATGTTTGTGTGGTGTTCTACGATTACGTAAAGTCATTGAGATATACATGACGATCAGGAAGAAGAAGAAGGACGTTGAAGATTAAAGCTTACCGAAGGATCAGTGTTATAAGGCAAGTATAGCATGGGATCATCCTTGTTGTCCTATACACCTTTAATCATTTAATTCATACCGTATGTGTCTACCTTGACTACCCCTAAGGATATCCTAGTCTTTTGTACTTGTACGTTGATACCTTTGGGTTATTGCATTGGGTAGTATGATGCTAGTGCTCAACTACAACCATGATCTTGTAACTTGACTAATGGTATATGCAATAAACACTAAAAGATGCTTTTTAGCAGCATGGAATCAGGGGGCTAGAGCATTGGGCTATTTTTTGGTGCTCTAGATTCCACTCCCTAAGGACTTATCTATAAGTGAACATCTGGGACTTACAGTACAGCTGTGAGGGCTACATGGCTCTGGCTTTAGCTAACTATGAGGACCTTTTTCTAGCTTGTTAGAGGTTACCTTTATTGGCATATGAATGGCTTGCCGAATCAGGTATAGTGCGGCCTCTATCCCCTTGTGTATAGGCTACTCGTCATTGTGCCATCGGGAAGGGGGCTCTACATCTGTTTGCCAAGTGAATCTAATGGCCCTAACTTGTTAGACGAACCTTTGAAAGGCTTCATAGTGAACCCTATCGACCTTCCTAGGTAGTGGGTCAATAGGCTGATCACCTCGGGCAAAAGGATAAATCATGACTCACAGTGAAAGTGTACAACCTCTGCAGAGTGTAAAACTGGTATATCAGTCGTGCCCACGGTCACGAGCGGCCTTGGAACCCTTACGGAATAGATGATGAACATTGATGATATTGATGATAAAGATGCTCACTAATGATTACTGTTTATGCTATTCATTATTCATGTTTACCTGATCATGTGTTTATATGGGCTTGTGAATAAACTTGTTGCCACCCAATTGCTAAAAGATGACTCATTAAAAGCTAATCGCAGTTAAACCAGTGTTAGCCTTTTGAACCTCATGAACCCCATGTTATATTTGTTGAGTACGACATCTACTTACACTTGCTTTATTTTCACATATTTGGAAAAAAATCCCGAATGGGTACCAGATTGCTAGAGTTTGGAGGAACTAGGCTCGTGATCAACCAGTCAGTTGTCCCTATAGAATCAGAGTTATCTTTCCATTGTTTGCTATCTAAGGTTATGTCCTTTATACTAAGTATGTTATATATTAAGCATTGTCTATTGATATTACCTTTATTTGTAGCTATATGTGAGATTTGACTTTCTGAGCTCACATATGGTGTGTATCTGGTTTTGTCCTTAAAACCGGGTGCTACATAGCAAGTAAGTACTCCACAAGAATCTACACAGAACAAGCTACAATTTTGGTATTCAAACAAAGTTCAAATTATGCCATCTACTATTTTTCAAACAGCCTACAAACTGACAGACATGTTCTGTCTTTAACAGTAGAGACATTTTTAAACAAAAATGGTATCTCCCAAACCATCCTACCAAAACTTCTGAAATGATATAATAACATAGAAAAGTCCATTCTCTATGACTTTCATATAATGAAGATTTGCAGTAGAAGGATCTAACACAACGTAGTTAAGATCTGAACTTCACTGAATGTTTCTCATAGTAAAACAGACAGCCAATTTCCAAAATTCGTATCTGGAGTTATACTTAACCAAAAATTATGTTCTTTACCATTTTGGAAAGCTTATCAAATTGCACAACTTTTGTTCACATACAAATCTTCAATTAAGCAAGTAATAGGGTGTAAAAGGCGTTAGATTTAAACTGCTCTAAATTTTCAATAGACTTGTACAGTAGAATTCAAAATTTCATATCTCCTAAATCATTTGGCCTAAAATCTTGAACTTAGGCTTCGTGGAAAGATCTTTGAGTCCTCTATAACTTCTTAGTACAATTGAAAGCATAATTCAGCCTCTAAAATATCCAAAACTATCAAACAATATAAAATGCCAGATCTAAGAACTGCAGAAAAACATGGATTCATGGTCTAACACTGAAACTTCAACCCTAATCTTTTCCTACCACGATTTACCACAACAAATCCACATTAAATCAAGTCCTATGGAAAAGGATCAAACCTCACCTAGGGTTTCCTCTTGAAGAACAGTGAGAATAAGTTGGGGAATCCACCGATCTAGAACCTCTCCCTGATCGTCTCTTCGCCCTCTATCTGTTTTGCTATCCATCTTAGAGTTTCTTGCACCTGTGGAGATGGAGATTATAGGGAATAAGGCGATGCCATGGTCAAGGGGAAGGAGATGACGTGATGAGGAAGGAAAAGAGGGAGGACGGCCATGAGAGGGGAGATGGGGCGAGTACTGTTCATGTGACTCTTTCTCTCCCTGCATCTTCCATTGATCATGGCCTTTTCATCTGAGCTCTGAATGGCGCATATATGTAGTCAAACAAAATGTGTTCGATGAGCTCTACGCATCTATCATCTCTGATCGTCCATCTGAGTAATGCATAAAACACTTTTTTTGGCACTCAATAAAACTCCCGTCAATCCATTTCCCACTTTGCGCTTTCTAACACACAAAACGTATTCTAGGTGTTACAATGCCAGAGAGAAAGAAGAAGACGACAGCGGCTAGGGTTCCAACGGGTTTAGGATTCTAATCCCTGGCGGTCTTAGAAGAGGGTTTGGGTGGCGGTGATCATGACAAGGCCGTGGAGGTAGGCAAGTCGGTGGCGGGAGCGCCACCCGCTAGGGTGGCAGGAGAAGTGGTTGGGCAGGGCTAGCGACAGGTCATCACGGTGGAGTTCGTCGATGATCTGCTCTGACATTAAGGTAGGGTCATGGCCGAGAAGATGGATCGCGCATTTCCCAAATACGTGACCCATCGCATGATACCATGCTCCTTTGTCATACTTTGTCCCAACATATACCTAACATGCATGATGCATGAAGCCTCCAAGTGTTGTTAGCAGGCCGTCGATCCCACATAACACATCAGCACCCACGATATTTTCCATTTCTTTTTGGTTTTGGATTTGTACCATTACAATTATTCTTTTGGAGAAGTGCTATTACTATTCACCTATTTGAAAACATGTCATTATAATTCTTCTTTAGCTTGAATCGTGCTATTTTCTATATATTCGACAGCGTTGGGCCCAAGTGCAAGTGACTATCCCAACCAAGCTTGTAGTCGGGGACGTGTAATTTGAGATAGAGGGGCGAAGTTATCAGGTTGATCTGGTAGTTTTACTGGGGCTGGGAATCGACATGATATTGGGAATGAACTGGATGAGCAGTCATAGAGTGCTTATTGATACATCGACTAGAGTAGTCATGCTCAGAGATCCTTGTAATCAGGAAGGTTTTCTAGTACAGCTACCCAGGGACATCAATCTTTCTTGTGCGGCTAATGTGGTGCAAGCAAAGGTTATGGCAGACATCCCTGTCATGTGTGATTTTCTGGATGTTTTCCCCAATGATTTGCCCGGATTGCCCCTAGATCGGGACGTGGAGTTCAAGATAGAGTTGCTACCTGGTACAGCGCCCATCTGTAGAAGGCCTTATAGAATGCCTCCCAATGAACTGGCCAAACTTAAGACCCAGTTGAATGAACTTCTAAAGAAAGGCCTTATCCGTCCTAGTTCGTCTCCGTGGGGATGCCCAGCTATCTTTGTGAAGAAGAAGGATCAATCACTATGCATGTGTGTAGATTATAGGCCTTTGAATGTAGTCACAATCAAGAATAAGTACCCTCTGCCACGCATAGATATCTTATTTGATCAGTTGTCTAAAGCAAAAGTCTTTTCCAAGATTGATTTGAGATCTGGCTATCATCAAATCAAAATTTGGTTTGAGGATGTTCCAAAAACTGTATTCTCTACAAGATATGGTATGTATGAGTATCTTGTTATGTCTTTTGGATTGACCAATGCCCCCACACACTTCATGTATTTGATGAATTCGGTATTTATGCCCGAGTTGGACAAATTTGTGGTGGTATTTATAGATGATATCTTGGTCTATTCTTAGAATGAAGAAGATCGTATTGAACATTTGCGAGTGGTTCTCACTAGATTGCGTGAACACAAGCTTTATGCAAAGTTTAGCAAGTGTGAATTCTGGCTTCGTGAGGTACCTTTTCTCGGACATGTGTTGTCCGATGGTGGAATTATGGTGGATCCCACCAAGGTGCAAGAAGTGTTGGACTGGAAGGCTCCAATCTCGGTGCACGAGGTTTGGAGTTTTTCTGGGGTTGGCTAGCTATTATCGTCGCTTCATCCCGGATTTCTCTAAAATAGCCAAGCCTATGACTCGGTTGCTGCAAAAAGACATGAGGTTTGTCTGGACTTCCGAGTGTGATGCGGCTTTTCACACCCTGCAAACCCTTCTAACTTCGGCTCCAGTTTTGGCGCAACTGGATATCGAGAAACCTTTTGATGTGTTTTGCGATGCATCAGGCACAGGTTTAGGAGGTGTTCTTATGCAAGAGGGTAGAGTCATTGCTTATACCTCTCGCCAACTTTGGAAGCATGAGGTGAACTATCCGACGCATGACTTAGAACTCCCTGCAGTTGTTCATGCTTTGAAGGCCTGGAGACATTATTTGCTCGACAATGTGTGCAATATCTACACTGATCATAAAAGCCTTAAGTACATCTTCACTCAACCGGAGTTGAATATGTGTCAGAGAAGATGGCTCGAGTTGATCAAGGATTATAACCTCCAAGTGCACTATCACCCTGGCAAGGCAAACGCCATTGCGGATGCCTTAAGCAGGAAATCTCATTGCCACTCTTTGATTGAAAGTGACTTCCATTTGTCAAAACTCCTACATCATGTAGTCCTTCACAACATCACTATCAGTTGTACTCTACAGAGTCAAATTATTGAGCTACAGAAGATAGATCTAGGTGTGTTCCACATCAAGCACAAGATGAAAGAGCAAGAAACCAAGCATTTTTGGGTAGATGAGAATGACGTGCTATGGTTCAAGGATAGGTTAGTGGTCCCAAAGGATAGAGATCTTAGAAATCAAATCATATCTGAAGCACATTCCTCGAAATTATCTATTCATCCTGGTAGTAGTAAAATGTATCATGATTTGAAGCCTCGCTTTTGGTGGACCAAGATGAAGAAAGAGATAGCCGCTTATGTGGCTAGGTGTGACACTTGTTGTTGAGTTAAAGTTGTACGCATGAAGGCTGGATTGCTTCAGCCACTCTCTATTCCAGGTTGGAAATGGGAGGAGATAAGTATGGATTTTATTGTTGAACTCCCTACTACTCAAAGGAATTTTAACTCCATTTGGGTAATTGTAGACAGTCTGACCAAGTCTACACACTTCATTCCTGTCCGCATAGATTTCCGTCCAACTGACTATGCAGAGTTGTACTTTAATCAGATAGTCCAACTTCATGGGATACCTCGCACTATTGTCTCTGATAGAGGACCATAGTTCACTGCTCGCTTTTGGGAGCACTTACACAGATTGTTGGGAACTAAGTTAGTAAGAAGATCTGCCTATCATCCCCAAACTAATGGGCAAACTGAGCGAGTGAATCAAATCTTAGAAGATATGTTGCGGGCATGTGTCATCTCGGCTAAGGGTTCTTGGGAAAAATGGTTGCCCCTAGCTGAATTCTCTTACAATAATAGTTATCAAGAGAGTATCAAGATGGCACCGTTAGAAGCTTTGTACGGCCTGAAGTGTAGAACCCCGATGAATTGGGTTGAAGCCGGTGAAAGGAGATATTATGGAATTCATTTTGTTCAAGAAGCTGAAGAACAAGTCTGTACTATCCAAACCCATATGGCCGTAGCTCAAGCTAGGCAGAAAAGTTATGCTGATCGTCATAGAAAACCTATTGAGTTCAAAGTTGGAGACTTTGTTTATCTGAAAGTCTCACCCATGAAGAGTGTCCAACGCTTTGGTGTGAAGCGAAAGCTTGCGATGGGATATGTCGGTCCGTTTGAAATCATTGGACAAAGTGGTAAGGTAGCATACAAGATCCAATTACCTCCTGAGATGAGTGCTATCTTCAATGTCTTTCACGTATCATAGTTGAAGAAATGCATTCGCGTCCCTAAAGAGAGAGTTCCACTTGGGGATATCGAGTTCAAATCTGATTTCACTTTTGAAGAAAAACCGGTCCGAGTAATTGACACTTGGGAGCGAGTGACTCGGAGTCGGGTGGTCAAGTTTTACAAGGTCATGTGGAGTAATCAGGGTAGTGAACGCGATGCAATGTGGGAAAGAGAAGATTATTTGAGGGACGGTTATAAGGAATTCCATAAACAATGGTACGCTTGTCAAATCTCGGGACGAGATTTTTATAAGGGGGGATGGTTGTAACACCTCAAGTGTTTGGCTTCCATATTTGCACTTGCATTTCATAAACATGAGCATCATTCATCTAGTCATGAGTTTAGAATTCTATGAAACATGCTTTTGAAACATTGCAACATATTGTTACATTCTATGTGTGATGGTTTTAGGAAATGAATAGTGTGTAACACTCAAGTGCAACATGTGCAACTCACTTTAGTGAAACATGGTTAGCTAGTACAATGCTACAAACTCATGAAACACATGAAACATGGTTTTGAAACAGAAGTAACAAAGTCACTTATTCTTCCTTGTTTCAATGCATGTGAGGCTTGATTTTGGTGTGACCAATGTGTGGTGTGGCTAATTATCCTCTTAAGCAACTTAGTTATACTTAGAATGTCATTAGGAATAATGTTCATGTTGATCATTTTTCCTAATTAAGTTTCCAAGTCAGGGTTTGACTAGTGTGGACCTCTAGAGCTCCTTGGTTTGACTATTTAAAAAGTATAGCTTAGAGTGTTTGCCTGTCTGAGTAACCTAAATAAAAGTTGTAGCAAATTTTATGAGGAACAAACTTTGTTTAGGAGCCAAGTCAGGAAAATGTGCAGAACATGCTCAAATAAGGCCCACAAGTCAGTTTTGAGGTCCATTTGAAGGCTCTGAAAAATTTCTAAGTCACAAAGCCCATTTCAGTTTTATTTGCTCAACTTGGCAATGAGTTTACTCATGATTCTTGAAGAATTAGGTCTTGGTATTTTAATAGAAGTTGTAGCTGGTACATAGGGCTACAACTTTTATCTTGACGGTTTTCGCTAATGATCAACGACTTGGTAGTTTCAACACGTTGAAAATGCACTGTGAGACGTCGATGGCGTAACTGAATGGCTGCTACAGTGTCCCGGCCGATTCAGAGTTTGAAGGTCGCGTGTCGCAGGCGCTCTGACCACGTAGGCCATGTCGGGCTGCCGCGCGCCAGAAGAAGCCCCAGCACGTGACCAAGAGCCTCCCAGCGCCACATTTCCATTTTTGCTTCTCCTTCGCCTCCTACGCTCACCGTAGCAACCGCAGCAGCAGCGCACCGGCTCCGCCATCGCCATTGACGGTGCAAGCTCGTGCCTCATTGCCCAAGTGCCACCATGTTAGCTAATCCATGACCCCACCATCGCGCCGCATCCACAATTGCTCACTAGCCACGCTTGGTAAGCCGTTTCGCCGCGCACAGCCTCGCCGGAGTATCACCGCCGTGCCCCGTCGTCGTGGTCGGGTCACCTCCGTCCGTCTTTCACCATGAAAGCTTGTGCGTTAGCTTCGCAGTAGCATGTAGGAGCTCTATGCATCGGTAGATTGAACTATCTTGGCTAGCTCCGGCATCACGCCATCGAGCCGAACCACCGCACCGCCATGGCCGTCGTTGTCGTCTTGATCGTCAGCAATAGGTCCATCCATGTAGCTTGATAGGTTTGGGAGGTCGAGACGGTCATGCTGGTGCCATCCTTGTCGCCGGAAATGCCACCGTCGGCGAGCTCCACCGGTCCCCATCGAGCAAACCGCCGTACTCTGCTTTCGTCTCACTGCCATGCGGGCCCAGCTGACAAGTGGACCCCGCCTGACAGTGACTGTGTATTCAAAAGCTAGCTCATTTATTCTAGATTTGATTGCTGTTTTGTAAAAATTGTATCTCTAGTTTTATAAATCCAAATTGGGTGGTTCCAATTTTGTTAGGATCATAGTGAAGTGTAGTAATTAGGAAAAATATAACATGAACACTTGTAGTGGAAGTTTTGGATGAATTAAATTGAAACTTGAAATGTGTTTTTAAATGCATGCAAACTTGTTTATATTATATCTTGAGTTCCTGTGCTCCAAAAATTATGAAATTTTGTTGGTGAGCTCTTCTTGATGAGTAGAAGCTCTGGTACAAATTTGAGAGTCATTGCATGTATGGTTTTTGAGTTATAGATTTTCCTTTTGTCATTGAATGATCCTTGGGTGAATTTTAGTAATTTATCTATGAATCCAATGACCATGAAATTTATTGGACAATGTCCTAGTACCTTAAGGATGCTAGGAAAAATATAAAATCTATTGCTTGACACTTTTCACTAGGGTTTCGTAATTATGTCATTTTAAGCCATTATGCCTTGTCATTTTTGTGTAGGATGTTATACTTTCTCAAATGATGTGAAATTTTTATAGTAGTCTACTTGGAGCATGTAGTACCTACTGTAATTTTTGTAGATTAAATGGTGTAGTTTTCATATATGTTTATCATTCCTCTTAATTAATTAAATAAATTGAGAAAGGTATTAAAAGAAATGAATTGGGAGTGAACACTTACTTTCTGGTGTTCTTGCGATATGCATGATAAGTGAGTAAAGTTGGTTTTGTCCAATTATTTGTTTGCAACATAAGTTGATAAATATTTCCTTGCATTATGTCTTTCTGGACAGTTCTCGGGACTTTACAAAGTTCCCCATGATATTTTGGTTTGTTGGGAATGTGGTGAATACAAAAGTTGTAGATAACTTATGTATCTAGCTCCTGCCAAAATTTGGTGGCATTTGGACCAGTAGCTTAGGAGCTACAGTCGTTCAAAGTTAGATCACAGTTTTGCTTGCTCTCTGTCTTGTTGGACCTGATTATGTGGTTCTGTAAATTCGACCTGGTAAAGGTTGGAATCATGCCAGGAGGTCTGAAAATGAATTGTAGGAAATTTCATAAGTTTTCCAAATTATCTTGTTGCCTGTCATTTTGATTTGTAGATCTCCGGTTATGATTAGTTTACTGTACCACTATATAAGTTCCTGTTTTGCTGAAATACGAATGATTGTGTGTGTGCTCAGTTGCGATGTTCTTATTGATTGTTCAGGTGCTAGCCTAACTTGAGAACATGCTTAGGTGCAGGTGCTAGGTCCTTAACTGAAGATGAGCAATTGTACATTAGATTGTATAAACTTGGTAAGTTAAAGTGATTTGAATAGAGCTTAAGTCGGAAAATGTGGACTGCAGTAAGCATGTGCATTCCCCGAGCATTTCTAACTTCGTTCATGTGCATCCATGATATTTATCTTGCACATACATGTAATAGGTGTGCCAGAGGGAGTGACGCTTCTAGAGTTCGAGGGAGCGAGCCAGGAGGAGGAGCCCGAGGTGTAGGCAATCGACGAAGTAGCCGCCGAGGAGGAGTTGCCCGAGTGCCCTAACCACCGTCCTTCCTCTTTCCTGAAAGGCAAGCCCCGGAGCATATTAAGTCTCCCATGTTTTACAAATATCTTGAGTATCTTTTATTCGTTGATGATGCATTAAGTATAGGAATTGGTTGGAACCAATTGTTGCATTATATATCTATCCTTGTCCAGATATCACACTTGAATCCTAATTAAGTTTAGGAACGGATTAAATGCTTAGCCATGCTTAGTGCGGTAGAAGTCAGGTGATTTCCTGTCACCGGCGAGCTTTAGGATGAGGTGGATCATGGTTGGCTATATTTGCTATCGTGGAAAAGAACCATGTTAATAATCAATTAAGACCGGGCGGAGTCTTGTGTAGGTTTGGACATAGTGACTATGTCTGTGTCGTTTAAGGACCGATACGTTGTACGTCCTCATGTCATGTTGAATGCAGCCTAACACTTAGCTAGCCGGATAACTCGTTCCGACCGCAAAGCCTAGTAGCTCGACTCAGGCCAAGAACGCGAGCAGTGGCATGCATTCTAGAGGTAGTAAGGATGTGCGGAGAGCCATTGGCATAAGTCCAAGGTGGGTTAGAGTCCCGAGCAACCATGGCAGAGTGGTTCTCTGAGAATGCTGATCTGTTCGGACTCGCGACTCCTGAATTGTGCCAGAGGTGACTTGATTGTGACCCTGACGGGGGAAGTAGGGTTTGTGTTTAGGAATAACCCTCCAGCTGGATAGGAATCGATTCGAATCGCCGTCTCTCCCGGATAGTGAGAACTTGACTGAGCAGCGGCAATGTAGATTCAATTAATTTAATGATATGGTTAAATGGATGATGATGATGATAATGTTGCCACGATTTATACCTGCTATGGTTATTAATGTTTGCATCTTAATCAAATGATTGCATAGTACAGGTGCTAATATAGAGGACAGGTTAATGGCTAAAAGTCACTGCTAGTTCAGGTTAAGAGTTGATCATTATTACTTATGCTTTTTTGCAAAAAGAAAGTGTCAGCTAGATCCACTAAATTAAGCTATGCATGATCCTTGGTGTCTTTTGTTTTGGTTTCCGACGGGTAAGTCTAGCTGAGTACATTCCGGTACTCAGGGTTTATTCCCTCTTGTTACAGATGACCTTCTATATCAGGGTTTCTGTAAGTATTGTCTCCACCCGGTGGGTGACGAAGACTAGATCATGGGCATGATCTCTGTTTATCTTATCCGAATGCTTTTGTTGGTTGTGATCAACAAATTGGCACTTGTATTTGAACTCGGGTGTGTAAGTTAAACTATTTGCTTTCGCTACTTTACAAGACTTGTTTTGTAATAACGATGACTCTGAGGTGTTGTAACCTATTTGCAAACCATCTATGAAATGTTGTAACGTGTGATGTGTTATGTTGAATTACTATGATCTTGGTTGTATGCAAGTTGGTTTGAAATCCTTCGTCATTTCAGTTGACTACCGGGTTTATATGGGCTCAAGTGCGAGAATTTGATCGTTTCGGCGATTGTTTTTGTACTTGTGCTCTTATAAATTGGTCGGTTCTATGACAGGTCACCTAATTGGGAAGGACCTTATCGGATTAAACATTATGTGCCTAGCAATGCTTATATTCTAGAAACACTAGGAGGAGAAGAAGAGTTTGGTAGAGCAATCAACGGAAAATATCTAAAGAAATACTATCCAAGTGTTTAAATTAATACTTGACAACCGATTGGTTCGATCATCGGTTCTAATAGCCTATACTAGAAGGGTGTCGCCTCTAGTTCAAAAAATGAACCCGAAGGGGGAAAAGCTGGTACAATATGTATCGCCTATAAGAGCAAAGCAAACACGGATAAATTGATGCATGGAACATGAAGCAAAAGAGAAATCACTTAAGACGAAGAAATTGTTTGCTAATGTCACCTATTACAAGCTACAGGCTAGAAAACACTTTGTTTACAATATCATCACCCTGGGAAGTAAGGGCTATAGAGTTGGCAGCATCGAAGAAATCCTTGACCAGGCGCTCATGATCCCTAGGGTGTGTCGTGGCTAGAAAACCATGGTGAAGAAGTCGAAGCTCGTGGCCAGAACGGGCTTGCACAGCAGCCAACGCCATGGCAGCACCATGATGAACGCCATGCAGAGCGACCTCCCTAACATGGTTTGGGATGTCATGCAAGCAAACCACCAGAACGGTGCCTCTGGCATTGACGAATCATGCCGCATACTCCGCAGCTAATCGGAGGCTTACCAGCTGAGCCGATAGATCTAAAAGATTCAAGGGAGGGATGATCAAGATCTTGAAGACAAAATTAAGAAAAGACAGAAAGTTGTGGTAGGCATCTCACCCATGATTCTTGCCTTAGCCTTGGCCAACCTATCCTCCACCGGGTCGACGTCGAAAGGCGATCAGCATCGAACCATGGCCAGAGCCGATTCTACGAGGGAGAGGTAGTCGGCAAGATTCTGGCTAGCCCGATCGATGGAGGCGAGTAGATCATCATTGTCGATCCGTCTCCTTAGATAGCAGGGGAGCTGGTGGTGAGCTATTGACAAGGATGACCCCGAAGGCTGAGCAGAGTCGTCCCTATGCTCTGAAACAGAGGGGGCATCCTGAGTTGCACCCTCCTGATGATGAAGGCGCTGGCATGATGACGTAGATCCATTGAGGGCCTCCTCAGCAGACCTCTTGATGTTCTCCATGATCTCAAACCTATGGGAAAGCAGAAATCGCACCAAAGACATGAAAGGTTTGGGAAGAAGCATGTTATTTTTCGGTCCATAGCCGTGGCCCGTATATATAGCCCGGGAAGGTGAGAGGATAGACATCGTTGGGGTTATGGAATTGAAGTCAGATATGGAAACGGATCAACACTCCGGAAATTCAGGGGACGGATCATGAAGAGATAACAGATTCAGACTTATTGCTTCCCATAATCATAAAATATCATGGGATGGTTACAAAAGATTTACATTGACCAGCGATCAACCCACCAAGGCTTCTTTGGATTCAAGGGAGTCCGGATCCCCACAAGGTCGAAGGTCATCATGAATCGAGTCACATTGACCCATTGATAAAATTGCATCAAGAGAAGGGGAAAGGCCGCCTGCTTAACAGATGCCCAACTGATTTCTTGGTGACTGGGAAACAATGGGAAAGAAAGCCGCCTACTAAAAGATGCCTATTTCTCGTTGGCTGGGAAACTGTGGGAAAGAATTATGTGGTTTTCCCGACAGGCATTTGATGGAGCGAACAAGGGGAAGGTGTCCACACATTTTAGTCCTTGCAAATACTAGAATAGCTCTACGATCATGGAGAGAAGACTCGGGTGATATCACAAGAATTCTTCTGATCGCAGTAGCTGATCCTCTTGCTCGAAAAGGAGCTAACATGAGCGACACAATCACCCTATGCATAAGAATTCTTCTGACCACTCAAGATCCTCATAGAAAGGAATTAGACCATGGAGGGTCCGGCAGAGCCAGAGGCACTCAAGGAAGCAGGCAGAAGAGAAACATAACTAAGCTATTGAATTGCTCTCGCCAGAGTCGAATAGACATTTTATAGTCGGCATGGAAAGATGGATTTAAGCACCCATGAAGCAGTGGTGCTCTAGTAAAGTTTTGAAGCATGGGCTCAAAGGCTGGCAAAAATAGTGACAGACAGTAGACCCTAGATCAAGATTCTCTACCCGTGACTACGGACCTATCGGGGGTACATGCAAGATAATTTTGGAATAAAATTACTTTTATCCCAAAATTGGGGGGCATGTGTTTACACCAAAATTTGGGAAGAAGGATTGCAGGAACTCGAAAGCTCCCAAGATCGTGTCATCAAGGAATCGATTGCATAAAGGTCGGTATCAGCTGATTCAAATGCATCACTTGAATCGGCTCTCTTTAGATAGCGCCAGCAGATAACGATGAAAGCTACGGTTGGCGTTAGGAAAAACATGTTGGACTCTACAATAAGGGAAAGATTAGGGTCCAAGTTATCTTAAATTAGGAATGTTTTCACTTATGCCAAAGATTGTAATGAGTCATGCTTAAGTAGGATTCATGTTTAAGCTCCGGGTATAAATATTGGACCCTGGCTACTGTATAGGACACACAATCAATCAAATACAAGTCATTTACTTTTTTGGCTCCGGCCAACCCTTAGGAGTAGGAGTAGAGTAGATCTTGATGAGTTCTTCAACGAGCATGGCTGCATCGGTCCGGCCGACCTCTGGCTTGTCTGTAAGTACCGTCATGGCTTCTATCTCTGTTTGTACGGCTGCATCGATCCGGTCAACCTCCACTGCGACTCTGGTATAAGCTAGTTATCGACTCTTATCTAGTTCAAGTATAGCTACATCGATCCAGTTGACCTCCACTGCTCGAATTAGATTAAGGTCAAGTTATCGGCTCTACCTAAGAGTGGCAATCTTTGGTAGATTCATTAAGTTACCAATCTTGCTGATGTTTTCATTGTCATTAGTTTGCAGCAACATCAATCTACCCGGTTGAGATCAATTTAGATCAGCCTCATATCCTTTGGGTCCGTCGTTCGTTTTGTTACAACACAATATTGTTTACCTTGAGCGACGATTTATGTTTCATCGGCTATTTTTACTTCGATCTTGATCGCGCGTAGTACGCGGCTAAGGCATGAATAATCTTGAAGAGGTTTGCTGGCTAGTTAAATCTAGTTTATAGTTTACCATTATGGTTGTAACGATCAGGTCGATCCCCACTAATGGCACTGTAGATTAGAGGATGCTAGTTAGTAGATTTGTTCCCGATTAGGCGTGACCTTAGCTGTTTGCTATGCCTGCATTAGCTAAATAGCCGGTCGCCTGTGCGTTAACGCCTATAGTGTGCGTCCATGATTCTGTTAAGCGTGAATAGATCTGTGTACTTTAAGGGTTTGATTCGTTGTTTTTTTCATGGCTGCATCAATCCGATTGAACCCCACTGTTAGAGATAGCAGGTTGAGTCTGAGGAGTCCATAGGTTTATTCATGTAAAATAGTTGATTGCTCACACGTTGTACTTCTCTTCACCTGAATCGGCTATTTTAGTCGATTCATCCGAGCCTTCATGAATAACATGTCTTTCGAAAAGCATGTCGAAGTACAGATGTTTTTTATGGATTCTTTGGTTCTAGTTTGTTACTATCATCATAGCTGTCATCGATCCGATCAAACCTCACTGTTGGTGGTAACAGATTAGATTCATAGCGTTTGTAGGACCATTCATATCAGATAGTCGATTTATTCGCATGCTATATCCTTTATCGTTAGATTCATCGGCTCATTGCTTTATACTAATAATATTTGTCTAGCTGATGATCTTATTTACATCTACGAGTACTATACCTATCAGTATGATATTAATTGCTACTCATGAGCTTTATAGTCCGTAACAGTCGAATTCTGTGTGGATCGGCTATTTAGTCATTCTTCCCATATGGCTGCTCCCGAAGTAGCACACTTGGAACTGTTGGGCATAGACCGGCACGTTCCACCTTAAATTACTGATAAACTTTCTCTCCTTGTCAATTGCAGGGTCAAATTGACTGGCACATCTTGGGAGGAATACGCAGGATCGATTATCCCTATGTTGAAGCCAGGCGGATCTCCAGCTCCATCGAGTAGACCCTTCCAGCTTGCTCGTGTGCCGACATGGCCCATTTTCGCGTCGACACAACCCAAGTTCCAAATAAAGTAATAATAACAGACGCAAAGTAGTTTTAAAACCAACATCTCACACCATTGTTTAATACAAGCCAGTCCATGATCACCACCCACTAAAGCATCACAGATAAGATATATAAGTAGAAGCACCTTGCCTGGGGACTACTCCTTGTCCACAGCGGGACAGAAGCAATTCTTACAATAGCCATGAAAGACTGTGTTATCTGCAACAAGTGGGAAATAAACCCTGAGTACAAGAAGGTACTCAGTTAGACTTACCCATCATAAATCAAAAATAAGATGACTCCAAGGATCAAGCAAGGCTTTATAAGTGGAGCTAGCTTGACAACATTTTGCATAAAAAGCCACTAATTCAGCTATATATTTTATAATTCGGTCATCAAGTTAATTATAGCTATTCATCTCTAGATTAGTAACTAACCTGTGCCAAACATGTGGTATATCATTTAGTAGCATAACAATAGTAACCACAGCCGATGTAAGATTTTCATATTCATCAGAACCATCATATTCCATAATCCAATTTCTACGATGAAGGGGCTCCGTCAAGTTTCTCACTATCCGGAAGATACGACGATTCAAATCGATTGCAACCAGCTGGGCAGTATTCCAAACACAAATCTAGGTAGACCAGATCAACGGTCACCTTAGGTCACCTTTGGTACAACTCAGGTCCAATTTGCGGGTTTGATCAGCGCCGCACAATCAGGGACACTACCGGATGCCAGGTCGATCAGGACTCTAACCTACCCTTGGCCTCATACTGGCTCCCCACACATCCTTACTACCTCCACTATGTGCAGTCTAACAGAATGAGGCCCAGCCTAAGTTGAGCTACTCGCCTTCATGGTCGAAACGAGTTATTCAGCCAACTAAGTGAGAGGCATGCGTTCAAAATGACAAGAGGGCCTCCAACGATGTGGTCCTTAATCGGCACAGACGGAATCATATGAGTGAACCTACACATAGACTCTGCCCGACCTCCAGTTATATTACCCCATGGTTCTGTTCCACGATAACAAATATAGCCAACCGTGCTCCGGTATCCACCTATATTTCGCAGGTGACAGGAAATCACCTGACTTCTGCGAGTCTAAGCATTGCTAAGCATATATTCGATCCTGGACCTATATAGGGTTAAAGGTATATATATCTAGACAATGTAGTTCTATGCATCAAGTGTTTCCAAATCAATTCTTACAACCTAATGCATCAAATATAAAGGACTCAAGTGATATTTTGTAAAACATAGGAGGCTTAAAATGCTCCAGAGCTTGCCTTTCAGGAAAGAAGTGGGTCGGTGGTCAGGGCACTCTGAAAGTTCCTTAGTAGTTGGCTCCTCGGCTTCAGGAGCTGCTGGCTATGGTGTCTCCTGATTCTCCTCTGCCTCTTCTTTGAATTCCAGTAGGGTTACTCCTTCGGGCGATCCTATATGTATGAGCATGAAATAAGATATCATGGATGCATAGATAATGACATAGATGATATGATATGATAAAATGCATACTCATAAGTGTCCTTAACAGTAATGTATTAAAAGTGATAAAAAAATAAATTTTCTTTTTCTGAGTAGGTGCATATCTTCTCTCTAGTAATGAAACAAATCTCCATTTAACCAATTTCTGTATTACAAAATAGTAGCCGCTTGTTTTGACCATAACTAGAGTTTTACACATCCAAAATAATATGATCTTGGACTTTTGGAAAAGCTTATAAAATTGTCTACAACTTTCTTATAATCATCTTAAGATGACTTAGTAGCTATCCAGGTCTAACAATTCAATCTTTCAGATCTGTCCAAAGGACAAGCAAATCTGATAGCAGATTTTAAAAGCTATAATTTTCAAACCATTAGGCCTATTACCATGAAATTTTTGGACAAGCTATATGAGTAAGTTATCTAGAACTTTGTTATTGACAAGTTTCACAGAAAATATCATTATCATCATGAATTTGTCACCACAATAAAAACTACATATGCAGCCATCTAGTTGAATTATAGAGCAATAATTAACTAGCTGCCTATAACCAATTAAATTTGAGCAAAACTACCAATACCAACAGACCACGTGCATCACAAGCACCCTAGAAAACATCAAGGTAAAACCCCAATAATTTACTTATGTGCATTTATTAATTTCCTTATATAATAGGGTGATTTAGAGGATAATTATTTCCAACAATCAATAAATTCGGAGAAAATTACAGTAGGTTACATATTACCCCAATAGTCTACTATACAAATTTCATGCAATTTGGATTAATATAGCAACCTCTACAAATATGATAAGTTGCATAAGCTTATTTTAGCAAAAATAGTTTAGCCTAGTCAAAAGTGTCAAACAATAGATTTCATATTTTCCTTACTTTCGTCCTAGCATAAGAACACTGTGTAGAAATTTGCATGATCATAAGTTATGTAGTTTTACCCCAATTAATTTCACCAGAAACTAGCATTTAATTAAGGTGAAATAGAAATACCATATTCCAAGTATGCGTACTATAGGTTTAGTATTTTTCCTGGCTAGAGCATGCCAACACAAGACCCACAAAATTGGAATCATAATTTTAGCACTTTCCTAGCTCAAGTTATGCATTTTACAAGATAGAAACAAATTTAAAAGCACTTTACTAGCTTAATTTAATTCCTCTAGAAAAATACTCCAAACAGTAGGTTTCATATTTTTATCAAATAGTACACTTCATGATGAATCCAGCAAAATTTGGATCACCCCATTTGGACACTCCTAGCACAAGATATGGATTTTTGCATGTTTGCTACAAAATCTGTGAAAACAAATAAAGGAAATCACTCAAAGATCCAAAATATACTATATACACCCGGTCTATACACCCACTGTGGCTGACAGCAGGGGCCCGTGGTCAATGTGACCCCATGTGACTGACACACAGAGCAGGGGTGCGGCTTGACCGGCGGCAAACTCATCGACGGTGAGGTCACCGGCATTGTGTTCCCCACACTCTTGCGCATCAACTGTTACCCTTGGTTAGCCCGGTGGATCACCGGAGCTACCTCGCCGGCGATAATGGCGGCATGGCAGAGGTGCTCTACGGTGAGCTCGTCGTCTTCGGTGGCTATACGGTCAGGCGAGCATGGCTACAGCATTAGGAGGTCCTAGCGGAGCTCTAGGGTTAGGTCTAGGTCATGGTGGAGCGGCGGTGTGCTCCGGCCACGTGCATGGCGGCACGGCGGCGCACAGCGCACGGCGGTGAGGTCACCGTTCTGACAAGATGGCAGCCATAGGTAGGTCTCTGTCTTCGAGGATGATGTGGAAGATGTAGACGACATGGTAATGGGCACTAGAGGGAGCTAAAGGTGGCCGGTGAGGTCGGCGGCGGCGAGCTCATGGGCGCGGCCATGGCGAACGCACACGGCGCAGTCACGTGTTCTGGTGTGGTGGCGGCGGTAACAGTTAAATTGGCTTCGGCCTTAGCATCTAGACCTTACGACGATGACTAGATGATGGAGAGAGAGGTTGGAGGTGGACGGGTTGTGGCTGGTCATGGGTGAGCTTGAGCTTGGCGGCGCACCGTGGCCATGGCGGTGACGGCGACATGAAATGTCGCTTTACCTTGGCTCGAACAGCGGTGCTAGCGACTCGGTGAGGTGGAGCATGTCAAAGCGGAGCTATGGGCGAGATGGATCGGATGGTGGTGCGGTGTGGTTGGCGTGTGAGTGTGGCGGAGCTCGGTAATGGTGACAGCGGCGCTCGGCTTTGCTGCTACGGGCGCGTGAGTGAATGAGGGGAGCGAGTGATGGTAGGGACACGCGACGGCCTCTTTAGAGCGTGCCCGGCCACGATGCGGCCCAGTCCCGGTGTGTGCACGCCACACAGTGGCCATGGCCTGTGGCCGGTCAGCCACTGCTGCTGCTTGATCGGCCGGTTTCAGACCGACTGACAGTGTGTTTTCACACCATCATTACTCCTAATCCGTGGTGATTTAGCAAAAACATCATTAATAGAAGTTGTAGAGCTATGTGAGTACTACAACTTTGTTTTAAGAAGCATTGCCAAATTCTCACTGGTTTTCAAAATGCAAAGCTCCAAAGTAGGTCGCATTGAAACTGAAAACAGCTTCTAGACTTAGCAAAATGTCTCAAAATAGCATTTTGTTGATTCTTGTGGGCTCTATTTGGCCATGTTAGGCACTGAATTAGCTCATAACCCTTAAATAAAGTTTGTTACCCATGTCAAGAACTACAACTTTTATTAAGGGTGCACTGCCATGCAAACCCTCTATGCTATAGTTCAACTCTAGTCAAAGTAGTATCATGAGAAACAAAATTTTGAGTAAACTATGACTTAGAAGAAAATTTGGCCCATGTCATGAATACAAACATTGTTCTATTTTCCATCCTAGATGTGTCTAAGGTGTTTTTGTGACCTCACAACTATCTCTTGCATTGGTCACACATGATCACAAGCATATGCATGTATATAATCAACATCACATATGATAATATGTAAAGAATAAGATGAAATTACATATGCTCATGCTCATGAATGCTTGGACGATGCTTGTGCTCATGAAATGCAAGTGCCAAATGCAATGCTTAACACTAGGGTGTTATAGCCCCTCCCCTTATAGAAATCTTGTCCCGAGATTTGAAGGACCTACCATTTTTCATAATAGGCAGGATAAACCTCACGTAAATAATCCTTCCGTTCTCACGTGGCATCTTGTTAAGCTGTGGTTATTCCACACCACTTTGTAGAACTTGATGACCTTGCTCCGGGTCACTCTTTCCATTTCTTCCAACACTTGGATGGATTTTTCTTCATAAGTCAAATCCGACTGGAGCTTAATACTGGTGGGTTCAATAGCTTCATTAGGTACGCGAATGCACTTCTTAAGTTGGGAAACATGATAGACATTGAATATGGCTTGCATCTCTGGAGGTAACTGGAGCTTGTAAGCTACTCTTCCACTTCGCTTGATGATTTTGTATGGGCCTACATACCTAGGTGCTAGTTTTCTTTTCACACCAAACCGTTGCACCTTCTTCATGGGTGATACCTTTAGGTATACGTAGTCATCTACCTCAAATTTGATAGGCCTTCTTCTCTTGTCGGCATAGCTCTTTTGCCTAAACTGAGCGGCTTTCATATGCTGTTGGATAATACGTACTTATTCTTCAGCTTCTATGACAAAATCAATGCCATAGTATCTTCTTTCTTCGGACTCAACCCAATTCAAAGGAGTTCTACATTTACGACCGTACAAGCCCTCAAAAGGAGTCATCTTGATGCTTACTTGATAACTGGCGTTATGAGGGGGGTAGGGCACCGCACCTCGCCACACGCCTCAAAAATCATGCTTTTTGGATATCATATTGTTGTGGTTAACATGTGCAAGATATACCTAATGACAGGATCATTTTGTCTCTTTTCTTTCGGACCCTATAACCATACCCTTGTAATGGCGCTGATGCATTCTTCATTTGAGTCATCCTGTAACTAGCTTATTTATTTGCTTTTAGAATACCTGACATGACCTCGATGATAGTGGCCACTTTTTAGCTTGCCTAGCATTCAGACCAGTTGCAGGAAGATTCATGCTGCCATGCAACACCTAACAATGGTATGGTCTGATCCTGCTTCATGTGATCTTGTTGCACTTGGGATTAATGTTTTGTCCAGTTCTCAGTCTACTGATATTATCCTTGTCTTTGCATTATTGTTAGATCTGTCTCTATATATCCTGTGCATTTTACAAATCCGAACACTATCTGGCTAACTGGTTGCAAACCAGTTTGGCTCATGGTAATACAGTTATCTATTTTTCACCCTTGCTGATTTTATAATTTTTCAACTATCAGGTTTCATCCTTGCTGATTGCTATTCACATGGTTTTCTGGTTTCATCATCAACTCCTCGTCCTGCTATTGAATCTTTAGATACAATTGCTTGGGTAAAATTACTAAGACACCTGCAGTTTTTAAAATTTGCGCTTCACTAATTGATCCTTTGTTCTTTTCTTACCACAGGTTGCTGCTTTGCTCCCAGCTCTAATGCCTGATATGAAGTGTTCTATGCTGTATTTGATCCTGAATATACAAGACCACGAGAAGAGGTGATCGTGAGGTTCACAGGTGAGCGTAATTCTTATCTGAAAAAAGAATACTTCTTTTATTCTTCTGTTGAGCTCTCAGTGTTTTAATTTTGCATCATTTAATCTGGATAGCAGAAGGTCAAAAGGGTGAAGAAAATAGACATGATTTACTACTACCGCAATTCCAAATTATAAATCGTTCTAGCTTTTTGAATACAACACAAAAATTATGTATCTAGACAAAGTGCATATTTAGATGGATAGCAAAATTTATGTACGTCTAAAAGCCAGAATAACTTATAATTTGGAACAGAGGGAGTAGTTAGTAAAAAGAGATGATTGTATTTATATGCTTTGTTTCTCCAGATTGTACACTCACTGAGTTATGCATGCATGTCAGCATGTGTGTGCGCGATAGACATCTAAAGATATGTGTGTATGTGATAGACACCTGAATCTAGTGTATGCAAATCTGAATGTGTAATATATTTGCAAATCCGTATGTGTAATGTATTTGCATGTTAAATCAAGATTATCGTGTACTTTAAACCCATGTTGTTATCTTATATAAGGCAAACTCTCTAGCTAGCCCAGCTTGGTTGGCTTTCAAAATATGCCACGCCATGATTTTGATTATTATTGGGTTTACTACAAAAAAAAAAAACTTATCAACCTCTCACATTTGGCTTGTCAAATCTATGGTAGAATTTTTATCCAACTTTTGTTTGCCAAATCTTTTGCATGGCAAATTTTAGTCGTAAACCAAGCACATCTTACGTCTCCGATGAGGTTCATAAAGACGCATGTGTGCAAAACGCGTCTGTGATCACTCATCGTGGACACATGTTGGCTACCTGTATCTCCAATGGCTTAGGTTGCAACTAAGTGCTAAACATGGTTTAGGTCTTCATGAGTTTAGGCTCATCAAGATCCTATATATAAGTTACTCCACGCATGCCGTGAATCCTATCGTATCGGCATAGAGGGGCTTTCTGGTGGACGTATGTTTAGACCCCGTTTGGCATAGCTCAACTTCAGTAGTAAAGCTGTTTTTTTTTAAGCAACTTCATGAGCAACTTTCTAGGTGAAGATGGACTGTTTTGGAAGAACTGTTTAGTAAAACATCTTCACCAACAGCTTCATACATGGATAAGAGAGATAAATGAGGGAGAAAGCTGAGATAAGCTACTTTTTTCAGTTTTATTCTAACTCATATTTTTGTGAGAGGAGAAAAAAAATAGCTTCACCTGTGAAGCTGTTTTGAAAATAAATATTTGGTAAAATAAAAACAACTCATAACAGCTTACGAAGTTGTCGTGAGCACCGAAGGAAAGGCAGTGTCGTGTCGTCGTCGAGCGTGCATATGCATATGCGTTCAACAAGGGCGATTGTTTCGGGGTCCAGAGCAGGCAGAGCATTAGCCCCTCCCTCCAAGGCTCCAATGGCATCCAGCGTTGCGTTGGCGGGCGGCGCTTGTGTGAAACCGCGGCTCGTTGACGACCGGACCCGAGACCTGGCAAGGCGGACGGACGGATGTCCATCCAATCCACGCTTGCTTTTGCTTGTTTTCTCAGCAGCTCAAGTCGTGTTTGGTTGGGCAACCAAGGCTGAATTAAGAAACGTCAGCAACCCATTTACAAAGCGTAGGATCTGCATGGGCTGGTTCACCCGTTCAAATACAGCTTATAAAAACCCTTGCATTGGATTGTAGACAATCATGCTTGCTGGAAAGCTTTCAACCAAATTGAAGCAGACAAGTGTTTTATTTTGTTCACTTTAGCAGCTTGCTCTGACCATCGTGTTTGTTTGTTTTTTCAAATAATGTCACAATCTTGATCCCTATATATTCCGATAACGTCATCACAATCATGTTGAGGGTTTTCCTTGTCGATTAATTCGCCCAGCAAACTGAAATTTGGGAAAAAGAAGGTAACATCAGGAAAGCGTGCGGTCCAGACCAAAGTAAAGAGTGATATCTATCAACTCCGTCTATCCTTTATATATAGCCACTTTAGCTAGCTACCAAGTATTTTCCAGCTAAGCATCGCAAGAATTGAAATACATTTATTTATATTTTGTGTATGTATGTATGTGCTTCATGAGCAAAGTGGGCGAAGGGACACATTGTAATCCAAGAACCGGGGCCAGGACCATGACCGGTCGTTTCCCTGTAGCCTTAGTGGCCGTGGCTGTGCTAGTGGCGTGGGCACAGCTCCGGCCGCCGACGGCGGACCAACAAGGGGGGCATGAAGCAGACCGCATCGTCCGGCTGCCCGGGCAGCCCGACGACGTGGACTTTCCCATGTACTCAGGGTTCCCGCAGTACAAGTACCGCGATTTCTACATCGCTGGGGAGAGCTACGCAGGCAAAAATCTAGCTAACTGCTTTTCCATCTATATATAGTCTAGTCTTCTCCTCCAATGCAATCTACGGGTAATTCACGTCGATCATCGGGAATTCTTCAAATCCGTATGTAGGGCACTACGTTCCGCAGCTGTCCCAGATTGTGTACCGGAAGAACAAAGGCGTGGAGAAACCGATTATCAACTTCAAAGGCTTCATGGTACATCACTAGCACGCATCATCGGCCAACCCGTCCCTGCATTGACATCCTCTACATACTCCAAATCATATCGACGACGTGAAGGCACATTATATATATTAATGTTATTATTGATTTGATTCGAGCTAGGTCGGGAACGCGATGACGGACGACTACCACGACCAAGTGGCCACGTTCGAGTCATGGTGGAACCAAGGGCTCATCTCTGACGCCACGTACCGGTTGCTGCACGGCAGCAGCGAGCACGCGTCGCTGCCGTGCAACGCTGCCTACGACAGAGCAACGGCGGATCAGGGCGACAACGACCCCTACAGCATCTACACCCGCACGTGCAACCAGACATCGTCGTCGTCGTCGTCGTCCACGCCGGGGAGGATCCGGAGGCTCAAGGGCCGTTGCAATACCTTCTCATCTCTGAACACTCCTCTGCTTTTGCAATCCAACAAATTAAAACGCCCCGTGGTTGGACCTGGGACAAGTTAAGTTGGGGGTTATGCTGCCAAAGTTTGGACGTTCCCTTTGTGGCGCCGGCCGGCCTTTAATTTGTTTTCCCTTGTCGTTGTCGTCTCTACTGATCAGATCGGTTTTTTGTTTTCTCCGTCGTCGGGCCGTGTACACGACGTACGTACACACAGGATGAACGCATGCAGCAATGGATGAGGGGCGGATCGTCTTATGACCCGTGCACCGAAAGGCACTCCACGGTATATTACAACCGGCCGGAGGTGCAGCGGGCTCTGCACGCCAACGTCACCGGCATAAACTACACATGGGCCATCTGCAGGTGCGTGCGTGCATCATCACCACGTGAATAAGGAATATATGCGACAAGCTTCACATATAAACTGGTGTAAGCCGGCCGGCATAAACTAGCAAGTTCAATAGCTTTGAGTGCGTTAATTTTCGATTGGCACAAAAACCGATTCTGTATAGTTGCAATCTATCCGATGCAAATTGTAAATGGGATCGAGTTTGGCAAGTTTGTTCTTGTGCTGGTTTGTGCTTATATGCATGCATGTGTTGCTTAATGACTGCAGTGACACCATCAACAACAACTGGGGAGATTCACCAAAGTCTATGCTTCATATCTACAAGGAACTTATCTTCAGGTCTGTTCCTTCAACCCTGATTTATTTCCTTATCATTAGGTATTAGATATATATTTTTTATATATATCATGTGCTTCTTTTTTGTTAATTTTCTTTTTGTGGATCACACTATATCGTATTATTATCATTATAGGTTTCATTTCATCGCACACTGAATAAATAAAGGTTATTAATTCCCTTCTAGAGAGTTCTAGTCCACATACAGCTTTGAGAGCAGTCCCAATGAAAGAAACTAGTAGTTTCTATAACATAGGATATCGCACCAAAAAAGTACTGCTTTCCAATCCATGGTTTCTATGAGTAATAACTATTTTCTCTTTCTCTCTCCCAACTCTATCTTTTGCTCCAATGGGAGTGCGACACGAGCTCTCTAGAAACTGGTGGTTTCTCCCCAATGGCGATTTCATGGTTTCTTGGTGCATTGGGTCAAGAGTAGACCTGGTTTCTTCATGAAGAAACCATTTCTATGATTTTTGCTCTCTTTCTTCATTAATTACGTTGCCATGTCAGCATTTTGCCTACGTGGCAAGTGATTTAATGAGGATAGAAACCATCATCGATGCACCATTGGGACTGCCCTGAGTGGTTAGTTTCTAATAACAAGTCAGAATAACACACAAGCAGCACATAATTCGATCGATCGGCTTCAAAGTTTTATCACCGCTTGCAAATATTTAGGACCAGTTAAAGAAAGTGTATGTGCCAATAATTTTATTTTTTACTCCCTCTATTTTTCAATAAATCAATTTCTGGAGTTGTCTTAAGTCGAACTTTTTTAAGTTCAACCAAATTTATAGAAAAAAGTACGTGACACCAAATAAGCACACTTTATAAAAATATAGTTTATTTATGGTGTATCTAACGATATTAATTTTGTGTCTAAATCTTGGCTCTCTTTTCTATAAATTCGCTTAAACTTAAAAAGTCTAATTTAAGACAACTCTAGAAATTGATTTATTCAGATTTAGTGATTATTTAGAATTCTACTTTAATATTGGAACCATTTTCAAATTTGTAAGAATCGATGTTTAATTCATATCCACTGATACCGCTGATAACTACTGATATGTGGCCAATACCATAAACATTAGTTCACGACGTAAAAGAGTTTGTTTCCTATATGCATATTCTCCGGCCTGACTATTGATATATCCTATAGTCTTCGATAAGATTAGGCTGCTCATGTTCCTTATCGAAGCTTCTGCGCAAGAGAACGAGAGACGCAAAGCAGCCATTGATTGATGTTCACCTCGCGACTCACGTGCAGCGCGCTTTGACCAAATGATTATCTTACAGTGTGTTCGGTTTGTGGAGTCACTCCATGCATCATGAGTTCATCCAATGAATTTTGTGGAACTAATACATTCTTCATGCATATACTAATTATTAGTTTGTGAGAAATGAGGTGATGATAAATTAACCCATTCTATTTCACAAACCAAATAAAAAATACGAGGAGTGAGAAGAAGATGCTTATTTTTTTTTTGTGCCTCTTATCTGGGTACAACTGTAGTATCTGCTCATGTACAGACACATACCAAACCCTACACACGCACACCACACTCACACCACACGTACACAAGCAAACCTACAACTATACTCAGATCACTGGATCGCGTCCTTCTTGAGATCACCGGGTCCGTAAACCTGTAGATGTCGAGGCGCGTCGCATTCCCTTTGTATATTCCTCAAACCAAACACGTCTCTTAGAAGGTACGTATACTGTAGTAAGTCCATGCGTGTAAAGAATATAAATAAAAATGCAAAATGTTCCAGCCTTTCAGGTCAACAAGGTACGTACTCCCCTTCTCAATAGCCATTTTCTCGAGCAGAAACGTGGAATAGCAACAGGCCACAACTCGACTACAGATTGTCTTAAGCTGTGACTTGTGCCAACTTGTAGTCATAAACAATAAATTTCAGTCAAGTACACCCAAATTTTCCTTTGACCGAACTGAACTGAGAGCGTCATTATCGACATGTCATCACGTTTAGTGAGAAATTAGAGACGTCGGAAAGTGACATAAAACTGCATTTGAATTTCATTTACACATGAATCAAAATTCTATTTCGCTTCGTAGACCATTCTGATGACGAGACACGAGATGTTGATGGCATAATACATCGGCATCAAATTATGACTTGAATCCTATATATTTCCATCATGTGATTCGGCTGATCGTCTTATCTAGAACACCATAGTAGAATGAGTGATTTTTGGTTTGTTTAATTTCCAGTGGGGACACGGACTCGGTAGTCCCCTTGACAGCAACAAGATACTCCATTGATGCTTTGGACCTTCCAACTGTCGCTAGTTGGTATCCTTGGTATGACGACATCAAGGAGGTGAGCTTCATCCCTCTCAACCTGTGCCTCCCTGATGATAGATATATATGAAACCAATGGACACATTTCTAAATTCAATATGCCTATCATATATCCTTTACTTGATAGACATCACCCGACGGATTAACAACTGTGCTTGTGTTGTTCTTTGTGTGATCGCTTTGAACAGGTTGGTGGATGGAGCCAAGTGTACAAGGGACTGACCTTGGTGACTGTCCGAGGGGCACCTCTCCACCGCCCGAGACAGGCGCTCATACTGTTTCAACACTTCTTGCATGGGAAACCTATGCCTAAAAATGGAACTGATGTATAACTCCCATTTATTTTCTCAGCATAAATAATGAGAAATGTCACCTTCAGTGTAAATGGGTAAACAATGGAATGAAATCATGAATAAAGATGAGGTGTCAAATTATCACAGTCAGGTAGTTGTCGCTTGTTGATGTACATGCAAATTATAGTAAAGGGGCCGTGACGCCCGATAGAGAGCGAATTAGGTCATTTAAAAACTAAGGTCTCTAAAACCACTTTTAGAAAACTATACAATGCAAGTTCTATTTAGATATGCACTAGGTTTTTTCTAAATGTTCCTATCTCTAGCACAGAATTTTGTAGCATAGGTTTAAATCATATCAGTTAACCTATCAAGCTAGACTATGAAGGTAAAGCATGCGCGGGCGCACAGACACACCAAATATATGCAATAAGTAAATGTGAAAATGTAAATGAGTTAATTAGCAAATGCAAACTCGATGTTTTTATTGAGGTATCACTATATCAGAAAGTTCACACTTTGAAATAGTCCTCGTTGGAGCCTCTCGCAAAGGCTTGCAAGGGGTCAAGCTCATTGTCGGGTAATTCTGTGGATAACACACGGACCTTTCCCACATACAAGTGGGTCTTTGTGTGGTATCTCCTGGACCGCTCGCCACTATCTCCACTAGGTGAGCTTCGGCCAAAACATTGAGGGCCTCATGTCCCACGTACACCACCTGCGGCCATTCCACAAACTCAGTTGGAGGGTCTCATGTCCCTTATGTACACCATAAGCCTCGAGGGAGTACAACTCTTGGTGTGCGCCAGCACCGAGCAAGGAGATATGCAAAACCTTACTAAAAACTAGTCCTAACCTAGAGCAAGCACTAAAGCAACCACTAACCAGCCTAAATGCTAATCCTACCACTTTAGCTAATTGCCTAAAGCATATGGTGGCTATAGCACAAAGGGATGAACCACACTCCAAATGGCTGGGTACGGGGGTTTGCATTGCATCCAAGCAAGTAGTTTTTTATGTATCTTTTATTACTTACTTTGGTTGGGTTGTCATCAATCGTCAAAAAGGAGTGAGATTATAAAAAAACATAGACCCTAGCAAGGGCATAATGAATTTATTGGTTGCTCGAAAACATAACCATTAGGATTAACAACGTTTGCTAGTATACATTGTATATTAATCCTAACAATACAAAGATGGACTTGAGCTAGGCTAAGGTGGAGATCAAGAGCTCAAAGAAAGAAAAAAGATGGAGGAGCTTTGAAAATCCTAGAAGACAACCAAGAAACTCATGACATCATACAAGTGAAGCCTGGATGAATGGACATGAAGAAACACACTGGGACGAGCACCAGAGATTTTTGGTTTGCACTGGACACTCTGGTGGGTGCACTAGAGTAATCAAGTGGGTCTAGTCTAAGATAGAGTTGGAAGTGTGCACGGCGTGCTTTTCGGTATGACACCATAGTTTTAGTATAGAGCCATTGCACATGCACAGTGGAGGAGAAGAGAGCACAGGAGAATGCATCGAAGATTAGAGCTGAGGTGCAGTTCTGAAAGGTCCCAATCCTCTAGAAAACGCACTAGATTTGTTTGATAGGGCACACAACAAGTAAGTAAGCTTCCAACGGTCGACAATGGCTAATCGACGTGGTAGGGCACCAGATTTCTCTTGTGTGGTCACTGAAGCTATCCAGTGTGTAAGGAATTGTGACGCCTAAGAGGGGAGGTGAATTAGGCAACTTAAAAATCTACTCTAAACTATGGCCTCTAATTCCACCTTAGCAAAACCTATGCAAGAAAGTAATCTATCTAAATGTGCAACTACGGTTTTGTTAATGTGTTGCTATCTCTACCGCAAAAGAGTCTTACAACCTAGGTTCGAACCCTATCAACTAGGCTATCAACTAAGGTAGGAAAGTAAAGCACACAACCTAGGTAACAATGTAAATACGGAAGGTAAAGATGAAGTAGAGATGCAAACTCCCATCAACGACTCCGGTATTTTTACCGAGGTACCGAAAAGCGCTCAAGCCTCCCCCTAGTCCTCGTTGGAGCCCCTCGTAAGGAATCCCTTGCAAGGGCCAAGCTCCCGGTCAGGTAACTCCGTAGATAGCCCCGGGCCTTCCCCATGCGCAAGTGGGTCTCCAGTGTGCCTTCCGGCAAGCCTCTCCCAGACCACTCCCCGCCATCTTCACTATCAAGCTTCCGGCCAAACCGCCGCGGGCCTTGTTGGGGGGTTACACGGTTGGTGTGATCTCGCAAGACTACAAGCCCCTCCAAAAATTATGCGCGCAAGCACCGAGTGATAAGAGGTGTGCAAACCTCACTAAACACTATGCCTAAACCTAGAGCAAGCGTATAACCGGTGGTCTAATCAACCTAAGCACCTACGCTAATCACATAATGAATCACTAAGCACTATACAAGTGGAGATCACTAAAATGATGTATCAACACCATTGGTATGTTTGCTCAGCTCTCCACTCTTCAAATGGCCGGTTGGGGGGTTATTTATAGCCCCCACAAGTGAGAACTAGCCGTTGGACCCCAAGACCCAACAATCTGCTAGTGACTGGAGGTCACGTCCACATCGGATGCATCCCGTCTTCCCGACCGTTGAAGCTGGCGCGTTGATCGTACTCGGTGCTGAGTTCGGTCACTTGCCACCGGACACGTCCGGTCACGTTTGCGCCTCTCTGGAACCTTTCTGGAACCGATCGGACGCTGCCGCCTGGTGCGTCCGGTCGTCCATCTGTCGCGTCTGGTCACGCTGAAGGTGTTGCCGAGATGATGAACAGTGCCATCGTCGCGTCCGGTCATATTTCTTCTTCAGCGTCCGGTCGCCTATTGACGTTTGCCGCTGTCTCGGACTACCCATTGGACGTGTCCGGTCCTTACGAAGGGCGCATCAGGTTGCCTCTGCCAAGCTTGTTTCTTCGCGGTTTTGCGTCTGGCTTGGTTCACATCTTCGTGCTTGGACTTTGCTTGATATCTTGGGCCTTCTCTAGTGCTTCTAGGGTCTTGCTTATAGTGTTGATCGTCAGATCATCATGTCGCCTTCGTCTAAGTCACGTCTTGCACCCTATTGATCTACAAAACAATTATTTGCAAATTCATTAGTCCAATTTGGTTGTGTTGGTCATCAAACACCAAAATCAAAAGTAAATAGACCTAGGGTTCATTTTTCTTACACAATGCTTACTACTTTTGTAGATCAAGTTTGCAACAGCTAGTTGAGTTAGTTAGGACTATATATATAATTGAAATATGCATGCTACCTTATGAATACTTACGTTGCTCTTAGCATTTTAAAGTTGTCCTCCTTTGGTTGTTCCTAACTCCATAACCCATTTATCCATTTGTTCGTAGCACTTGCAAGGCATACTAACAAAAAAAAATTGTTGATTTTGGTATTTGGTGTTGGTTTGGATCATGACTTCTCTCCCTTCCAACACTAAAAAGGAAGATATTAGTGGCTCAAGGGAAATCATTTTTTATGATGCTTTGGCTCCATGGATGCAAAAGCTGCGAGTAAGCCTAGTACCTGTGAAACAAGAATGAAATCCATATCTTTAGAGCCAGGCTTGCGGGATACGGAATACTATCTTAGTGCTTTTTATCTAAATTCAATATAACACTTCTTCGTGCAGCAACCAAACAAGCACTCTGCTAGGCCTGGTCATCTAGATTCAATAAACCAAATAAGGACAGATTACAACTCTCTGTCCACCTAGGGACTGGCCAAAACAGAAGAATGTACACAAGATGCATTTCTATTTCGTACCAATTACAATCAATCAAGCTTTCTTCAATCTCAAGGAAGAAGGTACAATTACATTGGTCACTTTGACCAAAAAGTTGAAGAAGATTACAATAAGTCAAAAACTCAAAAAGATGTGGCTTCATCGTAAACATCAATCCAATTCTTGAAACTAAAAAACCAATATTTCAGAGGTCAAACACAAACACAAAAGCCAATTCTTGTTTGGAGCAATACCCAATAGTTGGAAGCCTAAAGCTTCCAAAATGAAGGAAAATAAAGAAAAAACAAATAGCCAAAACCATTACACACAATAGTAAAAGAGCGAAGGCAGGTAATAAAACCTCAAGCCCCGAGGAATATTGTCGATAGTAGAATGGGATGAGCATTAGTTTTTTTGAAATTGAAGTAGGCCTAATACTTCCGTGAGGACTTCGACGATATCTGAAAATCTGCATAAAAGTTGCTAGCAGATTAGGATGGGTCCTGAAATAAAATGTGGTGTGGATGTACTGTAAGTTGAATTAACAAACTCTGGTACCAAAAATAGTTCAATGTAATTTTTTTTCTTAGGAGTCCAATGTACCACAACAGCCAAAAATTCGAGTTAAAGAAAATGAAAGGACAATTGTGGGTTGACATCGGGCATTTAGGGTGATAACTGCGATTTTATGAATTGTTGTAGCATGAGGATATAAGGAAGATGATTTGCTTGACGCAATGTTTTCCTAAACGCTAAACGGTAAACAGTCAGTCAGCTATCATTTAGCCATTATTCGAGCAAAATGGACCATTAAACGGGCTAAACGGCCAATTAAACGGCCAATTAAACGGAAACGGCATACCACCATGTAGCGTTTACACGGTGTTTAAACGGGCTAAAAGACCGTTTAGTTGAACAGTGGCTTGACGAGTAGAGCATTGGAGACTGTTATGGACATTCGCCAAGAATGGATGGAAAAACAATAATAGAATTTATTTATGATTTTTTATTTTTTTTATTTCCACCCTTTCCCTATTATCAACAATTGAGCTAAAACCTTGTAAGATTTGGTTGTGTGCGACAGCAAAGGCCACGACAAGACTTCTATTTTTCTCTATTTATCCTATATTTCTTCTATTATCTCCTAGACAGTAATATGAGATACTCTGTCCGTTCCAAATTATAAGTCGTTTTGACTTTTTTGATACATTCATTTTGCTATGTATCTAGATCTAATAATATGTCATAGATACATAGCAAAATAGATGAGTCAAAAAAGTCAAAGCGACTTATAATTTGAAATGGAGCTAGTACTAATTAACATCACGACTCACTTCGGAGTACCGTAGCAAATCCTAAAATAAATAGTTGTCAAAAGCTATAAATAAGAAATACAAAACATGAGGGGGTTGGCTGACACAGGATAAATGACCACAGAGGGGACCAACTTCTCACCTCAATTTAGTCTTCACCTCCTGCAAACATATCAAGAACTCCACATAAGTTCCACCACGGTGCTCCGGACCTCCGAACGAGCGGCAATCTGCGTGGTGCCCCCTTCCAAATTCAGTTGAGACATGAGCCCGGGGCAAATTCAGCTACACCTAATTAGCACAACATGACTAAAGTATATGTCCATTTGTACTAACCATGAGGCATAATTATCTATGTCCTCATCCTCATCTTGTACCGTTTCATCGTGAACGTTTTCTTCATTTGCAAAGTCATCAAGTTCTTCTTTTATTCGCCAATGGTTGTCGGCAAAATCACAAACAGCAGATGCAGAAGTTGATGACTCCACTCTCTTGTTCTGAATAAGGTCTTCTTGAAGTTCAATATCTTTGTCATTGTTTGTTTGATGTAACGGAGTTTTTGAAGTTGTTGCATTTTCAGATATATTTTCACTTACAGAATCCAGTGGCAACCCAGCTATTTCACATACAGAATCATGAGATTCATCTGAAATACCAACAATCTGCTTTCTGTATTCTTCATTGGAGGCTGCTTCAAGCTGCTGCTTGTTGTTATGCTCAATAACTAAAGTTTGTGTTTCTTGCCATTCATCAGTGACGTCTTCAGGTAGCTTTTCAGGAACAGTGTCAACTGATAATTCTGCTAGGCTCTGTTCTAGTTTGATCTCCTTCATATATTCATCTCCAAGGCCATGGGGGGTTGAATCAACTGAAGACGTTACCTCTGGAATCACAAAATCAGTCCCAGCACTATTAACTGGTATTTCTGCAGTATCATGCTTGCGAATAAATTTCCAAATCTCTGTTGAACTCAAACCTGATATTTCCTTCGTATTTGCATCAAATACTTCACCAATTGACAACACATCAAGTAATTTGGTTGTACTATTAAGTGAGATGATGAACTCTTTGGTGTTAACCTCTTGTAGAAAACAATCAATTGGAATGTCCATTAGCAGCTGATGCTTCTCTGTAGAACCATCCAACTCAGCAAATGCTTTACATGGCTCAAACATCATCACTTCTTTGACAATTTTCTCATCATTGGCTCGCTCGTCATCGTTGATACAGATTCCTGTTGAAGCCATCCTTGATATATACCAAGATTCCTCAGAGAATCCATCTTCAACCTCTTTTATCTCCTTCACTTCAACACAAACTTTTGAGAGACCAGAATGACCAGCATGCTCTGTCACAAGCTTCACAGGTCTCTCCTCCCGTTCGTCTTCTCCGCCAAATTCATTGGCATCGCCGGCGCGATCCACGCTCCGGCTCCACAGCGAAGACGTAAGATAGACAAGGGTGAGCCAGCCGAAACACACGAGAAAGGCAAGCACCGCCAAGAAAAGCACCGGAAGGATCAGCAGATAAGGCAACAGCAGGAAGCGAGGCGGCAACCGGGGAGGCGAGAATGCCCAGACCTGGCGAGGGATGTGGTAGTGGACGTGGAAATGGCGGCAGCCTGCCCCTCCGTTCCCCGGCCTGCGCGCTGCTCGGCACAACCATCTCCTCCTACCACCACCGCCCAAACTCAAAGCCATGGCCATCGGCTTCAAAAGAAGCAACTCCTGCAAACGCGGAAGAAGATTGTATGGTTGGTCTGTCTGCTAATTGCTTGCTTTTGTGCAACGCCAAAGCGGAGAATCGAACTCGCGAAAGGCAGAGACGGCGTCCTTCCGTGTTTGATTATGCGATGGTTTGAAATTTTGGGTGCAAGTGCAGGTGGAGGTGGGGCCATGGTTGCATCATGGAATAGTCTCCACCTAATTTTTTCGTTATATCGCCTCATGTGAGCTAGCGCTCATTGAGCAATACGAAGTTGCTAGCTAACATTAAAACCTTTCATACTTTAGATACTCCCTCCATCCCAACATAAATAATATTCTAAGTTTAAAAATTTGTTTAAAAATAATATTCTACACAAACATGAAATATTGCCTCCTAATGCAGAAGCTAATTATAGACACATGCAAGTATGCAACACAATAATAACTGTCAAATTCAAGAGATATCCTTTGGAAAAGGAAAAGAGATGAAACTTTATGTCTTATGCAAACAATAACAGTCAAATTCAAGAAATATCCTCCGAAAAAGAAAAAAAATAAGGGTACATGCTTCTGCCAACGTTCTTGTCTATCTAAAAATTTTTAGAAACTTATTTATTATGTGATGGAGAGAGTACTTTTGATTGAATTCTAATATTAAGGCTCAATGATAGTTACGGAATCATTTTATTTCTGTTTCAGAGGTCCTGCTTCGTCAGAAAATAACTGTCCTGCAGCTCTACCTCAAGCCAATCTGACCGAGCATCCTTTGCCATGCGACGACTGTTAGCTAAATTTTAAAATCCACCATCTGACCAAGCATCCATTGCCAGCTCTAAGAAATAACCTTTCAATGGACGAATAATAACTTGCAAGATCAAAGTAAGGCACTAAAAAGAAACAATAGCTGTCACTGACAAAAACCGGGACCGGAAACTAAATATTGCTGGAAAATATTACACATAAATTGAATCTAACGGTAAGAAAGAAGGAATACAAATCTGAGCATAAGATAAACAAGAAAAAAGTAAACTCAAATGTCATTTACAGATTTACATATTGCAACATCTAACAAGTAACAGCAAAACTTGATGTCAGGAAAAATGCCTCGCCTTAGCCCTTATCAGACCTGAGTTCTTAGTTCTTACAGCCATTAAACTGCAACCAAACAATCTAGTACACCTATACATTGTAGCCAGATTTTAAATTTTTAACAGCTACAATCCATAAGGCCACAAAGGGTTATTATTTGTCCAACATCATGAAATTTTATAACAGTACCAAGCAACGAACGTCCGATAAACATAAATGTGTACTGCAGTATCCTCATAGTTGCATGTTTTATAAGGCTCTTACTTTGGTGCATGATGCGCAACATTCTCGGTAAGTAGCATCTCATATTGTGCAAAGTCCATTTGCCATGGAAGTACAGATCTTGCATTCATACATCTCTCTGCAAAGCACACAATAAGCACCTGTACTGAATCTCAATTTGGCAAGAAATAATTCTGTTTCCTCCAGAATTTGCACGATTTCCCTCCGAGCTACCTATACATGCAATACAGGTTGCAATTTGGATGTGTAACTCCAAAATGGAAACCAAATCAATGTGAACAGTGATATCCTAGGAGTGTTCAAGCTTTTCATATGAGTCCATGTAGGTAGGTTTGATGCTGGCAATCACCAGTTGTCATGCAGGCTGTATAATACTACCAACAAGATGATGATGTTCAACAATCAACACACCACCATATCAACCATGCAGTCTTGCTGCATGTTCAGCAACTCGCAAAAGCTCATGACAAAGACTGCCTGGTAAATAATAGAACATAGAACTCCTCAAGATTCTATAACTGCATGCTGCACGCTCTCGCAGTTGATACTTGATTCTCCCACGAGCTTGTCCATTCAATTTTTCATTTCAAATATGCTACTGACAACTATTCCTGTGACATCCATTCTTCCAATGACACTTTAATCTTCAACTCATGCATACCATGCAATGCAAGTTTCCATTATTCATATCATTCAACCAGGACTGACTGTAGTAATCTGGCAGAGTACGTTATCACTGCTTTGGATGAATCTCAGAATAATAATATCATGAAGTTTGTGCACACATGTACATCAAGGTATGGTTCAGTGAACATTTCCATCTTTAGGACATTTCTATCGTGCTGTAGGTTTCAGTGATTTTCTCCTTTTGTCTTGGATCTGACGAACACATTCAGCAACCAAAACACTAAACTTCGGGGTGACCTTGCCTGTAAGGGGTGGGTTAAAGCCAACCTTCCTATAAGCTTGTGCAATGCTTTTCTGACATCTTTGCAAGTGAATATTACAGAGGGAGGGAGCTGCAGACTTTATGATCGGCCTACCACAGGTGACAAGCCCACCCTGTAGCCCACTGGAAAAACAGGGCAAGAGTTAGAACATTCATGTTAAAATCAATTAAGGGGAAGAAAACTGTATGAAAAAGTAATTCATATCAAAGAATTACTATGCTATTGGTGGTTAAGTAAAAAAAATCCAACTATGAATCAAGCAGAAAGGCATAACAAGACCCCAGGCAAGCTGGGTCCACCTGGATGCCTAGGCGACGCCTTTGAAACAGAGCTTTCAAATTCTAATTAGGTTAAGTGATACAAATCAAAATCTGCAAAAAGCAAAATCTTAATGAAGTAGACAACCACAGAAATTAAAGCACGTCCAATTTGAGGTGCTTACTCAAAATCACAACCTGTTTAGATGGAACTCGATGATGATGATAGGAAATCATATTTCATTAGCAAAACATATATCAGCTCACTTAGAGAAAAATAACCATATACATTATTTGCTTATGTCATTTCATTATTTGCTGAAACTGATCGATCCAACTCTGCTAAATCATAAAATAGCTTGCTATCAAAAGCAAGGTTCCTATAGTTCACTGGTACAATTCTATGAAATGAGACATCAGCTATCCATAAGCAGAAAGCTAGAACTGAAAAGACAAGCACACAAATTTATGCTCAAAACTTGAACAAATTTAGGCAACACCTAGATTGAAAACACTTGTCTACGCAGCAATGAAGAGATAATGGGAGCGACAGAGTATCCATATAGAGCAACCGATCTGGAGCCTACATATCCTATTTAGCACTATTGAATGAAATTCAAAAACCACTTTCCCTCAAAATAAAATCACAAAATGACACATAAATCACCACAAATACAGTATCATCTTTAATGACCCCATCTGTTTCAATCAGTCATTGACATATACAAAAACGCACTAATGGGGGTCATCTCAAAGATTTCTCCAGAGAAGCATGGCAATCCAACCCACAACTGAGATATAGAGGTTGCATCCCCTTTCAGAAACACTAAACCTGAATGACTAGCTGGCCAGATCCAGACTAGTAAGGCGACGGAATCAGTAAACCCTAATCAGACCAAGATCCACGGCTTCCTTCTTCCAAATCACGTATAGTGTAGGGAGAAGAGACAAACCTCTTGGTGATGTACGCGCAGGGCTTGTACAGCAGCTGTTTGGGATCCGAGAGGATGTGGGAGTGGCAGAAGCGGGTCGTGGCCATGGCCCGCACCTTGCACCCTGTGAACCCGCACTTCTTTCTCCTCGGCACCGGCGCCGGCCTCGGCGGCTCCCCGGCCGCCGGGATGGGGCCCCCTGGAGGGGCTGGCGGCTGCTCTGCCTCCAGTGGGCTCCGGGCGAGGTCCCAGACGTACTGCCGGTGCCGCGCGCGCACCTCCTCAGCCATGGCCCAGTAGAGCCGGCGGTACACACCGGCTAGCCGGGCCGCGCGGCGTCGGCGCCGCCGGAGGACCTCCTCCCGCGTGAGCGCCTCCGCCGTGGTCTCCATCTCCGGCGACGGCGGGGCGCCGGGAGCAATGCTAGGGTTTTGGGCCTGCGCCTCCAGCGCCACCGCCGCGGGCGCCGGAGTCAGCGCCGGCGCCGCCAGTGCATCGGGGTTCCGGGATGAGGCCATGGCGCGCGGAGATTCGTACAGGCGGGTGCGCAATTTGGGGTGGTTTCTTCGGATGTTGGAGTCTTGGAGAGGTCGGAGGGGATGAATTCTTTGTGGCTTGGTGGAGGGGTCAATGCCTCGACGGCCGACGCTATGAGATCCACGTGAGGTGGGGTGTCCAGGTACACGTTGGACACCACCTCTAGCCCCCAAAAGTCAACGACCTCTGGTCTCATGTATCACGTAATTTTGAGACGATTTAGTAGACAAGATATATAATAATTTTTAAATGGTCTTATTGAAACTCAAAATTCCTTAATTTATATATAGAATAAAAATAAACTTGTGAGTTACGTGGTAACAATAACTCATACAATGATATAATAGTTACTCCCTTTGTCTAGAAAAGAATGCAATCTAGCACAGTGCCATGGATTAATATTCAAAGTTCGATCAATTATATATAAAAAATATCAATATTTATGATATTAAATAAATATCATTAGATTAATTATAAAATATATTTTTATAAATTATTTTGGAGCCGTAAATATGAATAATATTACTAGAAATTTGGTCAAACGTAAACAACTTTTGCTGACACGCAACCCGTAGTTGAGTTCTTTTATGGACGGAGGGAGTATCTCGTGGTCCTAAATCTTAGCTCATGACCTCTTTCTCTTCACCTTTATCTTTCCTCCACATAAGCAAAAATACTCCGTAGCATTGCATGAGGCGGAGTATGAGACCGCTGACATATAGCAATGTACTTATCTTTAGAGCATTTTTAGGAGTTTGATAAAACAACTCTGTCGATGTTTCACCATCGATAGCCTGCCACGGGGGTACCCGGGGCAGTATGTTCGGGTTTCAGCGTATGCAGAACTCGACGGTAAACGCAAGAGACAGTCGATTTATCCTGGTTCAGGCCCTCGATCGCAGATCGAGTAATAGCCCTACGTCCAGTCGTTGTTAGCCTTTGCGTTGGATTGATTGTGAAGTGTTGTGTCGTACAATTGTTCTGTTGAACTCTCTATTTAAGGAGCCCTGCCCTCCTTTATATAGTCAGGAGGTCAGAGTCATAGTCGGTTTACAATGAGAATTCCTAGTAGGATTACGAAGTAACACTGCTACTAAGATTACAGGGGAAGAATCCTAGTTAGACTAGGTCTTCTTCCTTCCTTGCGGGGTATCCCGTGGGTCCCGCACTGACAAGCCCCCAGGCACTTCATAGTTGAGTTCTGGAAGCCTCATCTTGTTCCTTCAAGTCTTTGTTGAGCAGGAAAAAGCGTCGTCCAAGTGCTTTCTTGATTGAAACCGTGTAGCGCTTCGTGAGATCTTTGCGTGTTGTGTACCCTTTTGAAAAAAAAGTACTCCCATATGGATGTAGCCCCCGAGCCTCTTGCTGTTTGGCACAAGGAACTTGAGGGTCTTTTCTTGTAACCTTCCTGATTCTTTGTCGAAAGGCTCCCCGACTTCTTTGTTGAAAAGGGGCTCTGATTTAGCTGTGTTCGGGTTCTTTTTGTCTTGTGGCCCTGACGCCGTCTGTCTTGAAGAAGCATTCTGGGTGGTGTGCGCTTTTTTGGAGAAAAAAGTGCACTCACTGAGTGTAGCCCCCGAGCCTCTTGCTATTTGGAACAAAAAGTTGGATGGTCTTGAATCTGAGTTGTTTGATAGAACTGTATACCTCTCCTTTTGCAGCCCCCGAGCATATATCCGGGTTGTTTTGTTTAGAAAGAACTCGGAAGCAGGGTTTTGGCATATTCTCTGGTGGTCTGCTGTTGTCAGATGTAGGTGGTTGAGTGTGAATGCCTTTTGTTCACGGGTTGTACTGTGTCGGTATATTCTTCCGAATATGTCCGTCTTCGAGTACTGTTCCCTCTCACCTGAGTCTTCCATTATTGAGTCCTATCTTTTCACTGTGTCCTTTGTTTAGGTTTATTTTATTGGTACTCCTAGTCCATGTGCACCGCTCCTTTGATCTATAAATACCCTCCCGGAGTGCTCGCTTTCATCCATTGAACATTCTGTTGAAACCTTTGTGATCACTAACATGGTAGTTTGTGAAGTAGAGCAGCCCCCGGGCGTGTTTCGTAGTTCATGTGTGTCTTGTCGTAGCTGGAGGAAGTCTTATGATAGGGATTAGAGGTAGGCTAATCCCGCGGCAGCAATGTACCACGATGTACGTGGCGGTAGTTGGAGGAAGTTTTGTGATGTGGACTTCGTTCCTTCATCTGGCAGTTCTGGGTTGATCCTCGTCGCCTGTCTTGAGACTGTCCGGTGCAGATCAACACCATATCCAGCATCACATCGGTCTTGGGTAGATAGATGTCTGCCGGCCTTCTCTGCTCCATGTTGTCCTGCCGTGTTGCTAATTTCTGCCTTGGATGCACTGCGTCCGTCCTTTGAAGAAAACAGTGTAGCCAATGGCGGTTTGTCCTTCCGAGTAGCAATTTGGGACATGTAGTCATTCCAAAGCCCAGCCGTGTCCATGTTCTTCTTTGCTACTTTGCTTTTCGTGGTACCGAGTACGTTGGGTCTTGTAAGATTTGTAATCTTCTATTTTTGAAGTCGCTTGTAATGGAAAGAATCTTGTCTTTTGAGTTGTTATTTACTTTTCTGCTGTAGTTCCAGTTGTTCATGATATTCCCGAGTTCTTTCCGTAAGAACCGAGTTCTTATATTCCTTGTGAAGTTGCCCTTCTTTTCTTCTTTGTTGACGGGTTGTTCTTGCAGTTATCTGATAACTCCGCAGTAGTGCTGGATGGATAAGTTTGAAATCTGCCCATTGAATTATACCATTGTGTGGATTTGTGTCCTCCGTCATTTTAGCTGTGTCGGTAAATGGACCGTTGCATTCTCACATGGTGTTTTAACGGGCCTGGTGGGCCATTTTTAACGCTGTGAAATCTATTTAAAGACCCTTCATCTTCTTTTTCTTTACTGCCTTTCTCTTGCCTTCAAACCCTAGCTCTCAGTCATCCGCCATCGCCATTGCCGCCGCCGTCTTTAGCGCCGCTGTCTAGGCTTTCTTTTCCCCTAATTGCTTTTTGCCTCCGTTAGTTCATGGGTAAGAAGAAAACCGCAAGTAAGTCCCAGTCTTCTTTCGTGGACGATGAGTCATCACTCTCCATGATCGAGAATCAGGAGTTTGTTGCCATGAGGGCCACCCAGAAGTCTTGGCCGACTCCGACAACCACCGAAGAGTAGCTTCGCGAGCTTGTCAACGACGGCTTGATCCAGAGCAAGGCTTTTGCTAAATGGAGAGTTCCAGGTGAGCATCGGGTCCCTGCTCCGGGTCCTGGTGAGATCGTTCTTTTTGTCTCTTTCATTCGCGCTGGACTTTGCCTTTCCGCCTCTGCTTTTCTTCATCAATTTCTCAGCTATTTTAGGATTTGCTTGAACCATCTTGCTCCTAATGCAGTTCTCCACCTTTCTGTCTTTGTTCATCTTTGCGAAGCTTTCCTTGGAATTCCTCCTTCTCTTTCTCTGTTTCGTTACTTCTTTCGCCTGAAACCCCAACCCCGCCGTGAAGAAACCAGTGTTCTTGGTGGTTGTGGGATCCAATTTCGCCAGGGTCTTAAGAGCACGTTCTTTGACTATGACCTGGTTGATTCTGTAAGAGATTGGCGTGCCGACTGGTTTTATGCCGCCAATCTGATCCCTTCCCTTGCTGTCCACTCTGGATCTGGTCCCGTAGTTAATGACCGATGGGATAAGAACCCTGTGTCACCCGCTGAGGTCTAGGCAATCTAGCCATTCCTTGATAGGATTAGTATGCTAAAATAGCAGGGTTTAACCAGTTTCAGTATTGTCTAGAGTTTTCTTCGTCGTCGAGTTCAGCCTTTGAAGGAGCGAGAGCACCTCGGCTTCGAGTACTCTGGGGCTGAGGATCCTTCACGCATGGTTCCAGCTCTTGAGCTGACCGATGAGGAGGTACTCGAGCGTCTCCAGAAGATGCTGAAAGGAGCAAGCGTTGTCCCGCTTACTGTCTCCGAGTTCTCTGTCAACAACCCGCCTCTAGCTGTAAGTTGTTTTTCTCTTTGTTTGGGTGCTTTATGTATTCTTGCTGTATCCATTTTTGTTTAACTTTTCCCTATCTTGTTGTTTTATTCTTTTTCGTAGGAGCTTGGGCGCAACTTTGTTGACCCGATCCCTCTAGATGTTCTCCCTACTATGGCGAAGACTGGGGAGAAACTTGCTGGAGCTTCCGCAACCAGTAAGTTCCCAATCTCCACAGCGCTTCCTGGAGTTTCTTCTGGATTTGTTGATGTATATGAAGAATATGTTCCTCGTCTAGTCCCCTGCGGTCCTCGTAGTGTCTCGAAGAGGGGGCGAACGGATGGGTCTTCATCTGGCCTGCCTGCTTCCAAGAAGTCTCGCAAGCCAAGTACTCTTCCAGGTACTCCAGTTGTAGCTAGCATGCTCTTAGGTGAGCATATTTTATACTCTATGTCCCTTTGTTTTCTTGTTTTTATCTTGAACCGAGTACTTTTATTCTTTTTTCAGCGGGTGCTCTGGTGGCCTTGGTTGAGACCAAGGGGGAAGAGGATGATGAAGTACCCCTCATCATGCGGCGGTGAGTTGTTTTCATATTCCCCTTCCATTGAATTTCTCCTCTTTGTCTTGACTTTTAATCTTGATCTTTCTGAAGTAACCGGACGTCGGGCATGGGTTCTTCTGAGGCTCCCACGCTGGCTTCTTCTGAAGCCCCGGTGTTGAGTTTTTTGGTAGCTTTGGTACCGAGCTCTTCCGCACCTCCGGTGCCGAGTTCTTCCGCGGCTCCAGCCTTGGCTTCTTCCGGGGCTCCGGTATCGGCTATATCGCTCCTGTCGCAAAGTGGCGGGGACGTTTTTGTCGCCATGGTCCCCCCTGCGAGGTCTTCTTTTGGCTTTGCGAGGAAGAAGGTGGCTGGGTGAGTAGATTCTTGCTTCATCTTTTTGCTTCTGTTCTCCTTTTTTCTGGTTCTCATCGGCGATTTCTTTTATCAATTTTCAGTCCTTCGTCTTCTCTCGCTTCTTCATCGACTTCTTCTCAGCCCTTCGTCGTGCCACTGAGTACCGAGCCTCAAGACTCATAGTGTACTGTTGGTGAAGTGGCTGCGGGGCTACGAAGCTTTCTGGCGATGGTGCTGCTGCAGACTTGGCCGCCCCGGAGGTGACCGTGGCCATTGCATCGGGTCCTTCTGAGGGATTGGCCTCGGCTTCCCGGGAGGTCGCTCTGGTCGTTCCTTCTTCACCTCGGCCGGCCTCTCCTTCTCCTTCTCTTGCCTCCAGCGGTCCGCCTTTTGCTGATGATGTGGTGCAGCAGTTCGATGCCACTCATCGGCTATCGGAATTAACTGCTGCCTAGGGAAACTTGCCGTCCCTTGCGACTTCTTTTGGAGAAAAGCTCCAGGTAAGCTTTTTCATCGTTCCTTCTTTGGATGTTCGCTTTTCTTTGGTCCTTATTCTTTGTTTTTCTTTGTATCTTTTTGCTCAGTCCTTCTCTCATGATCATACCGGCTTCTTTTTCTCATCTAAAAATGAGAAAAAGTTGTCTTCAGAAGTGAACACCCTGAAAGCTAATCTTGATCTCCTCCAGGCTGAGATGGAGGCTGAGCATCAAACGCATCAGGATGAAGAAAAATCTCTTCGTGCCCGGGCTGTTGAAATCGAGAAGCAGAGGGATGCTGCTCTTCAGGAGGCTCGAAAGAACTCGGAGGCCGTGAAGGACTTGGAGGCCATGAAGAAGGAGTGCAACGGTATTGAGGGTTATTTTTGTTTCTTTTTGTGCTCAAACTTTCCTTTCTGCTGACTTGTTGTCTATTGCTTCGTCCAGCTCTTTGGGTTGAAAAGCAGAAGCTCTCGGAGGGCGTTGAAGAAATGAAGACTCTTGTTCGTACAAGTCACAACAAGGCTGAGGAGGTAATTACTCATGCTGAAGAGGAGCTTGCACTTGCTAAGTTGATTAGGCGTGGAGCTGATAGAGATCTTGTGCAGGCCTAGAAAACCATTGAAGACTTGTCTGGCAGGTTGGCGACGGCTACTGAAAACTGAAAGGCTTTGTGGAAATCCTTTCGTTCAGTAGCCGACGTTCTTCGAACTCCAGCGGATGACGGGCAATCTTGGGCTCAGTTGATTCCTCGAATTCTAACTCGTTTCCAAGAGTTTGTGAAGAGGTGCGCTCAACTGTGTACCAAGAATGTTCTGGCCCAAGTTCGGGTTCTTGCTCCAGCGGCTCCTTTGTCCAAGATAGCAGAGGAAGCTGATAGTCAAGAATACATCGATGCTGTTGAGAGGATGGAGCCTAAAGTTGAAGACTTGGCTAGTAGGATAGTAGATAATCTTAATATCGTTCTCCCTTCTCCTGATGATGAGGCTTGATGTATTTGACTTTTATGCCCGTGCCTTATAATATGACATTATACTTCTTTTTTGAATGAAGGTCTTTTTTGTTGATGTCTTCTTTGCCTGAATGCCCTGCCTATTCCTCGGATGATTTGTTGAGTACTTCTCTGTTTAAGTAAACAACTTGTTATATATAGATCTTTGTGTTGACGACCTTTCTTGATCTGTCGAGTGCTTGTCTGGCCTTCTCTTGTGCCCTGTAAATAACTCGTTATATGTAGATCTTTGTGTTGACGACCTTTCTTGATCCGTCGAGTTGTAAACATCTCGTCATATGTAGATCTTTGCGTTCTTGGGTATCTCCAGTGTAGCCCCCGAGCCTCTTGCTATTTGGTGCAAGTAGCTGGAGGGTCTTGCTTTTGATATTGCTCTGGTCTATGCCCAGGCTTAGTTTCAGTCGTTTTGATTTTATTTCGGGTTCTAGCTTGTTAGCTACCCTCATCAGTGGGCTCAAGCGTCTTTTCAGCTATTTTGCTCTAGGCCGGGATGCTCAGGCGTATTTTCAGCCATTTTGCAATTTATTTCGGGTGTTAGCTTGTTAACTACCCTCATCAGCGGACTCAAGTGTCTTTTTAACTATTTTGCTCTCAGCCGGGATGCTCAGGCGTCTTTTCAGCCATTTTGCATTTTATTTCGGGTGTTAGCTTGTTAGCTACCCTCATCGGCGAGCTCAAGTGTCTTTCCAACTATTTTGCTCTCGGCCAGGATGCTCAGGCGTCTTTTCAGCCATTTTGCATTTTATTTCGGGTGTTAGCTTGTTAGCTACCCTCATCGGCGGACTCAAGTGTCTTTCCAACTATTTTGCTCTCAGCCGGGATGCTCCGGCGTCTTTTCAGCCATTTTGCATTTTATTTCGGGTGTTAGCTTGTTAGCTACCCTCATCGGCGGGCTCAAGTGTCTTTCCAACTATTTTGCTCTCGGCCAGGATGCTCAGGCGTATTTTCAGCCATTTTGCATTTAGGAAACAACTCGGATAGAGCCATGAGACATATGTTTGTCGAGAGATAATCATCTTTATTGATCATGAATATTGATGTGTTACAATGATACATTGCGGTATCTTGTTGATCATGAACGTTGACCTCTTGTGTCTTGTATACATATTCTCCCTTGAGTTGTTTTTATGCGTAGAATCTTTGTAGCTGACTGATGTGCCATGTATTGTTGACTTCTTTTCCATCTTCAGTTATGAGCTTGTATGTGCCTGGTCCGATGACTTTTGCGATGATAAAAGGACCTTCCCATGGACTGAGTAGTTTGTGTCGTTCGTCGGTTTTTTGTATTCTTCTTAGTGCTAGGTCTCCGACTTGTAATGATCGAGACTGTGTATTCTTGTTGTAGTGGCGCCTTAGTCCTTGGAGGTATTTCGTTGATTGCAGGGTAGCGTTTACTCTGACTTCTTCTGTGCTATCGAGTTCTAATCTTCGGGTGTGTTCTGCTTCTCCTTCATCATATTGTTCTATCCTTGGTGACGTCCAGATCAGGTCTGCGGGTAGTACAGCTTCTGATCCGTACACCAGGAAGAAGGGTGAGTATCCGGTGGCTCTGCTTATTTGAGTCCATAGCCCCCATACAACTTTGGGTAATTCTTCGATCCATTTTGACCCATAGTCTACCAATTCTTCATATAATCTTGGTTTTAATCCGACTAGTATGAGTCCATTAGCCCTTTCTACCTGTCCGTTGGCTTCTGGATGTGCGACTGATATGTAATCTATACTAAAGCCACAATCCTGTGCCCAACTTTTGAATTCTGTAGCTGTGAAGGGAGAACCCAAATCTGTGATGATTCGATTGGGCATGCCGAAACAGTGCATAATATCTTGGATGAACTCGACCGCTTTGGCTGCGCTGTATTTTGCGAGTGGTTTGTATTCAATCCACTTGGTGAACTTGTCGATTGCTACAAAGATGTACTCAAAACCGCCCTTTGCTTTCTTGAGAGGTCCCACTTGATCCAGCCCCTAGCAGGAGAAAGGTCAAGCGGGTGGAATGTAGATGAGGTTGTGGGCTGGCACATGAGCTTGTCTTGCGAACATCTGACAACTTTTGCATCTTCTGACGAGTTTTTCTGCGTCTTTCAAAGTGGTTGGCCAGTAGAAACCAGTGCCGAATGCTTTGCCGACTAGTGTTCTTGAAGCGGCGTGATTTCCACAGCAGCCTGAGTGTATTTCGTCTAGGATTTGTTTGCCTTCTTCAAATGAGATGCATTTTAGGAGTACTCCTGATGATGCGGCTCTTCTGTATAGCTTGTCTCCCACTAGGACGTAATTCTTGCTTCTGCAGACGACTTGTGTGGCTTGCTGTTTTTCTGCCAACAACTTATTCTCTTTGATGTAATCAATAAAAACCTATGTCCATAAAGTGTTGATCACCAGAATCTAGTTGCCTTTGGCTGTGAGTTCTGTGGTTGTCTCACTAGGTTGTTTGATAGAAGGAGCTGATAACTCCTCTATGAATACGCCGGGTGGGACCTTTGCCCTGTCAGATCCAAGCTTGGCAAGAACATCTGCTGCAATGTTGGAATCCCGCACGACATGTAGAATTTCTAGTCCTTGGAAGTGTTTTTCGAGTTTTCAGATTTCAGCACAGTAAGCACCCATGTTTTCTTTGGTGCAATCCCAATCTTTGTTGACTTGGTTGATGACTACTGCTGAATCACCGTATATGAGTAGTCGCTTGATTCCAAGGGTAATAGCCACTCTTAGCCCGTGTATGAGAGCTTCATATTCTGCTTCATTGTTGGTGGCTTGCCATAATATCTGGATGACATACTTTAGTTGTCTTCCATCTAGAGAAATTAGGAGGACGCCTGCCCTAGCTCCACCTAGCTTAAGTGATCCATCAAAGTACATCTTCCAATGATCAAGGATGGCACTTGATACGGGTTGTTGAATTTCTGTCCATTTGGCAACAAAATCAGCAAGGGCTTAAGATTTAATTGCTTTCCGCGGGGTGAAATCGATGTTGAGAGCACCGAGTTCAACCGCCCACTTGGATATGCGTCCTATTGCGTCTTTGTTGTGTAAGATGTCTCCTAGTGGGAAATCTGTTACCACGGTAATCTTGTGGCTTTCAAAATAGTGACGAAGCTTGCGTGAAGTGATCAGTAGGGCGTAGAGTAGTTTTTACACATGCGGATACCGGATTTTTGATTCTGATAGAACTTCGCTGATGTAGTATACTGGGTATTGTACTTTATACATGCGCCCTTCTTCTTCCCTTTTCACTACTATTGCCGTGCTAACTACAGTAGTAGTTGATGCAATGTATAGCATCATGTCTTCGTCTTTCTTTGGAGGTGTGAGGACTGGTGAGGAGGTGAGGTATGCTTTAAGTCTCTTGAAAGCTTCATTGGCTTCTTCCATCCACTCGAACTTGTCTGTCTTCTTTAGTAGTTTAAAGAAAGGCAACCCTTTTTCGCCGAGTCTTGATATGAAATGGTTGAGTGCCGCCATGCAGCCTGTTAGTTTTTGTACGTCTTTGATGCTTCGAGGAGGGCCCATCTCTGTTATTGCTCGAATTTGCTTGGTGCTTGCTTCGATTTCGTGATGACTGAACAAGAATCCGAGTAGTTGTCCTGAGGGAACTCCGAATACACACTTGTTTGGGTGCAATTTCCACCTCCACCTCTTCAGGTTCTCGAAGGTTTGTTTTAAGTCTTCAATCAGTGTATCTGGGTTCTTTGTTTTTACAACCACGTCATCCACGTATGCTTCTACATTTTCGCCGATCTGATCACCGAGGCATGTTTGGATGGCTCTTTGGTAAGTGGCTCCAACATTCTTAAGTCCAAACGACATGGTCTTGTAGCAGTAGGCGCCGAACGGAGTGATGAAAGATGTCTTGCTTTGGTCCTATTCTTTTAATGCGATCTGGTGATACCCGGAATAGCAATCAAGAAAAGATAATAGGGCAGATCCTGCTGTTGAATCAACTATCTGATCAATGCGTGGTAGCCTGAACGGATCTTTTGGGCAGTGTTTGTTGAGATCTGTGTAGTCAACACACATGCGCCACTCGTCTGTGTTCTTTTTCTGTACCAGAACTGGATTTGCTAGCCAATCCGGATGTAGAATTTCCCTGATGAATCCAGCTGCCATTAGTTTTGTAATTTCCTTTTTAATCGCTGCCTTCTTGTCGGGAGAGAATCGTCATAGTCATTGCTTCATAGGCTTGGAGCCTTCATTGATATCAATTCCGTGCTCAGCCAACTCTCTTGGGACCCCTAGCATGTCGGCCGGCTTCCAAGCGAAGATATTCTTGTTGTCCCGAAGAAAGTTGGTGAGCGCGAGTTCCTATTTTGCCGATAGGTGGGCACTGAAGGTTGTTGTTTTTGTGGGATCACCGGTGCCTAGGTTGATTTGCTTCACGTTGGCTTCTTTTGGTGGTGCTAGGATGCTTGGTCCCTTAGCTGGTATCTCTAGTTCTTCTTGGCTTGTTTCTGTGGCGATAGTGGCTATTTCTTTTCTTCCATCGTTTGCCTGTGCCTTTGCTGCAATTTGGATCGCCTGTACGTCGCAGTCAAATGCGCGCTTTAAATCGCTCCGAAGAGAAAGAACTCCGTTAGGCCCTGGCATCTTAAGCAACAGGTACGGATAATGCGGTATTGCCATGAATTTTGCTAGTGCTGGGCGCCCAAGAATTGCATGATATGAGGAATCGAAATCTGCGACTTCGAATTTGATGAACTCTGTGCGGTAGTTCGAGGGAGTCCCAAAGGTAACCGGTAGAGTGATTTGTCCAAGTGGCATTGCTGCCTTGCCGGGTACTATGCTATAAAAAGGTGTGCTTGTTGGTATGATCATCCCGGCGAGTTGTAGTCCCATCTTCCTTAGAGTTTCTGAAAAGATGATGTTGAGTCCTGCTCCTCCGTCAATTAGTACTTTCGTGACAGTCATGCCAGCAATGGTTGGATCTAGAACCAATGGGTAATGGCCTGCATTTCCTACACTGGTCCACTAGTCTTCTCTTGAGAATTGGATTGGGTACTCTGACCAGTTGAGATATCTTGGTGTAGCGGGTTCTGCGGCCATAATTGTTCGTAGCGCTAGCTTTTCTTAATGTTTGCTTCTGGAGTCTGGAATCCCGGCAAAGATTACTGCTACTGTCCCTCTGGATTTTTGGAATCCCTTGTCATCATGGTTGTCTCCTTTTTTCTGATTGTCTTCTTTATTGTTTCCCTTGCTATCTTTTCTAGTGTACCTTTCGTTGAAGGTGTAGCAATTTTCGATGGTGTGCCTCCCGTTGGGGTGCAACGGGCAACGCATGTTCTCAATGTCGTCATATCTTCTGGGCTTGGTAAATTTCTTTGATTTGTCAGCCATTGCTACCGTGTTGTCTGGACCTCGCTTTCTCTCCTGATGTCTGTTGTTTCGATGATTTTGTCTGTCCGGGTTGTCTCTGTTGTTCCTTTCTGGGAATCTTTCTTTCGTTTTTTCTTCTGTAGTAATCATCTTTTCTACTGTTCTTCTGAATTCTTTGTTATTTCTTGGGTTTTCTTTGCAGAAGTCTTGGAATTGCCACCTAGCCATGATTCCGTGAGAGAAAGCTTCGATTACTTCTCGTTGTGTGATGTCATGTACTTGAGCTCGTAGTTCGCCAAATTGTCGATAGTAATTTCTGAGACTTTCACCTCCTTTCTGCTTGAGTCTTTTTAACTCTACGTGGGTGGTTGGATGTGTAATAATTCTCGCAAAATTTTCACAGAAAGCTCTTTGTAAGTCTTCCCAATTTCTGATTGATTCGGGATTTAATTTGTCAAACCATTGAAGCGGCATGGTTTCTAGGGCCATGGGGAAGAACAAAGTTTTGATGTCATCGTCTCCTCCGGCTAATTCAATCGATTGTGAGTAAATCCTGAGCCATTGCTTCGGTTCGGTCTTGCCGTCGTATTTGGAGTGGTTGGACGGTTTGAACTTGTGAGGTAGCCGAATCGAAGCGAGTCTGTTTGCAAAACAGGGAAATCTATTGTGTGTTCTGGCTTCTGTATATTCTGATTCTGCGCCCCCTTCTTGCCAACTGTCGTCTTGGTAAGAGTAGTTTGTGTGGTTGTCCGAGTAGGTGCTCTGCTTCTGTCCTTTCTTGGTTGCTCGACTCGGTTATTTTGACTGTGATTTCTTCGGCTTCCTCCGTTGTGACTTCCACTTGGTCCTAGTCTTTTGAAAGCAGACTTCCTTTGATTTTGATCTTCCTGTTCATGAGATGTTGCATTTCCGTCGTTCGTTTTAAAGATTGTTGATCGAAGGAAATCTCAAAGCTGTTCTTGTTTCTCATTGGGATGTGAGGTCGCCCTGAGTTCTTTTAGTGCTTCCCGGATCTTATCGTAGGGAGTACTCGTTGCTCGTCCTTCTTCGATTTCTCGTTCTGACTTTCTTCTATTGTACTCGGCTAGGTCTGATTCATATTTGATCCAAGTGTCTTTCCGCTGTTTCGCACGGCGTTGTCGTCCTAGCTTCAATTTGTTCTTTCTTTCTCTTGCTTGCCTCTGGCTCTCAGTTTCACCATCGTATCCCTGGATAAATGGTGATATATTGGACTCGGATTCATCTGAAGACCTTACGTCAGGTGCTTCTGGAGGGATCAATGGTGATCGAGGACGGCAAATCATGAGTACTTCTCTAGCGTGAGTTGTTCTGTCACCGTCGTTGATTTCTGTACTGGTAGAGCTATTGATGACTTCAGTAGAGGTCTCAAAGTCATAGATGGAATCTCCTTCTTGGTAGGGCAGAATTGCTGTTGTCGTGTCATCGACCAGTTGGGCATCGTCATCCTCAGGAACGGTATCTGGCTAGTGAATGATACAATCTTGAGATGTTATGGTTAAAACGAGACCTTCCTGGGCTCCCTTCAGTGGCATTCTAAGCATGGGATAAGTGGATCCTTCGTGCCATGTCTGATAGGATGTTGCCATGTTGTGAAGTTCGAACGGAAAAAGACCCAACTTCTTTGAAGTATTCTGGGTGTACTCCGAGTAGTATTCTTGACAGGTTGACGTCATGTCCCGGGGCTTTGTCAGAAAAGAACTCGGTTTTCCGAAAGAACTCAGATAAGACTTCGTTTCGGAAGCGAAACTTGAGTTTGAATCGGACATGTGAATTTGCAAGAACTGAGTCGGATTGAGCTGTGCGAATCTTCCGGCAAGCTGATCTGTCATTATCGTCGAAATAGGATGGTCCTGATGATGATTTGAATCTTCAAGGAGACGGCCTTGGAGCTTGCCATCGTCGCCTGCCTTGCAGATCCATGAACCGAAGATGAAGGTCGATCCCTTCGAGAAGATCATGTTGTCGAGGTCCATCAAGCTCTCGGATGCAAAGTCGCCGAAATCCCCTACCTGGCGCGCCAGCTGTCGATGTTTCACCACCGATAGCCTGCCACGGGGGTACCCAGGGCAGTATGTTCGGGTTTCAGTGTATGCAGAACTCGACGGTAAACGCAAGAGACAGTCGATTTATCCTGGTTCAGGCCCTCAATCGCAGATCGAGTAATAGCCCTACGTCCAGTCGATGTTAGCCTTTGCGTTGGATTGATTGTGAAGTGTTGTGTCGTACAATTGTTCTGTTGAACTCTCTATCTAAGGAGCCCTGCCCTCCTTTATATAGTCAGGAGGTCAGAGTCCTAGTCGGTTTACAATGAGAATTCTTAGTAGGATTACGGAGTAACACTGCTACTAAGATTACAGGGGAAGAATCCTAGTTAGACTTGGTCTTCTTCCTTCCTTGCGGGGTATTCCGTGGGTCCCGCACTGACAAACTCTCTATCCTAATTTTTTAGCAAAAAGGAAAAAAAAATCTTCCCCAACAGTTTGGTAAAAGAGCTCCTTAAAAATAAAAGGTTGTCAAATTTCCTCCTCAACTCATATGTTTCCAAAGTCGAGAGAACTCCCTATCGCTCCTCCGTTGACCTGTTTTCACAGTACTTCTCGTGCGACAGTTTGTTTTGTCATGAGATATATTGTTGGCTTCATCTATTTTCGCCGCTGCCCATCGATCCGACCACCACTGCCCTTCCGCTCCAACGTCGTGATACGTGCCTGTCCTCCGCCCTTGCAGCCTTGTGTTCCACGGTTGTGTGCCTAATGGTGGCATGGAGCAACAACCAGATGCATGGCTAGGCGTTCGGGCCTTTGCTGAGGTAGCTTTGTGGTTGCAATAGGTGGAGGTCTGCGGTGCTAGATGATGGTCGTCGTTGCCCGGCAGAGCACTCACACACAAAGGGACGAAAGGACGGCGGCAGTGTGCACGGATTAGCTCAAACCGATCCGAAAATAAATCAGACGTGAACCCTACTTTAGATTTTAGAAAGTTAAAATAGAAAAGTATTGGAGAAGGACAAAATATAAGGTTGTTATTTCTTTTATTAACTTGCTAAATCGATTAGTTTAGCAACTAAATTATACTAAACCTATGGAGATGCTCTTAGGCATGTCGAATTTTCAACAAAGAAAAAAAACAGTTTACTGTCCTCAATTTCCGTGAACATCGGATTTTGCCTTCTCATTTAAAAAACGATTTGTTACGTCCTCTCAACTTTAAAACCATTTGTTTTACATCATGTCTCCCATGGCGCATCTGCGCGCAGGGTCACCTCATTGTCACATGTAAGAATATAAGTGTTTCTATAATCCATGCATAAAAGATTACATCCGATAAACAATATACTCTATCCTTACGACAGTTAGGCCTTAGAGCTTGAGTGCCTTGAGAGATTAGGTCATACTGCCCTTGTAGTTTGTTAGGACGTCAGAAAAAAAAGTGTCGGAAGTGTTTTTTTTGAAGGGTGGGGAACTTATATTAAATCTTGGTACATTACATCCCAAATTACACATAAATAAAATCTAAATAAAAAATACAAAATATTCTATCTAGTTTCTTCCATCGTCTTCTTTTTCAATAATTATCCTCGAATGCCGGAGCCAAAGTGTACTCCTTATGTTAAATCCAACAACCAACCCCAAAATATAGGATATGCAGTAAGATACAACACTTCAAAATCTGTCAGTGCGAAAACGTGGTAGCCACGCCGTGTGGACACGCAGCAAGCCAGAACGATTTGGAGATCTGCCTGGCTTCAACGCAAGACCAGTCGATCCTATGAATTCCTAAGGGCGTGCCAGTCAATTTGACCTGCAATTGACAAGGAGAGAAAGTTTATCAGTAATTTAGGGTGGAACAAGCCGGTTTTGCCCAGACAGTTCCAAGTATGCCGCTTCGGAAGCAGCCAGACAGGAAAAAATCGACTAAATAGTCGATACGAGAAGAAATCGATTGTTAAGGACTATAACGCTCGCATGTCATGATTGATTTTATAGTAACGAATACAATGCACCCAGTTTTAATGATCATTTTCCTTAAGTTATTAACATGTATGCGTCAAAGATACATCACTGGCTAAACTAGATTTTGATCAATACGTGGTATAGAGCCAATGAATCCGGTGAAAAGAGATATGCCACACAAACAATCGACTGTTTGATACGGACAGACCTACGAACTATCTAGATCTAACTCATTACCACCAACAATGAGGTTCAACCGGATCGATGCAGCTATGATGATGATAGTAATCTAGAACCAGAAAATACATAGAACCGACCATACTTCAGCAGGTTCATTAAAGCGTGCCATATCTGTGAAAGCACAGGCGAATCGGCTAAAACAGCCAATTCAGGTAGAAAAGGGGTTACAACATGTGAACAATCGACTGTTTAATATGGATAGACCTATAAACTCATCAAATCTAACATGTTCTCCTTAACAGTAGAGTTCGATCGGATCGATGGCAACCATGATATAGACAACATATCAAACCTTTAAAGTAAACAGATCTATTCACATTTAACAGAATCATGAAGACACACTATAAATGTTAAAGTACTAGCAATCGGCTATTTAGCCGATGCAGGCATAGCAAACAGTCAAGGTCACGCCTGGTCGAAAGCAAATCTACCAACTAGCATACTCCAATTTAAAGTGCTATTAGTGGGGATCGACCGGATCAGCCACAATAGCGAGCTATAAACCAGATTCAACTAGCTAATAAACCTTCTCAAGATTAGACATGCCTTAGCCACGTACTATGCATGACCAAGATCGAAGTAGAACAACCGATAAAACATAATCCGTCATTTAAAGTGAGAACCATAGCAATGCGATAAAATAAACGATGAACTAAAAGGATGTGAGGCCGATCTAGATCGATCTCGATCGGGAAGGTTGATATTGCTAAAACTAATGACAACAAGAACATCAGCAAGATCGGTAACTTAATGAATCTACCCGAAAGATGTCACCCTTAGGTAGAGCCGATAACTTGACCTTAATCTAATTCAAGCAGTGAATGTTGAACTTAACCGATGCAGCCGTACCTGAACTAGATAAGGATCAATAACTAACTTATATTAGAGCTCGTAAGAGGTCAGTCGGACCGATGCAACCTTACAAACAAAGGTATAAGCCATGACGGTACTTACAGACATGCTGGAGGTCGATCGGATCGATGCAGCCCTGCTTGTTGAAGAACTCGCCGAGATCTACAGTACTCCTACTCCTAAGGGTTGGCGTGAAGCTGAAAAAGTAAGTAATTGGTATTGATTGATTGTCTATCTTTTACAATAGCCGGGGTCCAATATTTATACCCAGAACCTAAACATGAATCCTACTCAAGTATGACTCGTTATAATATTTGGTATAAGAGAAAACATTCCTAACTTAAGTAACTTAGACCCTAATCTTTTCCTTTTTGTAGAGTCCGACATATTTTTCCCGACGCCAACTATAGCTCGTTGACGTTTTCTGCTGAAGTCATCCGAAGAGAGCCAATCCTAGTACTACGTCTGAATCAGCTGATATCGATTTTTACACAATTGATTCCTTGATGACACAATCTTGGAAGCTTCGAGTTTCTGCGTTCTTCTTCTCAAATTTTGGTGTAAACACATGCCCCCCAATTTTGGGATAAAAATAATTTTATTCCAAAATTTCTATTCACCAGTTCACCATGTCGCAATCGTTTATTCCAAAATATACGCGTGACTCCTGATATTTCCGGTCCAAATTTTATATAATACCCCAACAGTATCATTTCCGATTCACTCGGCCCATTCGCTTTCCCCTTCTTCTTCAAGCGAGCCTTAACAACCAAAGCAGCCACCACTAGAGCTCCAACCCTAGCAGTTTTCCCTCTGCCCGAGCTTGTTCGTTAAGTCATTCCTCTGCAACCCTTTTTTGGATTCAGATCTATTCCAACTAAAATGGCGACCAATGACTACATCCCTGAGGTACGTCTCCAAATTTCCACCCTTCAACTGTTAGCCGCCACTCTGTATTTTTCTCTTCCTTAAGTTTATCTCATCTAGCTTTCTAGGGGATGGAAAATGAAATTCTAATTCATTCGTCTATTGTTCCAAATGTTTATTACCTTGGACCTAGGGGAGATGCTTATCCTTTAGATTTTATTAACCAAGAAACCAATTAAATTCCTTTTAAGCAGTACTTGGTAGATCTATCTTCTTGGAACACCAAAAATCCCTTTAGGAATTGGCCCAAAATGCCTAAGGGATGGAGAGACTGGTTCCGTAGAGTGTCAGACAAAAAGGGCGAAGATTGGGAAGTTTATGACTTAAGCCAATGCCTGACCCTTTTCACTGTCTGGAATGGAGAGAAATGATTCACTCCTAATTGTCGCTTCTTACTTCTGGTCCAATACCTTGAATGCTTTCGTCTTTGGTTATGGCCCAATGACTATTACCTTGGTCGATGTTTATATGTTGACTGACCTTAGAATAACAGGACCAATGCAGCCATATGAACTCTTAGGTGTTGGGTCAAAGAAACTGGCCAAAATATCGGACTGCACAGGATGGGTAAGCTACATCTAGAACCACATCAAGAATGAATCGACTGTTAGCGAAAGAGAACATGTCGCTTTTCTGAACATGTGGCTAGAAAGATTCATCTTCTGTGGGTCATCTTGTGGTCCGACTTATAATCATAAACTCATGGCAGAGCATCTTGCAGTAGGTGTTGAGATTCCTCTTGGAAAGTATATGCTAGGACCAGCTTACCATTTGATGCATCAGGTGGTCGCTCAGCTGCTGAAGAATGAAGCAGTGCACACCATCAGCGGCCCTTGGTGGTTAATGCAAATGTAGTTAAATTTGTATATGCATAAGATTGTAAAGCCAAATCTCCAGAATTTGAGCTTTCCCTCCTCTAACTTTGATGAGGAATACAGAGGCGAAGAAGGAAGAACTCGTCAGTGCATGAACTATGGTGAAGCTGCATCGGCCATAACAGTTGCTGTCGATGTTGGCCATCTCTTCAAGAAGTTTTATGGGGGGTTTGATGCAGATATTCTGACTTGGCTACCCTATGACGAGGATGAGAATAAAGAGTTGGTCTTCTCATTCAAATTTCGATTTGAATCAGGCTGCTCAGACGAAACGGCAGCTGCAATCTTCAATTCCTTCATCAAACCTTGCGTTCTTCCAGCCGAATTTCGTCATGGCCACGGTAAAATGTCTCTAGGTTCCTTACTTCCAGGCAACCTTCCAACCTATGAGTTTTATAACCCCTCTTTCGTAGCTCGTTAGTTTAGTCTTGGTCAATTGCCCCCCGGGCTATTTTTCAAAGATATACTAAAACCGAGAGAAGGCATCAGTGAGGCAATAGAAGCTTCTAGAGTTTTTTAGTTAGGATCAGATCTTTCTTCCCTCTATCTACATGAATGGACTAGAGCCTCTTTCACTTTCCATTTATATGATCTCTGGTGGCAAGAATGTCACTCCCACCTCTTCTGTAGGCCAGTTCATCCTAGATGCATAGCTCTGGATGAAGATTTTGCTTCTGATAGTGAGGTAACTAGCTAACTCTTTTTCTTTCATAAAGATCATCTACTAAAGTCTCTCTGTCAACTTATCAAACAAAACTCCCTTGCAGGATGCTGAATTCAATCCCCAACTATGGACAGAAAAGGGCACGTCATAGAGTATTATCCGCCGTGTCCAGCCTCAAGACTAGGATCAACTGCACCTCCACTAAAGAAGCTGATGAAAAATTAGGCTACTTCTACAATTGTAACATACCAATCTTCAAAATACAAGGCAGCCCAAGGGGTAACCTAGAAAACCACTACTAGGAAAAGACTTCGTAGAACGAGACCATTAACTGCTCAGGTAAAATGATTCATCTTCTTCCCAAAATGTCATTCAACTTCTAATTCCAATCCTTTTCTCACAGTTATCAACTATTGCATCTCAATCTGCTCTGGGTGCTGAACTATTGTCCCAGGCGTTTAAATCAGCACATAGTCTTCATCGGTCGATCCTCAAAAGGGGCCGATTTCGGTTGAAACAATCGATGCTTCTAGGACAGCAGAGGATGAGAATCCTCCCACTTCACTTCCTGATGTTGCCAAGGTATCTCCTCCAAACTTTTTATTCAATTTTCACCCTTCTCTAACTATTTATTATGCCAGATACTCCCTGAGGAAACACTCACGCAAGAGCAGGAGTCTGACAGCCTACCCATTGAAAATGATCCTGTTGGCACTGTCATCTAGACTATCGAATCTCCAGTCCAACAAATAATTGATGGTAAGAAGATCATATATCTGTTTTACCCTTCTGCAACAATCATGAATTGAAAAATCTCCCTTGATGTTTGCAGATACCAATGTTAAAAGTTCAGAGCCGATTCAACCAGATACCATTGGTGCATCATCAGTTGTTCCTTCTCCTCAAATAGAAGCTACCCCAGAAAAGGTATTGTCTCTACTTCGCCATTTATCTCATCATCAACTGATCTGATCCTTTTAACAAGATTTCCTTTGCTCATATGTAGGCACTTGGTTCTCCAGCTCTGAGCTACTCCTTTAATTTTGAAGAGTACATAGATGAAGGCGATATCAGTTCATCAGCCACCTCTCTCTAAGAGACCTTATCAGAAGAGACCAAAAATTAGCTAAGGGACATATTGCCAATGCTTGAGAAATATATAGCCAATTTGGTCCAAGATGCAGATTCAATGCAAGGAATCTTCTTAGCTATCAGGGATAGTTTGTCCCCGAACCTCATCGAAGCTCTAACTCCTTTATCCATCATAGAAGATCACATCCTAAAGGTAAGAAAAGCTTAGAGGAATCTGTCTGACAGTGAAGCTTTGATGGCCAAGAAGTACTCCAATAAATAAGAAGCCAGAGAGCTAGCACAACTGATTGACAACCTAAAGAATTCCTCTTCTAGAATGAAACCAGAGTTGAATCAGTTGAGAGCTAGGCATGCTAAACTTGAGAGAGAACTAGAAAGTGTGAAGGCCACCATCAATCGCCATGAGTCTAACCTGGTTCAGATCCCCAATGCCATTAAACAGAAGAAACAAGAGATGCTGACCAAGGTCAAAGAAGACAAGACCATTCGTAGCAGCCTTGAGAACATTCCTAGTTCAGCCAAAGGGGACAAGCAACAAATTGCAGAGGGTGATGCTATTCGGCTGAAAGCTTTGAAGGCAATCTAGGATGTTTTGAATCTGTGATGTCACTACTTGTAATACATATATCCCGTGTGAAACTAATGAGAACCACATTTTTCGCTGATCTATTGTATTTTTTGTCTCGGCTAAAGAGCCGATTTGAAAATAGCCGATTCCAGACCTCTGACCTTAATCCAATTAAGTCTAAAAATACAGCCTTCATTAAGAAAACTCCTCAATTTTCCGTTCTAAGTTATCAATGCCACATTCTCCTCGGCATTAGTGGGGCGGTGCTTCGTCTTCTATTGATTGCAGTTACTCTTTGTGCGTCTCGAGATATCTACCATCTCATCTCCATGGCTACAAATATCAGGCGAGGGCTCTAGCCTCAAACACATCCATACTTGCAATTGCTTCTGTTCTCTGCGCTTCTCCACCTTCACAAACCCTATAGCGGTTTCCTTCCTCCTCTCAGTAGATCTAACCAATCCCCATGGCTAGCGAGGACAACCGGGGCAAGCGCGTGGTGGAAGAGGTCCTAGAGGAGAATCTGCTAGTGAGCCAGCGCCTCCGCCGTATGAGGTGAGATCAACATCCCCTGCTCAAGGCAATGAATTCCTCTAACTTGTTTATAGGTTTGTCCTAAATAACAACTTTCGTCCACCTCCTCCTAGGGCTGGCGAGCCCTCCAATGTTGCATCTGATGCTGCCTCTGCACCTGATTCATCGTTGGACTCCTCTGACTCCAACAACGGTGATGCCACCAGACATTTCCTCCGAGAGTGGAGGGTGGCCTAGGACCGTTATTCCGAGGCAACTCGGGAGAAGTGTCAGCTTGAGATCCACCTCGGGGTCTCTCAAGCCACCCTTCTCGCCGTCGAGGGAGAGGCCAGTGCTACTTGGGCGTGGCTGGCCGAGTCTGACGCCATGGTGGCGAGTAAGATGAACTCCAAGAAAACCCTTGTTTCACTATCCACTGTCTTTGTCTTGATAGTTCCTTTGTCTCTATGATCACTAGCCCTAACGGTGTAGTTGGAGACCCTCCAACTAGCGGTGAATGTAGCTACGGCGGCCGTTAACGCTCGGGGCCCCTTCATCAATGCCTGCCTTCACGATGTCCTGACCCGTGTCTAGGAGATTGCCCTTCATGGCATTCATCATGGTGCATCATTTGCGCTGGCCGCGGTGCCGGTCCAGACCGGGTACGAGCTCCATACCATGGAGACTGGTTTCCTGATGGGCAACGGTCCCAAGGAGCATGAGGAGTTTATCGAGGAGTTCATTGATGTAGCAGAGGCCATCGTAGATATTACATCCGCTTAGGATGTGATAAACAATGTTTTTGACTAGTTTGTACTTAGGGCAAACTAATCAATGAGTAAAAACCTCTATTTTTCTATTATATGTCTCAGTGTACTTTCTACAATGTCTCGTGTATACCATAATTGTTTTTGTGTTAATTTTTGCTCTATAGGCGATACATATCGTATCGGCTTCTCCGCTCTTTGGGTCAATTTTTGAACTAAAGGTGATACCCTTTTGGTACCGGCTATTAGAGCAGATGACTAAACAAATCGGCTATCAAGTATTAATCCAAACGTTAGGATAATATTCCTCTAAATGCTTTCCACCGATCACTCCTCAATAGGTTGCATCAATATTCTTCAAACCAAAGATCATTATAACCCATTCAAATAAGTCGATTGCGCTAGGGCACCTGAAAGCTGTCTTCCTTAGCCATTATATCCTGCATCCCTGTCCATAAAACTAATAACCTTGTGCTCGGCTGCTGCACCTACTAACATATCGGCTATCGGCATCGGATAACCTTCCATGGGTGTAGCCTTGTTCCGATCTCTAAAATCGATGCGAACTCTTGACTTCCCATTTTCCTTATACATAGGAACAACACTCGATACCCACTCTGTATATCGGCATGGTTGGATAAATTTCGCTTCTAGTAGTCTTTCAGTCTCCTTTTTGATATCTCAAGAACATTTGGGTTAAATCTCCTCAAAGTTTGTTTAAACGGCCGATATCCAGGTTTGATTGGCAATCGATGTTCAACAATTGATCGATCTAGACCAGGCATCTCATAATATTCCCAAGCAAAACGATCTTTAAATTCCTTTAATAAATTTATCAACTCTTGTTTATACTCAGGATCCAACTTAGCACTTATATACATTGGCTTAGGTCTATCTCTAGGACCAATATCTATCTCCCCTAATTCATCGGTCGACGGAAAGCCATGTCCTAGTTTACCATCTATACCATCTATTAGATTATCCATTAAGACAAACTCTTAGAGCCGACTACTTGGATCGGCTGTTGGCTTTCATCATTGATCTTAATGAAGCCTCCTTCCCATAGTTTGCTAGAAAAACACTCGAAGTCTTCCAGTTCCCAATAATTGGATCAGCTATTGCGATACTTATAGAATCATTAGCATGAACCAGCTCAACATCCTCTCCTTGCCGCTGAATCAAGCATTGATGCATAGTCGATGGTACACAATAATTTGCATGAATCCAATCACGACCAAGGAGTAAACTGTATGAATCCTTTCCATCAATGACAAAGAATGTGGTAAGTAAAGTCTTACTTCTAATTGTCAATTCAACGTTTATTGCCCCACTAGTCTTGGATGCATTACCCCCAAAATCCTTAAGCATCATGTCAGTCTCAATCAAATCTCCTGGCCCCTTGCCAAGCTTGCGAAAAGTAGTATAGGGCATAAGATTAATAGAAGCACCTTTATCCACCAACATTTTGCTCATCGGCTTTCCATCAACAAAATCTTTTATATATAAAGCTTTTAAGTGCCGATGCTTGACTGACTTATCGAATATACCTTGCTGTATAACTGTCAACTTGGCAACTATCTCCTTATACTCTAATTCATCAAAATCTGAATAGACTTCTTAGTCTGCTGGAGCTCTAAATTCTAACGACAATAGAAAATCTATTTGAATGTTAGCTGATGGTTGACCCCTATCAGCTGTTTGTTTAGCATGCCACACTTGAGGTCTACCAAATACCTAAGCCTGTTCTAGCTCTCTGTTCCTTAGACATTGTACCCTTCTTTTCTGGCATCTTGTCAAACCTCCTGGACGTCATTTCCCTTCCTGCCAAACATACTCTTCCTCATTACCTTCTTCTTCATAATCAGCCTAGTTTTGATCAACAACTCGCTTCCCAAGCCGATCATGAACACTTCTATTTTTCAAGCGCCGATCCATATTATTGTAACAATACTAATCTCGAGCATAGATAGATCGGCGGTTGGCTTGAGATTACCTAAACTCCCAATATTGCTCACTGCACTCTGGGCAATTATTTCTAGTAGGCAATTTTAGACCTTCATTCTAGCAATGTCTAAAGAAAAGACAATTCTAATGTGATTCAGCTTGTTTTCTTTCATACCTCCCCTCTTCTTGTTGATGCTGGTATTATTTCTCTTCTAACCAACGCTGATAATCATTTCCTTCTACCATTGCCATTTATTCAACAAAATTCGAGATGTGACATGCGGCCTCATCGCCCCGTTCCTTGACGTCTCTCCCTGCTCATATCGGCTCTTTTGTTGGTCACGACGCCTTTTAATCTCTATATTCATCAGCCGATATTTGCATCTTTGGATCAATGGTTCCGGTTTATTTTGCCCTGGTTGATGTTAGAACTTTAGTCTTTCTCTTGAGCAACTTAGCATCAACCATGTTCTGATCTCTTGGGAAAGGATTATCATCAACTTTCATCTCCGAGGTGTATCAAATTTAAGCTTCTCTTGCTGAATAGCCCTTTGTATATGTTGCCAGAAAATTCTACACTCGTTAGTAGAATGAGAAGTAGCGTTATGAAACTTGCAGAACTTCTTATTCTTCAACTGATCAGGAGGTAACATAACATGATTGGCGGGTAATTTGATCTGTCTTCTCTCAAGTAAGAAATCAAAGAGCTTGTCTGATTTTGTGATGTTGAAATCATAGCTCTCCTCAACTCCTTTTCCCCAAGGATTTGGCACCATCACTGTCTTCTTACCCCAATTCCATTCAGCCACAACAATCTCTTCTTCTTCATCGTCCTCATCGCCATCATTAACTAAATATGGATTTTATGCTTCAACAATTACGACATTCTTCTAGAATCGGGTATCTCTGCGCATATTCTGGAATTGGCTATTGAGTGCTACCACCCGTTGAGCCAACTGACCTAAATTGTCAAACTCTTGCCCAAGCAGCTTCTCCCTCGATGTTGGCAACATTCCTTAAACAGCTAAAGTAGCTAGCTGATCATCAGTTAGATTCAATGAGAAGCACAAATTTTTGGTCTCTCAAAACCTCTGAAGAAACTCGGCACCCGATTCATTAGTTCCCTATCTTATGGTCATCAAATCTATGATTTTCTTTTCTCCTGTCCCAGTATAGAAATATGTATGAAATTTCTTCTCTAGGTCAGTCCAATTGGCAATGGAATTAACTGGCAACGATGAAAACCAAGTGAAGGCTAGTCCTGATAGGGACAAGGAGAAGAAACAAACTCGATTAGCCTCTTCAATGGATGCTTCGCCCAACTATGTAAGATATCGACTGACATGTTCTATTCTACTTGTGCTATCTTGACCAATGAACTTAGAAAATTCTGAGAGCCTGTAATTTGTAGGAAGAGCCACCAAATTATACCACTCCAGATATGGATGTTTGTATGAAAAGGTTTGCCCTTTTGGTTTCAAACCAAACTGATTCTTCATCATCTTGGTCACTCTGAGCAATAACTCATCAGCATCTGAATTTGGATTTCTCTATAACTACTGACCCATCTGCAGATTAAAATTTTAGGTACCTTAATACCCTGGATTTGGAATCATATGAAGGTTATTGTAATCTGTGCCATAATGATATTCTTGTGGAATATCTATTTGTTGGGTCCTTTGCTGATTTGCTGCTTGAAGTCTCTGGTTGTAAATGTTAGGATATGTATCTCTATGAATCCTTTGAACTGATGGCGCTATTTTTTGAGCCGACGACAGTATTTGGCCTGATGTGCCAAAATTAACCATTTGATTCTGAACTTGCCCCATCGACTGTTGCACATACTGCACTAATGATCCAGGATTATCTTGTATTTGATTAGTAGTGGTACCTAGAACTTGTTCAGATGAGCTCTGAACTGTTTAGACATCATCATTACCAGTTAGTGCTACTTCTTGTTGGCTAGTACCGGCTTGATTAGTGTGACAGAACCGCCCAATTTATATAAGATCAAGTACGACTGTCCCCGTTTAGCATGTTGACGTGCACATACTTTCACTTATATAAATCCGGTAGTCCACCGAGTGTCACAAAGGACCTCGGTAAATCAACATCACAACCAAGATCGTATAATTAAGCAAATACACATCACATACGCAGAGTTGCAGCGGAAATAATATTACAAATGGGTTCACAAATAATAGTACAAGTTTGGGTTTCAAAACTAATTAGTGAAAACAACATAGCTTTGAAATGATTACATTAATATAAGTTCCAATTACATTGCTAGCATAAGTGTCATCCTCTGATAAAAGCGTATAGATGAGAAGTAAATATAGAGTCACCGAGCCCACCGGCGGTTAGCCACCATCTTCAGAAGGCCGAGAACTTCACCTGCAACATTGTGGGATAAACCCTGAGTACTCGAATGTACTTAGCTAGACTTACCCGTCATAAACCAGAAATAAAGTGATACTAAGGAGTATGCAAGGCTTTATAGGTGGAGCTAGCTTGACAATATTTTGCATAAAAGCCAAGAGTTGAGCCATACATTTTTACAATTCAGTAACCAAGTTAATTATAGCTATTCATCTCTAGATTAGCAACTAACCTGTGCCAAACATGTGGGATATCATTTAGTAACATGCAATAGTAACCATAGCCGGTATAATGTTGTAACATCATCATCATCATTATAACCATCAAGTTCAATTAAGTGTCTCTACGTTGCCGCTGCTCAGTCAACTTCTCACTATCCGGGAGAGATGATGATTTGAATCGATTCCTACCTAGCTGGTGAATTATTCCTAACACAAACCCAATCAACCTGATTAGTGGTTGCCTCGGGTCACCTTTGGTACAACTTAGGAACAAATTCATAGTTCCAAGCAGCGCCGCACTCTCAGGGAATCCACTCTGCCAGGTGGTCAATCTCACCTTTGGACTTATGCCAATGGCTCCTCGCACATCCTTACTATCGCCAGAGTGCGCACTTTCACTTCCTAGCCTTCTGGCCTGAGTTGAGCTACTCGGCTTTGAGGTCAGAACGAGTTAACCGGCCAACTAAGTGATATGCATGCGTTCAACATGACATGAGGACGTACAGCGAATCGGTCCTTAACCGACACAGACTGGGATAGATCCATACCCAAGACCTCCTTGCCTTGTTGCTTCTCTATCGACATCCCGCCCGGTCTCCATTCATTTATTAACACATGGTTATTTCCATGATAGCAAATATAGCCAACCGTGCTTTGGTATCCACCTATATCTCGCATGTGACAGGAAATCACCCGACTTCTACCGGTCTAAGCATTGCTAAGCATACATTCGATCCTAGACCTACATAGGGTTCAAGGTATATTTTTGGACAAGGTAGTTCTATGCATCGAGTGGTTCCAATCAACTCTTATAACCTAATACATCAAACATAAAGAACTCAAGTGATATTTATAAAAACATAAGAGGCTTAGAATGCTCCGAGGCTTGCCTGGGATCCAATACTAGGTTAGTGTTTGTTAGATGACACTCGCTAGGCGAGTGTCGACAAAAGATGCTTGGCAGTCCTCCGAGGGGTATCCCACAAAGGTAGATTGATCGGTGGGGGTGCGCGTGATAGGAACCGGATGGTGACACAAGGCGCAGAGACAGCGATTTAGATAGGTTTAGACCGAATGTTCGACGTAATACCCTACGTCCTGTGTCTTTGGTGTATTGTATTGATATGTAGTAGCTGTCGTCTAGGGGACCCCTGCCTCTCCTTATATACTTTGGAGGGGTAGGGTTACAAGGAAAGTATCATATTTGGTACTATACAATATCTTGCGGTGCACGTCGACCAGTGTTGTGCACGCCTTGATCTTGTGGGCTAGACCACCTTTGATGGTGCAGCCCATGTGGTCTACCTTGGGTATCCAGGGTTGTACCCCCACAGCTAGTCCCCATGCGCCTTGTATCCATTGTGCCTGGAACATAAGTGAACTTAAGTTCAGATATTGCACACATGCATCGATAAAAAATTAAACAACATGTTTAGCCAAAACAAGAGCAGCTAAAGCAATCACCTAACACATATATAGAAATCTGGACAGCAGGACAACAGTCACTTATTTTAACCACAACTAGAGATCCAGACATCCAAAGAAGGTGATCCTAGACTTTCTAGAAAGCTAATGAAATTGCCTACAACATTATTATTATCACAAAAAGATTATTATAAAGCTAACTAGGTCAAACATGCCAATGTTTCAGATCTACACAGAACTAGGACAGAAAAGTAGTAGTAGTTTCAAAAAGGCATAACTGGAGTTACAGACATCAAACAAGCATGAACCTTAACTTTATAGAAAACTTATTAAATTATCCAAAACATGTTTATTATCATCACCAGCTGATTTCACAATTAACAAGGTCAATCAAGCACAATTGGGCACCTCTGTCCAAACTTGGATAGATTCTGCCACACAACTTCACAAGCTTATAACTGGAGTTCTACAACACCAAAAGGAGTGATCTAGGATAATTTGAAAAGCTTAAGGAAATAACTATAACTTTTATATTATCACTAAGACATGATTTCATACTTAACTAGGTCAAACAATGAAATCCTTCAAATCTACACAGAGCATAGACCAAACATGATAGATCATTTCTCAAATTCATAAATCCTAGACTATCAGGCCTCTGGTCATGAAAATTTAACACAATCAAGATATAATAATTATATACAACTTTTGTATTCACAAAAACCACAGCAAATATCATTTACACCATGAAAATAATTGCACAAGCAAAACTGCACATGCAGCCCAAAACAGCAGTGGTACAGAAAACTGATAGGAGTTTCAGAGGAGTAAAACTAGAGTTCTAGACCTCCAACAAACATGAATCATAACTTTTTGAAAAGCTTATGAAGTTACCTACAACTTTCTTATTCTCATCTTAAGATGATTCTATAGTTAACAAGGTCAATTAATTCAATAATTGCATCTCTGTCCAAAATATGGACAGAATCTGACATACCACTTTAAACAGCTATAACTAGAGTTCTACACGTCCAATAAATGTGGTTATGGACTTTTTAGAAAGCTTAGAAAATTCCAAACAACTTTATTATAGACACCTAAAGCTAATTATGCTATTAAAAGGCCCCACAGTACCAACAATGCAACCCTATCTGGGTTTGGGCAGAAACAACCACAGAAATTTAAGCAACAATAACTAAAAATCTACTTAACCCAAAAATTATGCTATTTAGCTTTTTGAAAATCTTATGAAAAGTACTACAACTCATGTATTGTCATCAAGGCATGATTCATAACTTAACTGAGCCAAATAATACAAACATGCAGGCCTCTTCAGAATAGGAGCAAAGCAACACAGGGCATTTGTTCTTTTTATAACTCTTAAACTATCAAGCCTAAACTCCTGAAAGTTTTACCACAGTATACACATAGGCCGTGTTTAGTTGGTGGAAAGTTGGAAATTTGGCTACTGTAGCACTTTCGTTTTTATTTGGCAATTAGTGTTCAATCATGGACTAATTAGGCTCAAAATGTTCGTCTCGCAATTTCAAACCAAACTGTGCAATTAGTTTTTTTTCGTCTACATTTAATGCTCCATGTACGTATCGCAAGATTCGATGTGATGGGTACTGTAGCACTTTTTGGAAAAACTTTTTGTGAACTAAACAAGGGCATAGCATCATTGGCCTACCATAAAAATTTATGTGAGGACAACAATTGTAGTTATGAAAAAGACAAGACATAACTAGTATTAAAAACCTAACTGCATAAATCTATTTTTACAACAAAATATTTAAACTAAAATATGCCACATTATAGATCTACTGCATAGATAATTTCACAAGGATTCCAAAAAGTCCTCATTTGCTATTTTTGGATTTTTCTACGGTTGCTACAATTTTCCAAAGTTCAGCTGATTATATGCATATAATGAAAAAGAAAAGGAAAACGCTTTTGCACTGGGGTCCCTGTAGAAAACATAAATTAAATGTCAGTGAACAGGTCCTTCAGGACTATTTAAATGAGTCTATGGTTTGCAGATTGACCCTTCCCTTTTATCGAATTTCTGCGCGAAGTCCTTGATGTGGATTTGGAGCAGAGGATGCGCGGGAGCTCACCGATTTCAGCTGAAGAAGGCTTGTCGACGATGTAGGAATGGCGGGGAGCACCGGGGGGGTCCATGCTGACCCTAAGGTTGCCGTGGATGACCGGGAGATGGGTCGTGGCGCCCTAGCCACGCACGTCGGTGACATGCAGCGGCGGCGGTCCTCCGGCCTCCTGCCCTAGGTTGGCTCAACGAAGGAGCGCGAGAGAACGAGGAGAGGTTGGCAGAACCGGTGGCGCATGTGGTGGGACACGAGGGAGCTTGGGGCGGCGGGGACATGGCGGCGACGAGCTCGGCTAGCCGGCCATGACAGACGCAGTCGCGCGCGGTGTTATAGTGAGGGAGAGCGAGAAGGGACGGGTGAGGGAGAGCGCTGAGCGAGCGTGGAGGGCGTTGGGCTTCTCTAAACGCGAGAGGGAGCAGCAGGGACACGTGTTGGGGAGGTGGGGTGTGGAGCGGTGCATGAATGCCACGAAGGCATTTCAACGAACACCTAGCGGGCGTCGGCGAGGGTGAGGTTAGCGCTGGTTTTGGGTCAGATCCGTGCCGATTTGGACCTTGGGCCCAAAACAAAGTTTGAAGCCCATGAACTGCTCTTCATTTTTCATTTAGCGACCAGGGTCATTAGGGCAGTAGATTAGCGGTTAATTATGCTCAAAGACGGCATTGTCAATGCATTGACAACGATTAACAAACTCCAAAATTGATGGTCAAAATGAAGTCAAACTGGTGCCATCTTTTTGCACGCGCTTCTCCACAATGTATACTCCAACTTTTATCTTTGGACCAAATTGAGTTGTTAAACAAAATTTGGAGAACACGGAATGCCAATGTCGTTGCTTAGTGGAACTCCTAGACTTAGAATATTTTTGGACTCTAAAAACAGTAGCAGATTCAAAGTTTAAGCCTCGGTTTGACTTGCTTACATGCTGATCTAGCTCTTGATCCAAAAACAAAGTTTGTTCTAATCTACTCAAACTTCAACTTTTATTTAAGGTGCAACTCCATGCAAACACAGGTCAAAATAGCATCACGGTAAAGCTTAAATTAGAGTTTTTGACCGATTGAGGCATTTTCTTGACTTCTGCTCAACACGAACCCTTCATGACTTTTGTTGTAGAGTTCAATTAGAGTTGTTTGGGCAAGGTAGCAAGGTTTGGTCGACATCTCATATTCCCATTTACTTACTAAAGCAATCCAAGAAAGATTGTAACTTATCATTTCATGTGACTTCTTGATTCCGAAGTTCATGAAACTTTTCCACTGGTCAAGATGGATGCATGTTGATGTAATGTACATGAAATAGGCATGTTTAGCATTACTCTTGCATAATCTTAACAATGGTCCACATGTAAGCAAAGGTGTGTTGTCCAAGTTTAAGTTTGAGCTCACTCTTGTAGATTTGATCTTGACACCTTCATCACCACTTAACATGTCATGTTTGAGCTCAAACCCATTGCTTAACTAGTGACAAACACCTAGGGTGTTACAATTAGTCCCCTGAGTCGACTGATGTGGAATGTTGTAATAAGTCAGTCCAACCTAATCAATTGGACATCCATGAAACACATCTTTCATGGTATTGTGGAATGTGTTCAAGAAAGTTGTATTATGGTTCAACATGGCATCATGGACAGATTTGTTTACAACATCTATAAAGAAACGCCTATCATCAACTTCGTCTGTATCTGACTGCCCATGCATCAAAACTCTTGGTAGTGGATATTTCTAAACAACTTTATTGTCACGTGTCTTGGTGTAGGACAACAAACACTTATTCTGAAATTCTTTTATAGCTTTACTGATGACATCTTTATCCTCATCAGGTAGGTCTTCATAAGGCACCATAAGAATGTCCATATTGTTGTGAGTTGCCATGACGATTGTGGGGTCCCACTAGGCGTGCCAGAACACGTGTCGGCGTGAAAACGTGGTAGCCACGCCTGGTGGACATGCAGTAAGCTAGAACGATCTGGAGATCTGCCTGGCTTCAACACAGGACCAGTCGATCCTGTGAATTCCTAAGGGCGTGCTAGTCAATTTGACTTGTAATTGATAAGAAGAGAAAGTTTATCAGTAATTTAGGGTGCAACATGCCGGTTTTGCCCAAACAGTTCCAAGTGTGCCGCTTCGGGAGCAGCCAGACAGGAAAAAATCGACTAAATAGCCGATACGAGAAGAAATCGACTGTTAAGGACTGTAACGCTCGCGGGTCATGATTGATTTTATAGTAACGAATGCAATGCACCCAGTTTTAATGATCCTTTCCCTTAAGTTATTAACATGTATGTGTCAAAGATACATCACTGGCTAAACTAGATTTTGATCAATATGTGGTATAGAACCAATGAATCCGATGAAAAGGGATATGCCACGCAAATAATCGACTGTTTGATACGGATAGACCTACGAACTATCTAGATCTAACTCATTACCACCAACAATGAGGTTCAATCGGATTGATGCAGCTATGATGATATTAGTAATCTAGAACCAAAAAATCCATAGAACCGACCATACTTCAGCAGGTTCATGAAAGCGTGCCATATCTGTGAATGCACCGGCGAATCGGCTAAAACAACCGATTCAGGTAGAAAAGGGGTTACAACATATGAACAATCGACTGTTTAATATGGACAGACCTATAAACTCATCAAATCTAACCTATTCTCCTTAACAGCGGGGTTCGACCGGATCGATGGCAACCATGATAAAGACAACAGATCAAACCTTCAAAGTAAATGGATCTATTCACATTTAACTGAATCATGAAGACACACTATAAATGTTAAAGTACTGGCAATCGGCTATTTAGCCAATGTGGCCATAGCAAACAGTCAAGGTCATGCCTGGTCGAAAGCAAATCTACCAACTAGCATACTACAATTTAAAGTGCTATCAGTGGGGATCGGCCGGATCGTTATAGCCATAATAGTGAGCTATAAACCAGATTCAACTAGCTAGTAAACCTTCTCAAAATCAGATATGCCTTAGCCGCATACTATGCACGACCAAGATCGAAGTAGAACAGTCGATAAAACATAATCCGTCATTTAAAGTTAGAACCATAGCAATGCGACAAAATAAACGATGGACTAAAAGGATGTGAGGCCGATCTAGATCGATCTCGATCGGGCAGGTTGATATTGCTGCAACTAATGACAACAAGAACATCAGCAAGATCGGTAACTTAATGAATCTACCCGAAGGATGCCACCCTTAGGTAGAGCCAATAACTTGACCTTAATCTAATTCGAGCAGTGGAGGTTGAACTTAACCGATGCAGCCGTACCTAAACTAGATAAGGATCGATAACTAACTTATACTAGAGCTCATAAAAGGTCGGCCAGACCGATGTAGCCTTACAAGCAAAGGTATAAGCCATGACGGTACTTATAGACAAGCCGAAGGTCGATCGGATGTAGCCCTGCTTGTTGAAGAACTCGCCGAGATCTATGGTACTCCTACTCCTAAGGGTTGGCGTGAAGCCAAAAAAGTAAGTAATTGGCATTGATTGATTGTCTATCTTTTACAATAGCCAGGGTCCAATATTTATACCCGGAACCTAAACATGAATCCTACTCAAGTACGACTCGTTATAATCTTTGGTATAAGAGAAAACATTCCTAACTTAAGATAACTTGTGCTATAATCTTTCCCTTTTTGAAGAGTCTGACATGTTTTTCCCGATGCCAACCATAGCTCATTGACGCTTTCTCCTGAAGTCATCCGAAGAGAGCCGATCCCAGTACTGCGTCTGAATCAGCTGATATCAATCTTTACACAATCGATTCCTTGATGACACAATCTTGAAAGTTTCTAATTCCCGCGTTCTTCTTCCCAAATTTTGGTGTAAACAAAACCAGTCCAAAATGCATCTAAATTGCTGAAAGAATGTCGACAATTGCATCAACTGGTACGACCTAGGATGCATATTCATCACCACGAGATCTTGATTTTCTCTCCGCGACCATCGACGATAAGATCGATGACCCAAAGTCGCTGTCCACGTAGGGGCCTTCCAGAGGCATCCTTCCCCTTACAAATAAAGGCCACAAATTAGCCGCCTACCGATGAAATCGACGCCTACAACAACGATCTCATCGTGGCAATCACCGAAGTCATCGCAGGACACACAATCCTAACCAAAATCATCTGATTTTGCCAAAAAAATCATTTGAACTCAACACTAAGACACAAGAAAACTGTGAAAAGAGGATGGGTCCCCTCCCCTTCTTGTCTTCAGTAGATGCACCGGAGAGGAAGAATGAGAGGGGCCCTAGGCGCAACGGTAGCAGTGGCGGCGCTCTACCCTAGGCGGCGACCCTTCGTTTGTGGTGTAGAGTGGTGGCATGTTGGTGGATGGGCAACGAGAAGACCCCCTCCTACATAGAGAAACTCCATAGTGGCAGGTTGGATCTACAAGGCTTTAGACTCAGCTGAGGAGAGCATGTACGAATGAATGCATATAAAAAAACAAAACTTTTCGCTAGAGAATTAGAAAACTCCTGCTGCCCACGTGTTTGACTCCCTAGTGGGGTCACTAGAGATGGGGACGCATGCACACCTCGGTCATAGGGGAGGACTACAGACGGACCCAGGATACACGTCAAATCTTCGACTCACAAATTGCAGAACAACCATGTTCGTCGGTTCACCGTTCACAAGACTTCAAGTCTCCATCAGCCAACACCACTATTCGTTGGCGTCTGAGTAGTCGACAACCTAAACCTAATGAGCGCGGAAGTGCGGTGATGTTGATCGCCGAGCGTCGTGTTGGTTGTTGCCCCAATGTTGAGCATCAATAGACAAATGGAGGGAGTCGTGCCGAGGGCGCCCGTGAGGATCGGAAGCTGCTAGGGTTTGGGAGGACCGGAGTGTCCTCTGGTCAACCATACTATACACTTGCCGCGCCAACTCAGTGCCGAGATCAAAGGTGAGAATTGAGGGTCTAGTATGATTTATGCATCTCGTATTGAGAGTGTGCTTTCAATGGCAGAGATGCTGTGTCGAATGATGTTTTGGACGTTGAGGGTATGGTCCCTCCATCATCAGTTCAGTACTCACTCCGTTCTAAATTATAAGTCAATTTGACTTTTTTGGTACATCTATTTTGCTATGTGTCTCGATATAATATTATGTCCAGGTATATAATAAAAATGAATAAATCAAAAAAGTCAAAGCGACTTATAATTTGGAACGGAGGAAGTAGAAAGCAATGGCATGTGTTAGATGGAATTTTCCAAACCCATAGAAGGGACAAGACATGGAGTCCGATCCTTAGAGTGGTATGCATTTTCCAATTTATTCATTTCTTTAGTATAATAATAGATGGATATATATGTAACATTAGTATAAGATATCTTTTATAACTTTGTATATTTGTGAACACACCATGTGGATATCATTTACTACTGAATATTTGGCAATCTCACTCTGCCAAATGGGGCGTACCCATTTTTTAACCCAAATTAATGTCAGCCTTTAGTTACCACAAACCATTTCCTCATCTGATCGCAAATCGAATCGTGCTGGGTTTCTATAATCCCACATAGAAACATAATCCACCAAGATATAAGATATCAGAGTCGATCTGATCAAATCTGGCGTATTTTGTCCGTCTTCATTCATTTTATTTAGAGTGAAATACACTGGCGGCCCTTTAACTTGTCGGCTTGTACCAGTCCGGTCCACGAACTTACAAACATAGAAAATGGGTCCCTAAACTTGTCAAGTTGCTCACCGCAGGTCCATTTCCCATCCGACGCGGCCTCCAGGCGACATGGCAGCGCCAGCGTGGCGGACGAAGCATGACGACCAGCTGCTACACCTGTCCCTGCTCCTCACCGCGTGGAGGGTCCCCGTCCACTTTGTGGCGCCGGAGCCGCACCTCTAGGAGGCCCACGCGCGCCTGCACGACTGGTATGGCACCCTCCCCGCGGCGGTGCACTTCCGCGCGCTGGACGTGCCCGCGCACGAGTCCCCCGCCCCGGACCCGCGCTCCCCTTTCCCGGCGCACATGCAGCCGCTCTTCGAGGCCTACTGCGCCGGCGCGCGGCCCCGCTGGCCATGCTCCTGGCGGAGCTCGCCGCGACCCACCGCCGCGTTGTTGTCCTCCACGACTGCATGGCGGCGTTCAGGGTGGCCGAGGCCACGCGCTTGCCCAGCGCCGAGGCCCTCGGCGTGCACTGCCTCACCGCCTCCTACAATGTCAGGTGGGCGGACCGGGAGCACACCCTGCTGCGCCACCATGGCCTCGTGTGCCACCCGCCTGACGCCTGCGCCACCCCGGAGTTCGTTGCGCTCGCCAGGTGGATGGGGCAGGAGCGCCGGCGCCCGCCCGGTGTCGGCATGGTCGTTAACACCTACCGCACGCTCGAGGGCGACTTCCTCGACGTGCTCCAGGGGATCCTGTCTTCCGACGGCCGCAGGCTGTTCGCCGTCGGGCCTCTCAGCCCGGTGCTCCTCCCCGGTGCCGGCGCGAGCAGTGGGACTGGCAACGAGAGCTCGCGGCGGCGCGAGTGCCTGGATTGGATCGACGCGCAGCCGCCGTCGTCAGTGCTGTACGTCTCGTTTGGCACGACGTCGTCACTGCGCCTAGAGCAGGTGCGCGAGCTGGCCGCCGCGCTGCGGGACAGTGGGGCGCACTTCGTGTGGGTGCTGCGTGACGCCGACCGCGTGGACCTGCGCGGCGGCGGGGAAGGGGATGCCGCGACCGAGACCCTCCGTGCCGCCGCGGCGTCCGAGCTCGGCCCTGGCGACGCCCGCGCTGGCGTGGTGGTCACCGGGTGGGCGCCGCAGCTGGAGATCCTAGCGCATGTTGCGACGGCGGCGTTCATGAGCCACTGCGGCTGGAACTCCACCGTGGAGAGCCTAAGCCACAGGGAAGCCCATCCTGGCGTGGCCCATGCACAGCGACCAGCCCTAGGACGCCAAGCTCGTCTGCATGTTCCTCCGCGCCGGCGTGCTCGTGCGCCCCTGGGAGCGGCGCCACGACGTGACCCCCGCGGCCGCGATCCGCGACGCCATCGACAGGGTTATGGCCTCGGAGGAAGGCGCCGAGATCTGGCGGCGGGCGACCGCTCTCGGGGAGGCCGTCCGCGGTGCCATGGCCGAGGGCGGGTCGTCTAGGCGGGACCTGGACGAGCTCGTCGCGTACGTGACGAGGTGATCCATGGTCCGTGCGGCGACTGTGCCGCGATGTGGCGTCCGTGCGGCGACTTCGTCTGCTACGCTAGCGCTGCCACGTCGCCTGAAGGCCGTGCCGGATGGGAAATAGGCCTGCGGTGAACAACTTGACAAGTTCAGGGTCCTATTTTCCGCGTTTGTAAGTTCGTGGACCGGACTGGCACAGGTCGACAAGTTAAAGGGCCGGCAGCGTATTTCACTCTTTTATGTATTTCACGGACCCGCACTCTTGCATCTCTTTCCATTGTTTGTTGTGACTTCCTCAGAAAGAGAGAGAGCTAGAGAGCTAGAGGGTGAGAGAGAGAGAGACACGGGGAGAGAGAGGATGCAGAGACCTTCTCGTCGCCGCTCCACCATGTCATCACCAAACAATGAAGAGCCACGGAAGAAGATGAACAAGAAGGTAATGAAGTTACATACCCTGCCCTTGAAGCACAGACAGCGCATCCCCCAAGTGTTAAGATCGCTCTGTTGGGGTGCCACTGCCAAGAAGGACGATCCCAGCCAAAACAAAAAGGATGGGGTCGTCTGTGACCGTGAGCGTGAGGAGAGCGATGCGAATACGTTTGTGTCCGCCAACAGCTCCGAGCTGCGTTCCTTCTCCACAGGCGTCGACGTCGACGACGAGCCCCCGTCGTTTCGGCTCAGCCCGCCGCCGCCCATCTTCCTAACCAGCAGTATCGAACGCACTCCCCCAGCCTCTCCCATGAAGATCGTCCGAAAGCTTCCATTCGGGTACGTTTTTTTCGTCAGCTGGATACCCCGGCGCCATCACCGCCGCCGTCTGTGACAACGCTGTCAGGAATAATCAAGACTGCGATGCCATTGATGGCTTGGCTGCACCTGCGGTCGAGGTCACGGATGGTCAAGAAGAAGGTTGGCCATGCTTTCAAACAAGTATGTCAGCGAGGCAGGCGTGAAGGTGTAGAAGAAACCGATGGCTGCGGCAATGACGATGAAGATGTGTTATGGAAGAAGGACGTGAAGGGACTTCGCTGTAGGCGGGTGCAGGAGGACGACGCTCCATACTGAATGGACGGGGACGTGTGGGTCGAGCGCTTCTATCAACGGTTTTTTCACCGTTCACATATAACCCACATGATTTCTAGGGGTGTGCATGAACAATAGAAATTAGGATACAAGGATGTATGAAAAAAACATGCTACATCCTTCTCTGGTATCTATGTTAATTCTTGGTGTTCCAAAACAATTTTATAGAATTTTTCATTCAGTTGTATGTTGTTTCGCAGTTGGCACTACTATTCTCTAACTCGATTTGTCAAATAAACGTACATATCTAAGCAAGCATTTGTAGAAATAATGTATTTCTCGGTACTGCCATGCAACTAACCCTGGAAATAAATTACTAAGAGAGCAAAAGCGGATGTCTTCGTGAATCTGGTAATTGTGTTCAATCCGATTATACGGAGGTTGTCGAAATTATAGGGAGCGGAGGCTTCACTGCTAACTCAGCAGTGTACTATGAGTGCGATCTGGTGCGGGTTCCAGAATATCTCCATTGAGCACTGCAGTAGGGAAACTAACTAAGCGGCTCATCAGCTGGCGAGGCGGGCTATGCACTTAAAGACTTATTATATCTGGGATGATGATCCCCGTATTTTTATTATGGAGTTTTTATTGAATGATGATCAATAAAGTTCGCCGCTCGCACTACTGCAGACGGGCTCTTTGCCGAGTGCTTAGGACACTCGGCAAAGTCCCTATTGTACTCGGCAAAGGCTTTGCCGAGTGCCGCACTCGGCAAAGAGCAGTCGGCAAAGAACCCGTCGGCAAAGGTTTCTTTGCCGAGTGCCACATATCGGGCACTCTGTAAAGCGTTTGCCGAGTGTCACGTCAGCATTCGGCAAAAAAAAATCCAACGTCAACTCTGGCGGCCTCTTTGTCGAGTGCCACCTCAGCGGCACTCGGCAAAGAATCTTTTCTCTTTCTTTTGAAAATTCTTTGCCGAGTGCCATACTCTTGCACTCGGCAAAGAAATTTTTTCTTTTTTTTAAAAAAAATCTTTGCCAAGTGCCATGGCTCTGGCACTCGGCAAAGCTGGGAAATTGGGTCTCTGCTTCCCAGCTTTGCCGAGTGCCATGGTCACGGCACTCGGCAAAGCCCTCTTTGCCGAGTGTGGCACTCGACAAAGAGGGGGAAAAATGCTATTTTTTTTGGTTTTTTGCTTTCCATCAGCACAAACAAAGAAATCACATTTATATCAACACACAGCACATGATAAATCACATACACATCCATATTCCATCACATACACATCCATAATCCATCACATACACATCCACCATCCATAATACATCACATACAAATCCATTGTCCATAATCCATCACATACATTCGCATCATCTATGACAATATCCATCACAGTATATATATGTCTCTAGTAGTAGTCCAACATAAGGCTAAGTCTAACACAAGTCCATGCAACATGAAAAGAAACAAATAAATGGTACCTAAAGCCAGCCTCCCTACCCGGAGTGTGAACTGCCACCTTGAGGAGGGCTAGTTGGCCACCCGACCTGTGGAGAAGGGTCACCTTGAGGAGTCGGGTTCGAACCCACCGACTGTGGCTGCACAAAGGAGAAGCGAATTCATGAGTATCTACAGGAGGGCCGCACAAGCTAAAGGAATAAACAACCATATATACTCACCGGAGTCCCTACAGGAGGAGGAGGAGCCACAACTGGAGCGAGCAACGACTGAGGCACGATCACACCTGGCAAGGCCTGAAGGCTCGCCATGAAGCTGAACATGTCCTGCAGCCTCTGCGCCTCGGCCGCCCTCTGGGCTTGTCAGCCTCCATCTTTAGCCGATGGGCCTCCGCCGGGCCGCCTGCTGGGCCTCCAACCTCCGCAAGTCGGCCTGCAACATTCCACCCGCAATGTTTAAACAATGCAAAGGTAAGGTAGATGTGTAAAAGCAATGAACGACGAATAAAATAGTACTAACCTGGAGTTCCGCCATCTGCTGCTGTGAGCTCTGCTGCCGAGAGCGTATGGGGAGGGAGGAGCTCGTGCTCCTTGCTCGAATCTCGGCGAGGATGGGAACAGAGGCGGAGTCGACTGTGTTGTCCGCCATCCAGTACCAGCCATGCTGCTTCCCCCCTCCCAGCCTCATCAGGAGGTCTGTGTCCAGGGGCTGGGTGGCCGGATCGAAGTCCTCCCCATGGCGCTCGCGGGCCGCCGAGGTGTACTCGCTAAGCTTGCTGTGGACGCTCGCGTTGGTGTACGCCTCGGGCCCATCCGCCGGGTTGTAGGTGACTTCCGGGGCCGTCGCCTTGCCCTTGTGTGCCAGGGCGTACGCCATGAACTCATTGTATTCCTAGCCTTGTGCGTCTAGGACTGCGAGAAAAACACAAAGATGATTACAAGTAATGAGAATTGAGCGTTAGAATAAATAAATAAAGATGAAAACATAAAGAAGATTATCCATGTCTGGGCGTACGCGCTGAGGCTCCGGTTGCCTTGGGAGAGTGTGTATCCGGAGAACAACAGGGAGGTGATGCCGAGTGCCATATTTTGCCGAGTGCGGCGCTCGGCAAAGCAGGTCTTTGCCGAGTGCCCGAAATTTGGCACTCGGCAAAGATTTTTGCACTCGAGAAATCACGTGTTCCCCGTAGTGTCGGTTTGTCCAAAAAACTGGTTTTCACATCTTTAAACTTGTATTTGAACTAATCACTTCTCCTATATTTCATGCGTCAGAATTTTAAGATGACTTCAAATAATACTCTTGTACCACCAACACTAGTACAAGTAAATTGTTAATTTTGTGATTTGTTATTTGTCTTTGTGTCATAACATATCAAATTTTTTGTCCTTGTCTCACTATAAATACAATTGTAAATTATTAATTACCCTTGTGCCAACACAAATCAGATTCTTCTCGAGTTTGTGTTTTGTCTAACATGTGTGTTTTATTCTCGGAACCAAAAATTACAGATTGTGTCTACAGACATTGCAATGAACTAAAGCAGCAATTTTAATATAAAATATATGCAATAACCGTCGCCTAAAATGAAACTAAAATTCAAGCAAGTCCATGAACTAATAAATTGACATACACGTATGATAAGCACGTGTCTGTAAAAAAATCATATGTAGTAAGAAAGGGAAAAAAAATTAACATGTAAACTCTTGTATATAATGTACAAAAATAAAACTAACCCATACAACAATACTCTCTCAATTCCAAATTATATGATGTTTTGGTTTTTTTAAATACATAGTTTTTATTATGCACTTAGATATACACTATATATCGATACGCAATAGAAGAAATATATTAAAAACTAAAAGGTCTTATATGTTAGAACAGGAAAAATGCATAGAGCCTGTTTGGTATTGGTAGAGATTCACCAGCTCAAGATTCATCATTTTCAGCTCTACTCCACAAAAAAAATCCCAAATACTCTAGATCCATCAAAATAATGAATCTAGAGACCAGATTTACCATTTTGGTGGAGCTTCTCAGGGTGCTCCACCAACTCAAGTTTGGTGGAGTTAGAAAAATTACATCATTGCCATTCCTTGCCCAAGATACCAGTTTATTTCTATTTTTCTTCTTCCTCAGTACGCATTTTCTCTCCTTCGTACGTGTTTTCCTCCGTACGAGTTTGGGATAATGGTATCCATTTCCATGGAGAAGGAGCAGCTTGAGGTGGAGCTGGATGCGTGCGATATTCACGAGCAGCGCATGTTTCATCTTTTTTTCTTTGTAATGAAAGCAGAAACAAATGTGACCATATCATGACTGACAACAGTGCGGGCCTGTAGTTAACAGTCCATCGGTTCTATCGTTCCTTCGACAAAACTGATTTGTAGGGGCGGCTTACCAACTGCTCCTATAAACCTACCATTTGTAGCAACAGTATCGTAGGAGCGGCTGGCCGAGCCGCCCCTACAAACCTCTTTGAGCCACCCCTAAAAATCCTTACCGTAGTACTGGAAGGGAATGGGTTTTTGACAAGCCTGATGTTCTAATGCAGAATTATATTTGTATTTTTTGTGATGGATCAAGTAGCCGCTAGTGGGTTCAGTCATTGCACCGATATCAATTTCACAAAAAAATACAAAATTTGAAAATTTAAATCTGATTAGAACATATATATACATATATAATATATAATTCACAAGGACATTATAAACCCATAATAATTCACAAGAACCATAATAATTTAGATTAGTTCATCACAAACCATAATAATTTAGATCGGTTCACTATTACAACCAACAGTAATTTAAATTCCTAAAACTTCATGACGTTGTACCACGTAATCGGAAAAGTGTTGGCCATACACTTCATATGCCCAGATGTCACTGATGTAGCATAATTTATTTACTAGTGCACTCTCCCTTGCTTTACAAGATCGGTCATAAGGTCTACTAACGGCGATTAACAATGGTTGAGAAGACCCCCTAGTCACAAGCACTTTTTCCTGGATTCTCTGTGAAGTGAATACTGCCCAGCATATTTCCATTCATAACGACCCATTTGATACATGGCCTGGCTGATAATGGCTTCAAAGCTACAGCTTGCGTATGTCACAAGGTCTACTAACAACGATCAGCAATGGTTGAGAAGACCCCCTAGTCTGAATTCCCTATGAAGTGAATACTGGCCTAGCATATTCTCATTCATAACGACCCATTTGATACATGGCCTGGTTGATAATGGCTTCAAAGCTACAACTTACATATATTACATCATATTGCTCAACCTACAAGTGTTGAGAAAAATATGGTTTATCAGAACCATGCATATATAGACATAACAATTAATCTAGATATAAGTTACGAGACTGACCACATCATTTATGTTGTTCTCATAGCCCCCAATATCGTGGTGGCGGCCCAAATTCAAAGCTTGTATCCTCATGGAGAAGTATGTAAGAATATTGTACCCAATATTTTGAAGCGCCCTCAAACATTCTAGCACAGCATTTTTTTAGCACTAATGTAGTGAGGTTGAGCGCTGCCTATCTCCAAGATTGGTACAACCTGACCTTGTTGGTTACCCGACCTAGCGACAATAGAAAAGCCAATTTGACATTGCATGCGTCCACCTTCTATAGGGAATGTATCAACACTGATGTCATCAACCCTAAAATTTGAGAGCGTCTCTCTAAACCATGGTATAGGTTGAATTGCCTACATTTAAGAATTCTATATATATCAGAACTAAATATCTATAGAGGTGTCTTTAAAACATGTTACTTACTATGCTTGGATATGGGTGGTCTCCCATCCCTAATGTTGGTGTGAAGCCCAGATTATATGCATAATTCCTAGAACTTGGCAGATCCGACGAAGGTAGGTCTGTGGACATCGCTTCTCCTAAATTTATGTTAAGAAAACAGTTATAGTAGAAGAGAACATGAGAGGAGAGGAGTACGAGAAGTATGAGCAGAGGACAGGAGAGGAGAGGAGTAGGAGAAGTAGGACTAGTAGTAGTAGAAGAGGAGAGAAGAAGAGTAGAAGTAGGTCATAAATTAATCCAATAAACAACAATAGAAGAAGTAGGTCAGGCCTCAGAAACATGTCAATCACCATTTGATCAAACCTTGGAGCATCAAGGCATCATAAACATAGGGGACCATATATAAAAACAATGAGCATATAGAAAAACATGGTAGGGGCGCCTAGTAATGATGCCAAGTTCCTCACAAGTTCTTGATCATCAGCTCATATTCCAAATAAAGTGATGGAGTGGGATAATTTCATCATAGGCAAAAGAGGGGAGCGGAGGTGAAAGTTTGCTAAAAAAAGCAATTGCTGGTTTTAAAAAAATAGAGCAGCTGCTACCAAACATAGAGTAGAGGAAAGGAGAGGAGTAGTAATACAAGTAGAAGTAGAAGTAGTAGAAGTAGTAATAGGGAAGTAATAGTAGTAGTAGGGACGTAGTAGAAGTAGTAGACACAAGTAGAAGTAGTTGACAGAAGAGAAGTAGTAGACAGTAGTAGTAGTAGTAGTAGTAGTATTAGTAGTAGTAGTAGTAGTAGTAGTAGTAGTAGTAGTAGTAGTAGTAGTAGTAGTAGTAGTAGTAGTAGTAGTAGTAGTAGTAGTACAAGTAATAGACAGAAGTAGAAGTAATTGACAAAAGACAGAAGTAGTAGACAATAGTAGTAGGGAAGTAGTAGATAGATAGTAGTGGTTCTGAACAAGCTTCAAAACACACTGGATTCAGCAAATCCTCATTGCATGAAAGCCCTTTGCCTCAATTTTGAAGTCACATTATTCATCTCATGAGCAGACAGCAGAAAGAAAGGAAGTTAGAGACGAGAGAGAGAGAGAGAGGGAGGAAAGTTCTAGAAAAATCTAATATAGCAAATTAAAAGACAGGAGAAAAATCTCAGATGGTATTCTTAGTTGGCCCCAGGACTTTTAGGTCATGCCCCCAAACTAAAACAAAGTAAAAGACAACTCATTGGCTGAACTAGAAGTAGTAGTAGAAGCAATTTTTGGGAGGTGCTCTCAAATTAGTAAAAAATCATCACAACAAAGGGCTTGTGCTCAGTTATACATAGGCAAGTTATACATAGCTGTCAACATACAATTAGTGTTATCCAAACTAATAGGCCTCAAACACCATAATTAAATCATCATACAATAAGAGGTGGCCCCAATTAACTAGTTAATACTAAAGCAAGGAAGAACAACAACATCAATAGAATAAGCAGTGACAAACAGTAATTGAAGAAGTAGAGAACAGATATGCATCGGTGATAGAAATGGATTACAGAAAACATCAAGACATTGACCTAGCTCATCAACCATCTCATTGTGTCATCACAGGCCTAAATATCAGTTGCTCAATTTGAGAAGCAAGCATTTCAGTGGCATCAGCCATCAGGCACACAAACAAGCTACATTGCACGCAAGAGGATATGCAGGGCATAGGGAAGCTATGGTATACCAGACGTGAACGCAGGGGGAGGGAGCACATGGATGCCAGAGAGCACGGGCAGCCGAGCCGCCTGCCAGTGGGGGAGCACGGACGCCGGAGAGCACGGGCAACCTGGGCTGCTCGTCGGGCGAGGGAGCGCAGACGCTAGGGGAGGAGTGCAGGCGCTAGAGAGCATGGGAAACCTGGGCACCCACTGGTGGAGGAGTGTGCGGACACCAGAGAGCACGGGCAGTCGGGCCGCTTGTTGGGGGAGGGAGCATGGACGACAGGGGAGGAGCGCATACGTCGAAGAGCACGGGCACCAGGGCCGCTCGTCAGGGGAGGGAGCATTGACGCCGGAGCGCACAAGCACCGGTGGCACAGTAGGGCGGGGAGCGGGCCCGCGACACCTCAAGGTCGGAGATGAGGCGGCCGCAAACCCTAACTTGCTTGGTGGCCCAAGGGATGGAGCAAGTGGGTGGAGGTGGAGGTCGACGTCGGAGATGGGGCGACGACGCCGGGTCGGAAATGGACCGCAAACCCTAGCTGTCGAGTCGGAGATGGGCCGTAAACCCTAGCTGCCATGTGGAGATGGGGTGGCGTCGTGGCGGCCCGGGGATGTCGAGCTGCGGGTGGTGGGTAAGGATAGGTGGCGCCGGCGTCGGGAGAGGTCCGGGGAAGCGGCGGAGAGGTCCGAGAGGCCACGGCGGGCGTGGGAGAAAAATTGGGTAGCCTGACGGCGTCCGAAGGAAAAAGAGAGCGCCCAACAGTTAGAAAATTTTGGACCCAACGTGCTTCTGTATATATAATCAGGACAATTTGTAGGGGTGGCTCAAAACACAAGCCACCCCTACAAGGGTCTATTCCTGATTTAGCCGCCCCCTACATTTTTTTTGCATTTTTTTAATTATTAATTATGTATATTTTTTATAAATGTACAAAAAAACATTTGCTATATTTGCCTGTACACATAAAAAATATGGTACTATCACTTTGTTCAAGGTATACTATCACTTTGTTTTTTATGTGTACAGGCAAATATAGCAAATGGTTTTTGTACATTTATAAAAAATATACATAATTAATAATTAAAAAAATGCAAAAAAAATGTAGGGGGCGCCTAAATCAGGAATATACCCTTGTAGGGGTGACTTGTGTTTTGAGCCGCCCTACAAATTGTCCTGATTATATATACAGAAGCACGTTGGGTCCAAAATTTTCTAACTGTTGGGCGCTCTCTTTTTCCTTCGGACGGCCATCTTCTCATGTGACATATTTTGAAAAGTTCAAATTTTGAATTTCAAAAATATTGAAATATGGAACAACATATTGAAGGAGCATATGATTTCAAATGAAAAAGTCACGAGCATAAAAGTTGTAGAACTCATCAATCTCTACAACTTTTGTATTGGTCATTTCTTCAACCAACAAAGTAATAGCAGTCTCACACACATACATAAATATAGTCTCACGCACATACCATAAATGTAGTCTCACACAACTACATAAAATGTAGTCTCACACACATACAACTAGCCCATAACAACTTTCCCCTTGCACTACAAAATGACACCCCTTTTGCAACGCATATGTGTTGCTAAAAGTCTATATATGCGTTGGCAGGGTCTATACCAACGCATCTAATATGCGTTGCCTAAAGTGGCGTTGCAAGGGTCTATTGCAACACTTATATATGCGTTGGTAATACCTACAAATAACCGTTGCAAGTTTACAACGGATATTAATAGGCTATAGCAACACATATATGTTTTTATACCAAACGCACACCCACGACTTCTACAAGTCCTAGCAACATAAAGATTTAGATTGCGGCAACGTTTATATGCGTACCTAGGAATAAACTATCATTTTTTGTTACAACAGGAATAAACTATCATTGAATAAATATTGGAAATTAGAGACCATCTCACACAAGAGAAATACCAATACTTGGCCATATATTAAAAATCAAATTGTTGCATTACAATGAGTACCATCCATACAAATATTTGTGCTTTGACAAGCAATCTTGTCAATACAGCCCAAAGAAAAGGCTCCAATCTTGTCTCTATCAGACAATTTCACGTTCTAAAACTGAAATATAAAGCTCCAATCTTGTCTGGCATAATCTTCACATAAAACCGTTGCTGATGAAACTTAGCCAACTTTACTCATCTGAACACTGACCTTGAATAAGAAAAAACAAACACGATCTTGTAAGTACAAGTATCCAAATGTATCACTGCTAATTTCTTAAAGCATCAATATATCTGAACATATAATTCGATTTATATAGAACACGTTCAGATATCATGTGAATTGTAGAATGTAGTTCATTCACTTCTGTAGGTTCCAAAATTTTCTAGGAAAGCACAGGATGCAGAATCTTATTAAGTAGAGTGTAAACTGTCAAGATATTGTTGACAGGACAATTCAGGCAATTACATCTATAATAATGTTTATTTTTATTATTTCAGTGAATCACTGCCACTTATGCAAGTAAAGAAGTCTAATTCGCACATGACACTTAAACAACAGGATAAAAAGGAGACCTGTAAAGCAGGTAATTACATCATGGAAGCAAGATGAGCAGGAACCAAAGCAAAAACTAGATAAACTTACAGAAAAAACTCTTACTAAAAGTTGAGCTCAAACACTAATTAACGAGAAGAGAAAATAAGGCAAGGCTAAAAATGCAAACTATCAGCAAGAAGGAATTAACAAGGAATTATTCACACTATTACAAGGTACACTTACTAGATAACAATTACTGAACCCGACATACAACAAGGAGACTGCTACAGCCAGGGGAAAACAAGACAAGTAGGATAGCTAATTACAGTAGTAGCAGCATAGGCAGTAAAAAGCTAAAACAAAAGAGACAACCTGATATGTAAACTAAACCTTGTCGAACACTAGTGCAAGATAATGAACATGTGCAAATTATCTTGACCTGCAAGCAAAGATCAGAACACTACTGCAAGATAGGAACAGCAGGGAGCTTACCTCTGCTTACTCTGTCGAAGTGCTGCTGCTGTTATCTGAAAACCAGGGAAGGCATGGACTGATGGTTGTCACTGATGTACAGATAGAAACAGAGAAGGAACAGATGGACACAAGCTGCTGGAAAAAGACTGAGATGAGAAAAATGTCAATTCAGAAACAACTAGCAGAAATGAAGTCTACTAGCAGACAAGAGTTAGGAATGAACTAAAAAGACTGCTAAGCCAGACCGAACTGTAAGAGAGACAAACAACTTGTTATTCTGTCATTGAACTGAAACAATTCAGTTCTGATGTTTCTGCTTCAGAAAAATATCCTTTAAGAATTAGCACAGAAAATTGTGATGCGCATACACACTCTGATTGATACAGGACAATATGTCACCGAATCTCTACTATGGAGAAGTAACTCTTTATGGTCCCTGACGTATTCTCATGCCTGTCTCCACCTGTCCACCTGAATGGATATCAGAAAATAAAATCATAAATCAGTTAATAAAAATGAAAAAGTGACAAATTTAAGAACAGATATAGAATGAAGTCAGCATAATTGAATTTCCGCCTACCTGTTAATCAGTAAACTGAAGAAATAATCAGTGAGAACAAATAACACCCTGTTTGATCAGAACAAGCTAATAACACCATATTTGTATAATCAATTTCGCCGTCACAGAAATTGATAATAACGAATATGCAGTTATTTAGACGCACCCCATCCTGATGCATAGTGATATAGATTCAGTCAACAACTATAAAATTAACCCCAATTATCTAAGCAATTGAACAAACATTTGATGTCTTTGGCCACATCTTAATTGGATGAACCTAATAACCTGTCCAATATCGATTGAGCAATATGTAAATTTAGACTCTAATTTCAGTTTTCACTTTCCAATCCAATTGAATCATTGAATGTATAGGACTTCAGAGCTGAGAAAGTGACAATCGAAAAATACGGGCCAGATGGGGATCTGCTCGAGACTGCTTCTGCTCCATGGACGCCGACTGGCTCCACTCGCTGTTGCGGTCTTGTCGCAGGGGGTGGCCGCGAGGCACCTGGGGCGGACCTACGGGGAGCGCCACCGCGGTGGTGCGGGGAGGGGCCGCTCTTCCTCGGCAGCTGCCGGCGGCAGCGAGGCTCTGTGCCTTAGACCTGGAGCCCTAGCCCCTCGTGGCCTGGACCCCTGCCGCCCTGCGTGGCCCCTGGATGACTGCGCGGGTGCCGGTTGCCGAGGCTCCGACGCCGGGCACGGGTGGTCTCATCTCTCGGCTGGCAGCGATGGCGAGTTGCTCCACTCGCGGAGGAACGGGCCCGCCCCTGATGGTGAGGAAGCAAGCGGCCACTGCCGATTTTGAAGGTGAGGAAGCAAGCCGACGCTACACGGCCTGTTCGGGAGGCCGGAAACGACGTGAATTATTTAATGGCTAGTTGGTTTAGTGGAAGAGAAAAATATTGTTTCTGGCTGGAAATTTACGAAACAAACAGGCTGACAATCTTCACTGGATCACTGGCACTGGTGATCCATCACCGCAGGGGGATCACATCTGGCGCCGCATATGGGAGGGAAACACGATTTCTGCAGTTGCGCCGCCGCTAGGTTTAGAGGCATCGGGAAAACTGACCAGGCAAAACCGTGCGAATGCTGCGGAATGGGTGGGGGAGTGATAATAATAATAATAATAAAAATATATATATATATATATATATATATATATATATATATATATATATATATATATATATATATATATATATATATATATATATATATATATATATATATATATATATATATATATATATATATATATATATATATATATATATATAAAGAGAAAGCGGGCATGCAGGCCGGCTAAGCATGGACAGTCGGCGCATTAGCTACGGATGCTTCTTCCGTTGCAACCCATGTGTTGGCAAATAGGGATTGCTGTTGCAGTGTTGATACCTTTTCGTTCCCATGGTAATATGCTTTTTGGTAGGTTCTTTTTCACAGCACTTATCTTCTTAGGGAAGTCTGTGAACAATTGCATTTCAGTGTAGTTATTTCAGTGTAGTTATTGTACTCTTCAACATAGTCCACGCCATCAACTCCGATAATGTGTTGTTTCTTGGAGGCAACCACATATTTTGTCTTCTTCTTTGGGGCTACGAGTCAGGTAAATAGAAAAATTGTGCGACACGTGAAGCGAGCACCTAAGGGTCATCTTAGTAGCCTAGATTGTCGAGTACACGACTGTCAACCTGATCTCGTTGACTTGGTGTTGTTTGATCCAGCGGCATTGAAACAGGGCAATTTGTATATCCATTACATAGTCAAGTTCCCATATGTCATCAATGATGCCAAAGACTGGGATCTTTCGCCCTAATCCGTCAAGAGCTTCTATTTGTACAGCGATGTTTTGGTTCACACATGTACTATTCTTTGTGTGGGTATAGTACGTGTACCCATTGATGTTGTAAGCTTCCCAAGATGTGACTTGTCTCACCGGCCCTCTTGCCAACCTAGTGATGGTAATATCATCTCTTGTTTCTCCATTCGGTAGGTTTTGGTCCTTCAACCATGCAGTGAATCGTTGCTTGTGCTATTTCATGACCCACTGGTCTATGCGGCCATTACTCTCCTCCCTAACGATAGAAAGTGTTCATTAATGTACGGTTCGATCAGTTCTGTACTCTGTATGACACCGTAATGCGCCCAACTCACTTCTTTGTAATACTCGTCGATGAACACTTTTCTCCCCCTGGTGCCCTTCCCAGCCAGCCTACCCTTATGACGAGAATCGGTTTACCAATCCCTTTCTGTCCTTTTAGGTACTCTTAACAACACTCGATGACTTCTTAAGTACTATAGCCCTCTATCATGGATCCCTCAAGGTATTCTTGATTATGCACGTATCAGTTAAGAACCGACATGAGCCGCTCATAGGACCACATTTCATGCAAGTAGTAAGGGCCCAGCGCCTCTATCTGATGAACCATGTGAATCATGAGATGTGGCATTATATCAAAAAAGCAGGTGGTAAACAAATGTCAAGCTGGTTTTGGGACTCCACCATGAAATCATGTAGGCTAGTCAACTCTTTTTTATCAATCGTCTTCTATGAGATCTTCGAAAAGAAGTAGCACGTACGGGTGATGGCCATTTTCACAAACTCTGGCTTTATAGCTCTGATTGCAATAGGTAGGGACACTGTCAGCATGACATGACAATCGTGAGCCTTGAAGCGTGTTATTGATAGGTCCTTCATAGACACTAGGCTCTTCACGTTTGCTAAAAATCTAGTTGGAACTTTGACCCTCTTCAAGAAAGTGCACATCGCCCTCCTCTCTTCCGGGGTCAGGTTAAAGCTAGCCATGGGCAGAGTGTATCTTCCATTACCTTTAGGTACCGGGTGAGGCTCTGGCTTCTCTTTTAGTTGCACCATGTCTTTCCGTGATTTCAGACCATCCTTTGTCTTGTCTGTGTCCATCAAGGTAGCAATGAGACTCTCAAAGACATTCTTCTGCACGTGCATAGCATCAATGGCATGGGAGACCTCCAAGTCCGGCCAATAAGGCAGATACTGAAAAAAGGTCGACTATTTCTTAAAAGGTACGCCGGCGACAGGAGGTGTGCTTCTATCTTTGTTCGTCCCATCTGGATTCTTCTTTTCAAGGACAATACTATGTTTTTGACCATTTTGAACACGTGTTGCCCATTTTGGTGCCTCTCCGGAGGGGTTCATTCTCCGGGGTGTTGTTAATATCTGAAGTACATCTTGCTGTGGTATTTGTGAGTTTTCTTTAAGAAGCATCGGTACCTTAGGTAAACTATCTTCTTGGATGCATCCATGTACACCCATGTAGTACCATCCAAGCATACTAAGCATCCTGTCTTCCATTTGATCTGTCCAGACAAAGCAAACAACGCGGGGTAATCATTGGTAGTAACAAAGATCATGAATTTATATATGAAGTCCTCCTTTCTGAATGCATCGTATATCAGCTCCCCATGCCTCCATAACCTCTCCATTTCTTGCATCAAAGGCTCGAGGAACACATTTATGTCAATGCCTGGTTGTTTCGGACCTTGAATGAGAATAGTGAGGAGAAGGTACTTTCTCTTCTGACATAGCCACGTTGGGATGTTATACATGGTCAAGATCACTGGCCATGTGCTGTGGTCGCTGGTCCTCTCATTGAAAGGATTCATTCCATTGGTGCTCAAGCTGAACCATACATTCCTTGGGTCTTCGCTAAGTTCTTTGTATTTTGCATCGAAGCGTTCCCACTGAGTACCATCGACCGGGTGTGCAATCACATGATCACCCACCTTTCGCTCATCGTCCCACCATGTCATGGGTGCAACTTCCTTAGGGATTAAGAAGATACACCTCAAGCGGTCAACCACTGGCAGGTACCACATGACGAAGGTCAAAATTCTTCTTTGCTTTACATTGTTGCCTAATGAAGTGTCATATGGGGGGTGAGAATCTTGTACCACCTTTTTTCCACTGTCGGTGTTTTTACCGTCAGATATTCGGTTCTTAGAAGAATTCGCTTGGTGCAAAGAACAACCACAGTCGGGACACAAGATTTATACTGGTTCAGCCCCCGGGAAGCGAGTAAAAGTCGTACGTCCAGTTGCTACTTGTTTGTATTACGATCTCATTGAATAGCGAGATGGCGATTACAAGATGTGATGCCTATGAGAGTTTCGATAATTACAACAAAGGGTATTGCTAGCTATTTATATCCGGGATCAACTTGCCCCCAAGCCAAGTAATCGTGCCCAGTCGAAGTCTTAGCGTAATCCAGAGATATCCTTCCTCGAATAGGGTCGTCGCGCCTAGTCGGGTCTCTTATGATCCGGAGTCGGTGTTCAGCAAATCCTATTGTCAAGATACCCGGGAGTATGGCATCGTTAGTAGCCCCGAGCTTATCTGCCAATCGAGACTCAGACAAGTTTCCCGTACTCGGGCCTTCCGAAGGTGTTCGGAGCCGGGGTCTGTTGAGGAGGTCCGAACTGACACCTGTGATCGGAAGGTTGGTCAGGTAGAAATTGTAGAGTCTCGTAGTTGGGTGATGAGCTGTTGAATAAAAAATGCCATACCCTGGAGTCGTCTTGTAATATGCCTCGGGATCTTTCAAGATCGGGCATTTGGTAGTTATGGAGACTTATGTAATTAAGATTCAGTCTTGAAGAACTTTGTGATCGGGCACCGGGTGCTCACAACCTAGTCCTCTGGATCTGAGAAAATTTAGCCTTGGAATTTCTTATGACCGGGCACCTCCTAATTGGGTACTTTGTGACCGAGTATTTTTGGTCGGCAGCTGATCGTCAGCTCTGAGCTTTTTGCTCTAGCAGTGGTAATAGCCAAGCTCCCGAACATAGTCGGGGTGATGCTGACTAAGCCGAGACAATGGCCGAGAGGAGTCAATGAGCCGTAGTATGTGAGTAGAGTAGATGGATGCGGTGTTACGCATACTTTCGGTTCAAACGGCTCGTTACATGGCTTTCTTGCGGCTCAATCGGCTCGCTTGGCGGCTCGCTCGCGGCTCTGGACGGCTCACTTCACATGTGTCGTCATGCATGTTCCATAATTAGCCAAAACCTTGCATGCATCGTCTTTGTAGCAAGGTTTTAAATCTCCGGCTATAGCTGCAGCTATAGTCGGAGATAGCTGCTGGACAAGAATATAGCTAAGCTATTTAACTTTTCGCGCTAACACATGGCACGCGCTAATAGCCGGCGAAATCTGGATTTAGCCGCTAAAAGAATCGTATTTTAGCTGCAGCTAAAATCTTGTCGGGCCAACTAAATGGGCCAGCGGCCCAGCTATGATCCCAATCCACCCCCAACGTAACCCTAGCCTCATTCGAGTCCAGTCTCCCACTCGCCTCTCCTCTTGTTTCTGAGAAGGACCAGGCGCGGCGGCAGCTGCCGGTCGCCAAGCGCGGCAGCGAACCAGATCTCCAAGCGGTGGAGTGAAGCACGACTGCACGGGCGGCGGCGACGGTGTGCAGCACTACTGCACGAGCGGTGGCGTCGATGTGCAGCATGAGCGACTCTCCTCTTCAGCTAGGCTGCTGCGCCGGATTCCCAAGCGGCGGCGGCGGCGGCGCTGTGTAGTACGAGCGCCCTCGGCAGTTTAGTATGTACTCTGTGATTTATGTCTATCTCGTACTAGCAGCTTATGTAGTATGAATGTCCGATCATTCCCCAACCCCAACCAGGAGCACCAACTCCATGACCGATCAATCTAGTAGCTTCCTTCTCTGATGATCTATGTAGTATGTACTCTGTGAATGATGTGTTTATCACTTACCAGCTTATGCACTCCAATATTCTGTGTTTTTTATCTGATTTTTGTAAAAAACAGCTAAATGTCATAGCTAGAGCTATCTCTGGCTATAGCCTCACTTAGCTGTTGAGAAGGACAACAGCTAAATGGTTTAGCCGGAGATTTAAAACCTTGCTTTGTAGTAGGAGTAGTTGCCAGTTCTTGAAAGCAGGCATAGCAGCAAGCAAGAAAACTGCATACTTGCACGTGTACGTACATGCCTCAGTCACATACAGGTACGTGTGCTTGTTTGGGATTTCTCTTTTCTTTTTTAGGCAGCCGGAGTTTGATGCAGCAGGAACCGGGTTGGTGTGGAGATGTCGGCGCTGATGATTCCAGATTTACGAGGTCTATGACCTGCCGAAGGAGGTTGGATGTGACGTGCCTGCCCAGACCGATAAGCTGCTGCGTTGCACCGTACGTGCCTATCACGATTGCATGCGCGCAATATGCTTAAGTCATATTTAGGAATTTCTAGTATTTAGAGACTCGAGCGGTCCACCGTACTATGTATTCCACATAATAGACTTTGAACATTTAGAGTCGCTTAGTAGATGATAATGTCAGCATCGAGGCCCGAACATGTATTCGGGTGGATGAACGATAGAGCCACCGATTGTAATTCGGGTCGATAATGGAGCTTTCTGAATATATCATGATTCAAATCCTTAAAACAAAATAATTTTCATCCAGTCCCGATTACATACTTGAAGGGTTCTATAGAGAAAATTATTAAAGGAAAAATAAGGCAATAAAATTGCTTATTTTAATTTTTGGTGAGAATAGAAATTAATCAATATAACCAAATGAGGGACACTTAGCATGTTCAGGCTATTTTGGTAGTGCGCAGAGTTAGTTTGGGGCGTTAGCAGCTGAGACTCAAGCGGTCTTCCATGCGTTAGTCCCTTGAAACAAGCACATTTGATAAATACCTCGATTTGCTTTAGTCCAACAACTTTTGGTTATATGATATGAGAATTGTAGTAGCCCTCGACTCTCTATTCGGGTTAGCAGGTAACCAAGTAGAGAGTAGAGCAAAATATTGCAAGAAGGAAAAGTTGAAAAGTTGAAAGAACTTATTTGAAATATAAGAGCATGACAGGCACAATCCGATAATCACTAATAGGTAATCTGCAAAGTACTAAATTGACTCACAAATATGATAGTTAGGGCTGTATGAAGGACTAGAAAGCATCGTGACTTTGTAGCCCCCAGCCATCATACTTCGGGCCAAGATGTTTGGGGGCTGCCCCCGAGCATTGTATTCGGGTTTGGTGAAAATATAAGGAGTACTTTGTGACTTATTGATTTGTAGTACTTTGATCACTTGAGATCCAACATTCCGCCAAGCGCAATGGGCCTCTTGTGATGGTACTTTGGAAAATATTAACGAGTTCCTTGATCATTTGAGGTCGAGCACCTCGTCAAGCGCAATGGACCCTCGCATGAAAGGCACTTCAAAATTAATGAGTACATCGATCACTTTAGGTCCAGAACTCCGTCGAGCCTTCGGACCCTCACATGATTGTGTACTTCGGTGATATTTAACGAGTATCTCGATCACTTGAGGTCAAGCACTCCATCGAGCACAACGGACCCTCGAGTGATGGTACTTCATAACGTACTTTGGACTCGCTTGAGATCAAGTACTCTGTCGAGCACAATGGACTCTCTTACTATCAAGCACAAATAGTAATAGACTGAGTACCTTGGACCAACAAGAGATAAAGTACCCGAGGAGCACTTCGTACTCTCTTGTGATCAGGCACTTCGTATAGATATGTGTTTAGACCACTTGGTAGTCGTTATCGAGTTGACTTATTCCTTTTCTCCTTGATGTTGTTTTCCGTTTGTGTTATGCATTTTGTGCACTTGACTATAGCCCCCATGCGTAGGACACTTACCATATGATGGTGTGACTCGTACACTATTGGGTTGTGGCATAAGTCGTTATGGCTAACAAAGCTTCACACATAGAAATATCATGCGGGTACTTAAATCGCAGAGAAAAAATGTAGGCATGCACCAGAGTGCATAGTTGTTATGTGTGGTAGCCCCAGACTCTACAAGTTGGAGGCCAATTTAATAGAAAGTAAGGGCAAAAGTAACATAATGAAAATAATTCTATCGAGTGCTGCCACGACGAGAGATGGCGGGAGTCCGAGAGCCGTGATGAGAGTTTGATCGTGATCGTCCCGAGGATGCCTGCCGACATTGCTCGAGTAGTGTATGTCGATGACATTGTCGGAAACAGCACGGTTTGCCCAAAATAGTACGTTAATGATGCGCCCGATTAGTCGTTGCTAGTGATACTGTCGCCCTACACCCGGTTCGTTGACGTGTTTGACGATGTGGATGACAAATTGACGAAGCACGCTGTGCTGATTTGGAGGAGGCCACCCGGAACGACGAATCAAGAGTTGAAACATGATGACGACCAAATGACGCGGGACATTGACAAGGGCTGCCTCGGGGCGACAATGATGATGGCTGTTGTCGGCTCCTGCCAATAGTAATTGTGTAGACACATGCAAATGTAGAGAGATATACATGTATTATAGAATTTTTAATTAAAATAAAGATGATGACTTAGCTCGATTGATGTCGAGTGGAGTAGTCAGCGTGTCATGATGTTTGAGTAGATGGATGTTGTTCGGACGGCTCGCTTGATAGCTCGGGTGGTTCGCTTGATAGTTCGGACGGCTTGCTCGCAGCTTGTGATGGGCTCGCTTCGTTGTTCGAGTCGGATCCCATAAGCAGGTCGCAAGGATGTAGATCATCTTATGAACGCATATACGCGTATATGCAGAAACCAAGTCGATTATTTCTGGCTAGCTTGCTTGCGTCATCCTCATGGTGCAGTAGATCGTACGTCTTCGTTGTTTGCTGACGCCTTGTGACCGAGGTACAACGGTGAGTCGACGTGTCAAATTTTGATTAAAGAAGCTATTTTAACATAAACACCATGCTTAAATTAAAAAGCCTATGAGTATACCTATAGAACACACCCAAACTTAAAGCACATGACATAAACAAGGGAGGCGTGAGTTTGCATGATCTAGTTTTATTCTCATGGAGACAAATATGAGTAAAAAAGTTGGTGAACATTTTACCTTTGCATAACTGAGTGTACTTACCGACCGCATATGTGAATAGAAGTTTTGCACGGCAGCTTTATCGGATGTGGTCTATCTTAGGCGAGCAATAAGGCTAGGCCACACACACAGATAGTGTGTATGGACCATGGGCCTTGGTGGTAGCAGCAAAGGTCTAGAAAAAGAGTACCCATCTTGCGGCTCCTTCTCTTTCTCTCTTTTTCCCCTTTTTCTATATATTTTCTCTCTCTCTTTTTTCTTTACAAAATAATTTTCTTTCTCTTTTTTTATAGCAAGATAGAACTAACATCGTCATCATCATTTTTGTGCATGGAACTTTGGGGATTCTCGCCATCTTTCCCCTCACTTGGACTTTTGTGAAAGTCAAGTGTGGAATGTTAGGGTCTCCTTTTGAGTGTGTTCCATCACTAAAGATCATTAAGGTATGTAGTCGTTGTAGCTATCATGTTTTCAGCATCATATGCCCCTTGTTCTTCTTAATCTCAACCTGAAATGGTTAGCGACCAAGAATACCCGAAGGTGCATACTAACTTGATAACATGTTCTTGCCTTTATTAAAAGGAATAAATATATATATATATATATATATATATATATATATATATATATATATATATATATATATATATATATATATATATATATATGTGTGTGTGTGTGTGTGTGTGTGTGTGTATTATGATAATCCAGGGTATCTCTCGGCAGTGCTTCTTTTATGGTCTTAAGCTTGACCTGTGGTAACTTTATGTTGCAGCTATCAATGGTGGTATAGTTCCTAACTTTACCACCAAACATTTAGCAATAATGTTCAAGCTGCAAGGTTAGTACCATAGTGCTACTACGAGATTTGGGGTGTTTGTGATAAACGAAAGCATCTACAATCATCATCTTAAAAAGTTTGGAGACGGGGATCAAGAGGTGGTTGGGATCCTCGTAGTTGCACGTGGTACTAAGCACAATGTCCATGGCACAAAAGCTTTCTTTCTCAAGGGATAAATCATGTAGGATCAGCGTTGAATCTCGACCATCATCAAGAACAATGTTTAGATGGCCAGAGGGACATGGCTTGGGTTCGAGTGAGGGTGGTGATGAACATTCTGTTTCACACTAAAGTTTATGTGAAACGAATGGGGATATGAACTTCACCTCCTCGAACGGGTCATTGTTGGGATGCTGCACCGTCATTGGACTATCTGAGTTAGTGGCTGTTGGTAAATTTAACGCACACAGATAAATCCGCAAGTGCACGGATACCGTTGTAGTTTTCACCCGGAGGTATTCCAAGTATCGTATCCACAGGGAAACGTCTGTGACTAACTACGGTCTAACTTAACTATGGGTAGCAACAAGGTTAGGATAAATAGGAGCATAGAGAGAATAACTAAAGTTTTCTAGTTCTGACTTGGGTAAGCTTATGTCTTCTACTATTCAACTAGGGACATTACTAGGGAAAGATACCAGCAGAGGATGCCTTCATTCGCAACCGCATCCTACGTGCGCCTACAGACGGGAGGTGGACTACAAAGGATCAACGAAGCTATATAGAACTTATGTCTCTCACATGATCTACCACCTTCTAGAATACAGGGTGCATCCACGATTAATACTCTACTCCCCCCTAGGAAGAGAATAAAGCACTCAAAAGAGAGTCATGAACCTAAAGAACAATATAAACAAGATGCTTACTTGAATTAGAAGTTGATTACCAGAGAAATCTCAGAGGCAAGCTCAAATAGAACTTGAATCCGCCAAGGTACAAGTCATAGAGAGAGCACCGATAGGGCGGCACCTCTTGCAAACTCTTCCCTCACTCTCTATCTCACTATTATTTATAAGACTAGATCCGATGAAGGACTAATCTTCCCTTGATAGCTGGTTTTGATCCTCATGATATGTAGGAGGGGGGTAGGGCTGCTATATATAGGCCAAGGTGGAGTAGGGGGCAAGGAATCAAGGAGTAGTAGGGGGAAAGGAATCGAGGGGTAGGGAGCAAGGGATCGCCACATCATCGACCCGCGTCAACTCCCTAGATCACCGTAAGAGAAACCAACCTAAAACCGCCTTAGAATCAATAGTGTAGATCATAGGAAGGAGTACAAGGCGGTGGGGGGGGGGGGCGAGAGGCCACCCTATTGGGCCGTGCAACCTCCCTATTGGGCTGGCCGGCCCATTATGGTGTTAGGTGGGCCTTGGGATCCGTCTTGAGTCCACTTTCGTAGGTGTCATGGGTAGAATCACTTATTGTCGACAGTTTGCTTGTTTGGAGTGTATGATAGTGGTCTCGGGAGCTGTTTTTTGGATAAATCCTCCTGCAATCATGAAATCACCAAAGCTTGTGGAATTACCGTTGTAGCTTTCACCCAGAAGTATTCAGAGTATCGTATTTCCACAAGGAATAGAGGTACTTCTTCTAGCTAATTCATCCAAGGACAACACAAGGGGTAAAGTTGGAAAGGGGTAGAGATGGATTCCTATGGCTTTTGGGTCGATGAGAAGATAAACTCTACTTTCACTTGCTTACTTTGGGCATCAGCTTACGCTTGGTCTGCCAAGTAATACTGGTATACGGCTCTACGCCATACCCGGACGTGGGGGATTACGAGGGACAGATAGGGTTGTCACCACCTGCCAGCTACCCCTCAACCATGGGGCACGAGGCAAACAAAGGTAGCCTCTAGCCTAGATACCACGTCTACGCTATCGACTACTACTTTAGTATCGCGCAGGGGTATGTGTCTTTATCAAGGCCCTTTACTAGAATATCAGTTACGAGAATGGACGACGAACCCGCAAACAAATAAGAGCAAAGATTAACTAATCAAAAGACTTAATGCCATTAGAAACCTGAACACTTACTTAGCGAATATTCCATCGAGGTGCAAGTGTTTGCCGAGGTACAAGTTCAGGGGACACCGATAAGTCCGGCTCTTTCAAGTACTGTCCCTCACATCTCTCCCAAATACTCAACTCTACCAGCTATGGCCTAAGCCTTGGAGTGACGCTCAAGTGTGGTGTGTTGTTGTCAAAATGAGGAGGAGGGTGGCTCCTTATATAGTGCTCCATGGTTGGTTTGGGTGAGATAAAATAGGAAACCCCCCAAAACTGACCCTTGGAGCATTGATGATACCGCCAGAGGAGAGTGGGCCCAAGAGGCAGTTCCTGGGGTACAGGTGCACCCTAGGTGCGGCCACACCTAGGTGGAGCCACCCGGCAATTGTGTGCTTTCCTCTAGTCAGTTGGTACATGGGCCTAGACCTCCCCTGCATTGGTGTTCTACCTAGATGTGTCAATTGTTTGTGCTTTTGGCTTGATTCTCCTCATGTTCGGTCATTGATTTTCCTAGTGACTGGGCCTCTTTTCTTTGGCTATGTGCAGGATGGAAATACGTTTTGCATGATTACGTATTCTTGTCATATTTCCTTGCTTTTCATGTAAGTCATCCTGCAAAAGGTAATTCACCAAAACTAGTGGAACTTGTGAGTAGTAAGCCCTCCTAAGTTTGGTGACCGTTTGAGTGGTTTTTATATAAGTGTTGGTGGTAAAAAGTGTGAGTTAAGGACCACCAACTTACTCTGACATCGACTCGAACAACAATGCTTGCCATGGTTCCAACTCCGTGACAGCTGGCACGTTAGGTAGGGGGCAGCGTCAAGTGCGATTCAGGCTCTACGGTGGCTGGAGCCACCTACCTCGTTGCTGGAGTAAGCGGCACCACCCAAGAAGGTGGTGTCCACTTCCTTGGTGAGTTCTTCATCATAGTCGGTGCCTTAGCTCTGAGCTAGGTCCTCAACTTTGGGACCGTAGCCTACATCGCCGACTGCTACGGCGAGCTTCGTCCGCTCAACACAGCAAGCGTGCAACGAGCTCTTGGCGTCACCCCTCCACCGGGCCTCCTAGGAGCAGATCTCGAGATCCTTGTCTAACAGATCTGACACAGTCTAGGTCCACACCCCACCATGTCGAACCAGCGCCAGATGTTCTACATCCTATCCAATGTCTACCACCAGATCACCACCGGCGAGGTGGTCCCACCGCTTGACCTCTTCTCATACTACCTCTCGGACTAGCCTTTTAGGATCCAGAATCTGGCGGTGTCCTTCCTATTGGAGCTAGAGCACCTTGTCAGCCGTAAGGCACCCTAGAGCACTATCCTTTCTGGGGCCATGGGGGCTGACATCCCCTTGCTGTGCACCTTCCTTAAGATCCTCTCAGGGAACGGCCTGGATTATGACTCCGATGACATCGACTGCTACACCCGGCCACACATGTGCTACCACATGGGCAGTGAGGTTGCCTCTGATGAGGCACTTGAGCTCACACCACCGGACTTGAGTCCCCACAGCCGTGCGAACTACCTTCAGGAGAAGGCGGATCATTTGTGAGCTCGGCAGGTGGACCTGGAGGCTGCTGAGGTAGAGCTCGAGTGCAAAGGTAGGACTTTGCATGGCAACAAGCCATGAAGCCTCTCAACAATGACGACAATGGGTGCCTAGCGCCCTACGTTTCACCCGAGCTGTCTACAACATGGTAGCCACCACTTGCTGGCTTGAGGACATCTCTGACACGCCAGATGAAAAGACCAACGAGCGGTTATATGAGGCAAGATGGCTTCTCTGCTTCTCCCTTGAACAACAGGTTGAGAGTTCTGCCTCCTAGCATCGTGCCGCATTCTGCAGGCTGTCCCCACCGGTGACCAACGTCAACGGGGACCGCTTCGACGTGCACGCCCTACCGATGGGTGGAAGCGGCGGTGACTCCTCCGGTAGCAGCTCTGGCCACCCATGGACTAGGGGCACCAAGCCTGGATAGGAGCAAAGGCATGAGCCTTCCTCTTGGCATCCCCCCACGCACTATGGGGTAGGCGACGTCTGTGACACCATCGAGGCCAGGCACCCCGCTCAGGCATAGTCCCGCACTCTAGAGTGGAGGGGGTGAGGGCACCACCATGGATCACTTCGGCCCCTAGGCGTTTGCCTCGCCATGAGGGCCAGGGTGTTCGATGATGACTTCGCCATCTAGTACCTAACCCTGCTCCTATCTAGCTTGACTAGATCATGGCTCGAGCAACTCAAGCCCGGTAGTATCCGCTGTTGGGCTTATCTCCATTTTATCTTCGTTGGTCCATTCCAGGGTACATACACTTAGCCTAGGAACTCATGGGACCTCTGCAACTATAGGCTGAGGGCTGATGAGACCCTCTAGGAGTACATCCAATGCTTCTCCAAGAAGCACAATGAACTCCTCAACATCACCGATGCCGACATGATCAATGCCTTCATCTGTGGCATGACCTACGAGGTGCTCATCCATGTGCTCAGACACGAGACCCCGCACATGACATGGGAGCTCCTAGACGTCACCACCCGGTATGCCACCGGTGAGGAAGCCATCTAGGCCAAGTTCAATGGCAAGGCCAAAGCCGCCAGTCACCTCAGTGGTGGGGATGCTGGCGATGACCCCGCTTCATCCCAACGTTGCTGCGACAAGAGGAACAAGGGTCAGAAGTGCCCCAAGCACTTCAAGAAGGCGCTCAAGGCCCCCTGCCCATTCCATGGGGGGCAGGTGAAGCACATCCTCAAAGACTGCGCCAACATCAGGGGCTAAATTTGTGACACCCTTGGCCAGCAGGGCAAGGCCCAGAAGCCTACCCTGAATGCCGGTGAGCCAGTAGACCCCACCCTAAAAGACGATGTCGAGTTGCCTGAGGCTGATCGCTGCCTCATGATCTTCGAGGGCTCCTAGGCGTACAAGTCTCTCCAGCAACACCACATCACCGAGTAGGAGGTGAACTCTGTTCACACCCTCACCACCCTGACCTTCTTCCTATGGTCCTAGATGGCCATCACCTTCGATGAAGGGGATCACCTCGATCATGTTCCTCACCTGGGATGCTACTCGCTCATGGTTAGCCCGATCGTCGGCACCACGCGCCTCACCAAGGTGTTGGTGGATGGGGGCAGCAGCCTCAACATACTCTATGCTAGCACCCTGGACAAGATGGGCATCCTGCTCTAGCAGAACCGACCAATTTATAAGAGCACAAATACAATGGCGGCCCACAAGCGGTCGCACTATCATACTTGAGCCCATATAAACTCGGTAGTCCATCGAGTACCACGAAGGGTCTCGATTAACCATCAACATACAACCAAGATCGTACATGATTCAACATACATATCATACATTACATAAAGTTCACAAATATAGTTCATCCATTAGAGTACGAATTAAGGTTATTACAATCCAAGTTGAAGTAAAATAGTAGTGAAACCAAATTAAAAGTTTGAAAACCAACATCTGCAACATTGTTTAAACATAGTGCCAGCTCATGATCACGCCCACAAAAGCATATGAGAAGGATTAATAAGAGATGCCTGCCCAGGGCTCACTCCTCGTCCACGGTAGGATAGAAGCAGTTCTTTCAATAGCCATGATAAACTGTACCAAATGCAACAATGGGAATAAAACCCTAAGTACGAGAAGATACTCAGCTAGACTTACCCATCATAAACCAAAAATAAAGTGACTCCAAGGATCATGCAAGGATTTATAAGTGGAGCAAGCTTGACAACATTTTGCATAAAAAGCTTACCAATTCAAGTATACAGTTATAACTCGGTCATCAAGTTAATTATAGCTATTCATCTCTAGATTAGCAACTAGCCTGTGCCAAACATGTTGTATATCATTTAGTAGCATACAGTAGTAACCATAGCCAGTATAATAATTTCATGTTCATCATAACCATCATTCCATAATACAGTTACTACGATGTTGGGGCTAGCCAAGTTTCTCACTACCTGGGAGAGACGGCGATTCGAATCGATTTCAACTAGTTGGGAATTTATTCCTAACACAAACCTAGGTAGACTAGATCAACGGTCACCTTATGTCACCTTTGGTACAACTTAGGTCCGCATTTCGTGGGTTCAACTAGTGCCGCACAATCATGGATGACTAGCTGCCAGGACGTTCAGGCCTACCCTGCCCTTGGGCTCACATCTAGCGCCCCTCACATCCTTACTACCATCAAGAGTGCGCACTTTTATAGAATGGGGCCCGGCCTGAGTTGAGCTACTTGGCTTCACAGTCAAAACGAGTTATCCAACTAGCTAAGTGAGGCATGCAATTAATCTTGTCAGAAGTGCCAACAATAGTACGGTCCTTAACCAGCATAGATGGAATCACATGAGTCAACCTATACATAGACTTCACCAGGCCTCTATTTACATTACCCTATGGTTCTTTTCCACGATATCAAATATAGACAACCATGCTTCGGTATCCACCTATATCTCATAGGTGACAGGAAATCACCCGACTTCTACTGGTCTACGCATGGCTAAGCATATATTCGATCCTGGACCTACACAGGGTTAAAGGTATATGTAACTGGACAAGGTAGTTCTATGCATCAAATGTTTCCAGTCAACTCTTATAAACTAATGCATCAAACATAAAGGACTCAAGTGATATTTTGTAAAACATAGGAGACTTAGAATGCTCTGGAGCTTGCCTTTGAGGAAAGAGGTTGGCCTATGATCTAGGCACTCAAGGAGGTCCTCAAGAGTTTGCTCCTCCTCTCCTAGAGCTACGGCCTGAGGTGTTTCCTATTGTTCCTCCTCTTCTTCTTCGTTGAACTCCAAAAGGGTTATCCCCTTGGATGATCCTATATGCATGAGCATGAAATAAGATATCACGAATGCATATATAATGACATGTATAATAAGATATGATGTGATGAATGTGTAACACCCTAGGTGTTTGGCTTCCACATTTGCACTTGCATTTCATGAACATGAGCATCATTCATCCATTCATGAGCTTGTGTTGCCTGAAACATGTTTTTGAAACATTGCAACGTATCATTATATTTCATGTGTGTTGTCTTTATGAAATGAATAGTGTGCAACACTTCAGTGCAACATGTGCAACTCACTTTAGTGAAACAAAGCTAGTTAATTCCATGCAACAAGATCATGAAACATGTGAAACATGATTATGAAACAGATGTAACATTTCATGTGTTTTTCATTGTTTTAGTACATACAATGTTGATTCTTGTGTGACCAAGGTGTGGTGTGGCTAATAATTCTTTTAAACAACTTAGTGACACCTAGAATGTCATTTGGAACATTGTTCATATTGATCATGTTGCCTAAATAGGATTTCAAAAAGTGGTTTGACTTGTTTTGACCCCTAAACCCTTTTGTTTGACTGTTTAAAAAGTGTAGCTTAGGATGTTTGCATGTCTGAGCAACCTAAAACAAAGTTGTAGCAAATTTTATAAGGAACAAACTTTGTTTAGAAGCCAAGTCATGAAAATGTGCACAACATGCTAAAAAATGGCTCACAAGTCAGTTTTGAAATCTATTTTGTAACTCTAAAAATTTTCTAAGTCCTAAATGCAATTTTAGTTTGATTGAGCCAACTTTGGCTTGAAACAACTCGTGATCCATTGAGCATTTGCTGATGATTTCTAAAGAATTGTTGGAGCCCTATCATAGCTCTACAACTTTCGTGTACATTGCTTCCACTAATTCGTCACGGGTTAAGAGATCAAACACCATCAAGTAACTCTGTCAATCGGCTCATTGATCACTGAATCGAGTTTTAGGCGAGCTACAGTGTCGACCGGTTTTAGAGAACAACGGCCGCGTGGCGCCACCCGTCGCCGGTCGCCTAACCGTGTAGCCACGCGCCACGGACGTCCTGGCATGGCCAGCCACGATATGAAGCCCCCACGCGCCTGCCAACTAGCTCGCCAGTCCAATTTCCAGTTCCTTCGCTTCCTCCGCTCGCCCGAAGCACCGCAGTAATAGCCGCAGCAGCTCCGACGAGCTCGTGCTTGCTCGCCGCCGCAAAAATGCGAACTACATCTTCACCACAGCTCCGCCGTGTCCTCCTCTACCTCCTCCACCTCTTAGCTGAGCCGATTGAGCTTTGGTAAGGGCGCATTGACCATTCCCGCCACCGCCACCATGAGCGTGTCCTCGCCGGAGTTGAGGCCGCCGTGGTCGGGGTAGCTAGGAACCTTCCTGCCTCTTCTCTTTGCTTGGGTAGCACCATAGTGACCTCTTGAAGCTCATACCAAGCTCGGTTGAGGCAGCCATGGCTCGCCGTCGCTGGCACCTCGCGCCGGAGCTTTGCCGTGCCGCCATCACCGGCGACGAGCCACCTCCGCTAGGTCTTAGGTCTTGCCACTTGCACAAATTGGTTCCCCTCATCACGTAGAGCACGTAGGTGGCCGTGGTGTCGCTGGAGTCCTCGCCGTCGGCAAGCTAGACCACCGCCGCGCCATCGAACGCCGCCTCCCTTGTTTCGCTGTCGCTGACCAGTGGGTCCTGGCTGACAGGCAGGTCCCACGCGTCAGTGACTGTTTGATTCAAAAGCTAGCTCATTTATGCAGATTTTGATGATGTTTTGTGAATTTTGTAACTCCAAATGTGTAGATCCAAATGGTGTGATTCAAATTTTGGTAGGCTCACAGTGAAGTCTAGTATTTAAGAAAAATATGACATGAGCACATGATGTAGAAATTTTGGATGAATTAAATAGGAACTTGAAATGTGTTTTTAAATGCATGCAAACTTGTTTAAATCATATCTTGAGTTTCATTGATCCAAAAATTATGAAATTTTGTGGGTAAGCTAGTCTTGCTTGGTAGAAGCTCTGGTTAAAATTTGAGAGTCATTGCATGTATGGTTTTTGAGTTATAGAGTTTTCCTTTTATCATTGATTGATACTTGTGTGAATTTTGTAAATTATCTAGGAATCCTATGACCATGAAACTTTGTGGGGAGTATCCTAGTACCTTAAGGATGCTAGGAAAAATATGAAATCTGTTGCTTGACACTTTTCACTAAGGTTTCCTAATTATGCCATTTTAAGCCATTATGCCTTATCATTTTTGTGTAGGCTGTTATACTTACTAAAATGGTGTGAAATTTTTATGGTAGTCTACTTAGAGCATGTAGTATCTACTGTAATTTTTGTAGATTTAATGGTGTAGTTTTCATATATGTTTACCATTTTCCTCTAATTAATTAAATAAATTAAGAAAGGTATTAAAAGAAATGTTTTGGTGATGAACACCCTACTTTCTGGTGTTCTTGTTATATGTGTAATAAGTGAGTAGAGTTAGTTTTGTCGAATTATGTGTTTACATCATAAGTTAATAATTATTTGTTGCATTATGTCCCTCTGGACAGATCTGGGGACTTTAGAAAGTTCCCCATGATATTTTGGTTTGCTGTGAATGTGATGAATACAAAAGTTGTGGATAATTTATGTATCTAGCTCCTAGTCAAAATTTGATGGCATTTGGCCTAGTAGTTTAGGAACTACAGCTGTTAGTTAGGTTCCAGTTTTGTCTACTCTCTGTCTTGTAGGACAGAGTTCAGTGGATTAAAGAATTCGACCTGGTAAAGGTTGGAATCATGCTTAGAGGTCTGAAAATGAATTGTAGACAATTTCATAAGCTTTCCAAATTGTCTTATTGCATGTCATTTGGATTTCTAAATCTCCAGTTAGGGCTAGTTTACTGTACCGCTTTATAGTCTCCATTTTACCGAAATAGAAGTGCTTGAGTGTATGCTTGTTGCAATGTTCTCGTTGATTGTTTAGGGGTTAGCCTAACTTGAGAATATGCTTAGGTGCAGGTGCTAGGTTATTAACTGAAGATGAGCAATTATACATTAGGTTGTATAAACTTGGTAAGTAAAGTGATTTGAATAGGGCTTAAGTTGGAATATGCGGACTACAGCGAACATGTGCATTCCCCGAGCATCCCTAACATTCATCATGTGCATCCATGATATTTATCTTGCACATTCATGCAATAGGTGTGCCGGAGGGAGTGACGTTGCTGGAGTTCGAGGGAGCCAACCAGGAGGAGGAGCCCGAGGTGCAGGAAGCCGACGAAGCAGTCGCCGCGGAGGAGTTGCCCGAGTGCCCTGACCACCAGCCTTCCTCTTTCCTGAAAGGCAAGCCTCGGAGCATATTAAGCCTCCCATGTTTTTACAAATACATTGAGTATCTTTTATTTGTTGATGATGCATTAAGTATAGGAATTGGTTGGAACCAATTGCTTCATTATATATCCCTCTTTGTCTAGATATCGCACTGGAATCCTATTTAAGTTCAGGAACGGGTTAAATGCTTAGCCATGCTTAGTGCGGTAGAAGTCAGGTGATTTCCTATCACCTACGAGCTTTAGGATGAGGTGGATCACGATTGGCTATATTTGCTATCGTGGAAAAGAACCATGTTAATAATGAATTAAGACCGGGCGGAGTCTTGTGTAGGTTTGGACATAGTGACTCCGTCTGAGTCGTTTAAGGACCGATACGCTGTACGTCCTTATGTCATGTTGAACGCAGCCTAACACTTAGCTAGCTGGATAAGTCATTCCGACCGTGAAGCCTAGTAGCTCGGTTCAGGCCGGGGACGCGAGCAGGGGTCCGCAATCTGGATGGAAGTAAGGATGTGCAGGGAACCATTGGCGTAAGCCCAAGGGTGGGTTAAGTCACCGAGCACTCATGGCAGAGTGGTTCTCTGATTTTGCGGCACTGCTCGGACTCGTGACTTCTGAATTGTACCAACGGTGACTTGTTGCGACCCTGACAGGGGAAGCAGGGTTTGTGTTAGGAATACCCCTCCAGCTGGATAGGAATCGATTCGAATCGCCGTCTCTCCCGGATAGTGAGAACTTGACTGAGCAGCGGCAATGTAGATTCAATTAATTTAACGATATGGTTAAATGGATGATGATGATAAGGTTGCCACAATGTATACCTGATATGGTTATTAATGTTTGCACCCTAATAAAATGATTGCTTAGTACAGGTGCTAATATAGATGATAGGTTAATGGCTAAAAGTCATTGCTAGTTCAGGTTAAGAGTTGATCTTATTACTTATGCTTTTTCGCAAAAAGAAAGTGTCAGCCAGATCCACTAAATTAAGCTATGCATAATCCTTGGTGTCATTTGTTTTGGTTTTCGATGGGTAAGTCTAGCTGAGTACATTCTCGTACTTAGGGTTTATTCCCTCTTGTTGCAGATGACCTTCTATATCAGGGATTCTGTAAGTATTGTCTCCACCCGGCGGGTGATGAAGACTAGATCATGGGCATGGTCTCCATTTCTCTTATCTGAATGCTTTTGTGGGACTGTGATCAGTGAACCAATATTTGTATTTGAACTCGGGTGTGTAAGTCAAACTATTTGCTTCCGCATGTTTTACAAGACTTGTTTTGTAATAACGATGACTCTGTGATGATGTAATCTATTTGCAAACGTCTGTGAAATGTTGCAACGTATGATATGTTATGTTGAATTACTGTGATCTTGGTTGTATGCAAGTTGGTTTGAAATCCTTCGAGATTTCGGTTGACTACCGGGTTTATATGGGCTCAAGTTCGAGAATTTGATCGTTTCGGCGATTGTTTTTGTACTTGTGCTCTTATAAATTGGTTGGTTCTGTGACAGAATGTATCCTCATAAGTGTTTTCAACATCATTGCATTAAGATGATAACAAGTTATATTTTCTTTTACTGAGTAGGTGCATATCTCTTTTCTAGTAACTTAAACAAACACTTATGTAAATCATTTTCTGGACTATAATACAATGGCCACTTTTTTAACCATATCTTGAGTTATACACATCAAAATAATATGGTTGTGGACATTCTAGAAACCTTATAAAATTGCCTACAATTTTATTTTAATCATCTTAATGTGATTTGGCAGTTATCTAGGTCAAACAATTCAATCATTCAGATCTATCCAGAGAGCAAGCGCTAACAGAATGGCCCCGACTGCTGTGTTACCAGCTATGTCATCCTTCCCTTCTCTTGTGTCCATTTCGTTCTTTTGCAGTTATCTCTCTGTCTCCTGATCCTTCATCGGACCGCGTCTCCCAACCGCATGATGGTATGGCCCCCCCCCCAAGAAGGGGCACCATCGAGGGTTCTAAGGCCGGCCCACCAGGCTTCAAGGCTACCTGAAGCATCCAAAGCTACGAGGGATGTTTAAGGTCGGGCACTAGAGGCCTCTGTCAGTCGCTCAAAAGTGAAACCGGCCGACCATCGAATGATGTCTGAGTACCAACCTTGAGCTGCTCATGGTGACCCAACGAGGAAGGCAGTGAGCCCCTAAGCGCCGATAGATGGGCTCAGGAACTATACGAGTGGCTTGTTTGGGAAGCCGAGGATCTCCCCTCTAGGGGACATGACTAGGGCACTGAATGACCGTAAACCTAGGGTTCTCATGGACTCACCCACTAGTAGCATGGGCACGACAATCTTGGCCACCGAGGCCATTGTCGTAACAGCTCATCCCAACGAGGGACCTAAGTCTTCGGGCACGACTCGTGAGCAATGAGATTACAAATGAAAGTAATTTTATTTCATTAATTTGAAACGACACGATTATAATATATAGTGGCAAAAACCTCTCTAACCCTGAATAAGGGTCGGCACCCCGCCTCCCCTATGATCTCCTCTCCTCAATGGGGAGGAGGGAGGGCGTCAAGGGTGAAGACCGGACCACTGTACCTAAGGTTGCCAACCTCCCTGGACCTTCTTTGGGTGTAAGTGAGGGCGATCGGGTGAGGGGAAGGTCAGCAAGGCTTCACCTCGATCCCCTCCGCACCGCTCACACCACAACACGCCCAAGACAAGAACCATGGGAGGATGTGTAGGCCTAGGATCACCCCACTAGGGGCAAAAGCCAGCGAGGGTCAGCGGCCACCTACGCTACATGAGGCAGAATCTGCGGAGTCCACCATGCGCGCAAGAGGTCGGGCAGACCACTATGGGGGGTCTGACCCTAAGTGCCCACGACGATGGACATGGGCTGCCTCAATAGGGACAGTGCATCCCACAAGACAAAGGCTTGTGGTGCACAACACTGCTCGACACATGCCGCATGGCACCTCGATGACATCCTAAAGATAACATAGGATCTATTAGGATGTGCCAAATGTAGTATTCGATGTAAAGACTATATCTTACCTGATTAGACTTAGACCTAATTGGCATGTAACCCTACCCCTGGCTATATATGGTGGGTAGGGGACCCCCCTCAAAACACACACAATCATATATGATTGCCAATACAAATAAACGAGACACATGATTAGGGTATTATGTTAAGCTGACGTCCTAAACCTATATAAATCTAGTGCCTTATCACCATCTCCCTCCTGATCTCGCTCACCTCTCCGATCAATATACCATCATGGGTAGACCCCTCGATGGACTGCCAAGCATATTTTGTCGACAGTTGTGCACTTGATCCTAAGGCGGGCTAGATGGTATGATTCCTAAGCTGTTCGTTCGCTCCTAAGCATGGCCAATCCTTCACGGTCGGATCTATCACCTGGGTCGTCAATGCCAATGGTGACAGGGAGATCGTCCGGCCGATGTAGGGCCATCCTACGCCGATCACACCTACGTCTAAATTAGCCGATCCAATCTCCAGATCTCTCCTAGGGTCACCTTCCTCTCTGACAACTCGCTTACTGGCGCCACGCTAGCTGAGGAAGGCTATCGAGCAAGACAATTTGATCACCTCTATAGATCAGGTTGATAAAAAGCTGGCTGAATGCTTATCGCTCGTGGAGTCAGTCATGGATTGGTCTCCTCACTATGATGAGTTCCCATCGCTCCAGCACATTACAGTAGTTCACACCAAACGCCTAAGGTGGCAAGATACAGATCTGACCATCACAACTCCCACAGGGCCCATGATGTAGCACCGACATCTCACTAGCTCTGGCTCGCCTAGGGCTAGGCGAGAAGCTCTAGTGCAAAGCTCCACGACCTCCTAGCCCTATAGGAAGGCCAACGTGGCCGTCGTTTATCAAGACACCTTGTGCAACCTCTACGCCGATCAGATCAATTACGTCCACCCGCTCTCCGAGCCCGATCTGCCTATCACCGACCAGTTTGCACTAGCAATCAACATGGTGCAGATTCGTTAGCTCGACGATGACTCCATACTCCTTAGCTTGGAAGAAGATCCAGCGACAGAGTCAAAAGGCTCCACCAAAACCATCACCGAGACGATCACCGACCTCCTCGCCGAGAATCCATCATCGCTTAGGTGTTTCCCTGTGGAGCTTTTCATGACAGCTATGATGGCCCACCTTAGGACGGGGAAACCAATTCCAAGCGCAGCACTTGGGAATGCAAGAACACCGATTGTGCCAGATGCCGCACAGCTGAAGGCACTGCCATAGCTACTGCAATAGCCTGGGTGGTGCAACTATTGGTGGTGGACGTCGACTTACAAGGAGGCTGCCACATCGCTCGTGATCTCAACAATGAGTTCATGCAAGTCGATGGGCACAAAGTTCAACCTACGTTGAGCGCCAACTTGGCCGTGGCCATGAATAAGCTAGGTAGGCTCTAGCAGACTCCTGAGCTCACCAAGGCAACCATCATGCTTAATGCATTGGTGGTTCAGGTCCTTGAAATTCATGAGAACCAAGCTTCATCTCACTCTATTGGGTCAAATCAGTCTGCTAGGCCACAATAGTCCCAATCCTACTGACCTGGTGGGAGCCGATTTAGGGCCGGTGTCCCCTATCTTCAGAGAGAGTCGAGGGCAACTACATTATTAACCTCGATGAGCCATCGTGCTACACCAACCCTAATGTCACCTAGGAGGTCAATCAGCCCCATGGTGGAGATGTTCGGGGCCATCTCAACTAGCTCCATGATGTTCGCCATTGTATCGACAGGAGTCATAACTCGCGTCATGAGGGTGAAATCCTCCACCGATAGGAGTATGACCAAGAGTGGGGCAATCCCTAGGTCGCTGTTCAGCCGATTGAGCTAGCTAACTTGGGCAACGTGGCTTGACCTGCTACCGGCAACTCCGCTCGGCTTGCCATCCGACCTGATGCTGGTGCCGCTGCTCCATGAGCTATAGGAGCCACCGCTCCACAAGTTAGTCATGACGCCGCCATTGTCACTGATGGCCCATAAGCTTTTACGACAAGGCTTCGTGCCGTACAGTGGGCTGCAAACTTCAAGATCTATGGGGTCTAGCCATACGATGTCCATGCTAATCCTGAACAGTGGCTAATGAGTTATGCCATCATCGTGCAAGCTAGCGGTGGTGACACCGACGTAATGGCAAATTACCTGCCAGTTATGCTCCAGCCCGCTGCAATGAATTTGCTCACCAACCTCTAGTTGGATATCATTGACTCTTGGGATGACCTCAAGAGAATGTTCGTTGAGAACTACAAGGTGACTTGTGAACGGCCAGCGACAGAGCATGACCTGGCCAGGATCTACTAGAGGACAGGAGAGCTCCCTTGGAGCTACATCAAGCGTTTCTCAGAAGTAAGAAACCGGATTCCTAACATCCTTTAAGCCAAAGTAATCACCTATTTCATGCGTGGGTGTTATCATCACGATGAGCTCCACAAGAAGTTCAACTGGAAACCACTGGTCTCGATAGGTGAGATGCTTAGTACAGCCAACCAATACACCGATGCTGAGGAGGCTGAATAGCGCCATAAAGAAGAAGTTGGCTAGGCTCCCTATATCGATCGCCCAGCGTGCCGCGATGACGATCACCATGATGGATGGCGTAACGATGACTGTGATCACCATCGCAACAACCGCAATTACCATTCAGACAAGCACGACCACCGTGATAGACCAGAGGGCTCCAAATCCGAGCAGCTGCGACGCCACCGACCTAATATCGAACAGCCCCATGCCAAGCAGTCGGCATAAAAATGTGTCGATGCGCCGAGCACACAGCAAGCCAGAAGGATCTGCTTGACGGAGCAAGGCTGGAGATCCACCTGGCTTCAACGCAGGACTAGTCGACCCTACGAATTCCTCCCGAGGGCGTGCAAGTCAATTTGACCTGCAACTGACAAGGAGAGAAAGTTTATCAGTAATTTAAGGTGGAACATGCCGGTCTTTGCCTAGACAGTTCTAATTGTGCCGCTTCATAAGCAGCCAGTGTTAGCCCACTGAATTTTCAGCATGGAGCTGTCCAACCCCTCACTAATGTTGCCAAGCACGCACTAGTGATGCCGACCACAAACTATCGTTGTCCTTCCTCTAGTCATAGTGTGTAGTCGGACAACATTAGTCATGGTCGGCAGCGCTTGTGAGTGGTCGGCAACACCGGTGATCTAGTGGACCAATAGCCAGATGAAAAAAATCGATCGAATAGCCAACATGAGAAGAAAATCAGCTGTTAAGGACTGTAACACTCGCAAGTTGTGATTATTTTTATGATGATGAATATGGTGCACACAGATGTAAGTAAAATCATCAGCTAGACAAAATATAACCAGTATGAAGCATTGAGCCGATGAGTCTGATGAGAAAGGATATAACAAGCAAACAAATCGACTATCTAATACGAACAGTTCTACAAACGCTCTGAATCTAATCCGCTATCATCAATAGTGAGGTTTGACTAGATCGATGCAGCTACGATGATAACAGAAAACTAAAGCCAAAGAATTCACAAAACCATCCATACCTTGATAGGTTTCTGAAAGACATGCTATATCTATGAAGGCGCTGGTGAATCGGCTAAAAGAGCCGATTCCGGTAGAAAAAGGATCACAACATATGAATAATCGACTATTCAATATGAGCAAACCTATCAACTCCTCAAACCTAACCTATCATCTTTAATAGTGGGGTTTGACCAGATCAATGGCAACCATAATAAAGATAACAGATTAAATCTTTAAAGAAAATGGATATACTCATATTTAACAGGATCATGAAGACATACTATGAGCATTAAAGTGCAGGCGATCGGCTATTTAGCCGATGTAGGCATAACAAACATCTAAGGTCACGCCTGATCAGGAACAAATCTACCAACTAGCGTCCTCCAATCGAAAGTGCCATCAGTGGGGATCAACCGGATCGTTGCAGCCATAATAGCAAACTATAGACCAAATTTAACTAGCTAGCAGACCTCTTCAAGATCATACATGCTTTAACCGCATACTATGCATGATCAAGATTGAGATAGAATAGCCAATAAAATGTAACATGTCGCTCAAAGTAAGAAATATTGTATTGTCACAAAGCAAATGACGGACTAAAAGGATATGAGGCCGATCTAGTTCGATCTTGATCGGGCAGGTTGACGTTGTTGAAAAACTATTGATAGTAAAAACATCAGCAAGATTGGTAACTTAATGAATCTACCAAAAGGACGCCACCCTTAGGTAGAGCCGATAACTTGACCTTAATCTAATTCGAGCAGTGGAGATCAAACTTAACCAATGCAGCCATATTGAACTAGATAAAGATCGATAACTAGCTTATACTAGAGCTCGAAGTGGAGGTCGAACTTAACCGATGCTGCCTTACAAACCAAAGTATATGCCATGACGGTACTTAAAGACAAGCCAGAGGTTGGCTGGACTGATGCAGCCCTGCTTGTTGAAGAACTCGCTAAGATCTACACTACTCCTACTCCTAAGGGTTGGCATGGAGCCAAAAAAAGTAATTTGTGTTGATTGATTGGATGTCTTTTTTACAATAGCTGGGGTCTAATATTTATACTTAGAACCTAAGCATGAATCCTACTTAAGCACAACTCATTACAATCTTTGGCATAAGAGAAAACATTCCTAATTTAAGATAACTTGGACCCTAATCTTTCCCTTTTTGTAGAGTCCGACATGTTTTTCTCGACGCCAACCATAGTTTTTTGTCGTTATCTGCTGGCATCATCTAAAGAGAGCTGATTCTAGTGCTGCATTTGAATCAGCTGATATCAATCCTTATGCAATCGATTCCTTAATGACACAATCTTGGAAGCTTCGAGTTTCCATGCTCTTCTTCCCAAATTTTGGTATAAACACATGCCCCCCAATTTTGGGATAAAAGTAATTTTATTCCAAAATTACCACGTCTGTACTCCTGATAGGTCTGTAGTCACGGATAGAGAATCTTGATCTAGGGTCTACTATCTATCACTGTTTTTGCCTACTTATGAGCCCACACTTCAAAGCTTCATGAGAGCATCATTGCTTCGTGGGCGCTTGGATTCATCTTTCCGGATCGACTATAAATATCTATCTGACTCTGGCGAGAGCAACTCAACAACTCAGCTATGTTTCCCTTCTGCTTGCTTCCTCGAGTGCCTTTGGCTCTGCCAGACTCTCCATGGTCTAATTCCTTGCTACGAGGGTCTTGAGTGGTCAGAAGAATTCTTGTGCATAGGGTGATTGTGTTGCTCATTTTAGCGCCTTGTCGAGCAAGAGGATCAGCCCCTATGGTTAGAAGAACTCTTGTGACATCACCTGAGTTTTCTCACCATGATCACAGACCTGTTCTAGTGTTTGCAAGGGCTAAAATGTGTGGACACCTTTCCCTTGTTCGCCTTATCAAATGCTCATCGGGGAAACCACAGACTTTGTTCCCACGGTTTCCCAGCCACCAAGAAATGGGCGTCTTTTAACAGGCAGCTTTCTTTCCCATTGTTTCCCAGCCATCAAGGAATTGGTTGGATATATGGGTATCTTTAAAGCAGGCAACCTTTTCTCTTCCCTGATGCACTTCTATCAGTGGGCCGATATGGCTTGGTCGATGGTGACCTTCGGCCTTATGGAGATCTGGACTCCCTTTAATCCAAAGAAGTCTTAGCGGGTTGATCGTCAGTTAATGTAAACCTTTTGTATCAATCCCACAATATTTTGTAATTATGAGAAGCAATAAGTCTGAATCTGTTATCTCTTCGTGATCCGTCCCCTAAATTTTTGGAGTGTCGATCCGTTTCCATATCTTCCTTTAATTCCATAGCTCCGATGAAGCCTATCTTCTCACCTCCCAGGCTATATATACGGGCCACGACTGTGGATTGAAAAACAACCTGCTTCGTCACAAACCTTCCATACCTTTGGTGTGATTTTGCTTCCCCATAGGTTCGAAGGCATGGAGAGCGACAAGAGGTCTGCTGAGGAGGCCTTTAACAGGTCTGTGTTGTAACACCCTCGGTGTTAAGCATGCATTTAACCTTGACATTGCATGATCATAAGCATCCATGAGCATGCATGTGCATGAGCATCTCAATTGCTATACCTTTGTTAGCTTATATTTCATGTGTGTTACTTAATTACCTTACTTAAGTTAGGGTATTCATGGAATCAAAGTATGGAATGTGTGTGGAACCTTGTGAATGCTTTAAACATGTTTAGAATAGCATAAGGAACAACTTTGGTATTCATGGCTAAGTCTAGTTTAGTCTCTAAGTCATTGATATGGTGTATGTCATCATTTTAAAGTACTATGTTTGACCTAGTTTGAACTATGTCATAGAGTCTTTGCATGGCAGTGAACCTTTAAACAAAGTTGTAGTTTTTGAGTAGAGCAGCAACTTTTATGTTTGGGTCATGAGCTAATTCAGTGCATAGCTTTGTCATTTTGTGCTCACAAGGATCAACAATTCACTAGTTTTGGTACTTAGAAATTCTTCTGTCTGAATTCGTTTTTTAGTTTGATGTACCCAACTTGGTGATGATATATCTTCCTAACCTTTGCGAATTAGACCTAGGTCACTTAAGAAAAGTTGGAGATGGTCTGTATATCTACAACTTTTATTAATAGATCTTTTGCTAAGTCGTCGTGGTTTAAGAGTTACGGAGGGACGAAGTTTGGGTTTCAGGCGTATTTTTGAGGTGGTATTTGCAACTCCATTCAGGTTTTGAATCAGACTGCGTGGCCGACCGACTCAGCTTGCGCGCGCCGCGTGGAAGCAATGCACCAGCGCTGCCCCTGCACGCCGTGGCTGGATGTAGTGATAAACCTAGTGTCGCCTGCTGTCTTCCTCTCCATTCACTTGCCTGCTCCTCCTTGCCTGTTCTTCTTTCTCCACCAAGAACGGCTCCAGAGCAGAGAAGCGCCGCCGCCGTGAATCCATCGCCACAGCAGCGCCTCCATCTTTCTCCTCCCACCAACAGCACCACCACGGCCCTTGCTGCATCCCCAACCTTGCTGCACCTTCCCTCGACAGTTGGTAAGTCGAGCGAGTCCACAGCTCTGCCGCGTCCGCCATTGTTGCCGCCTTGTGCGAGCTCGTACGCGGCCATACTTGAGCTCTAACCGCCATTCCTCTCCATCGCTGTGTGTCTGCCTCGAGCTGTAGATGCTCCCACGGTGGGCCATTAGGGCCGAGCCTCCGTCGGTTCACCGGAATCGACGAGCTCGCTGCCGCTGACCGTACGGCCACGCCGCCGAGCCATCCTTCTACCGCCGCCGGAAGGAGAGTCGTGAAAATCGATTGCTAACCTATCCCGTTAGATGCGTCTCGGCGAGAGGAGTCCGTTGGTGGTGGTCGCGTCGCCGGATAGTTCGCCGCCGGCGAGCTACGGCCGGTCAACGTGCAGCCCCTGCTTCTGTCTTTATGACATGTAGGGTTAGGTTGACCCAGGGGCCCAGCCGTCAGCCCCCTCGGGTGCAGTAGGCTGTGTACGCGTAGCATATGTTAGGATTTGGTCGTTTTCGTTTTAATCTTTTCCAGATTTTGTGAGGATCTTGTAAATTCAATATCTAGAGCTACAGAGGTCCGATTTGAGTGATTCCAATTTTGTTAGCTTCCTTAGGAAGTGTAGTATTTATTAAAAATATAAAACACACAGTTTATAGTATTTTTCATGGTGATTAAAATGTATTTAAATAAGTGCTTTTTGTATGTTTACAATCTTGTAAAATAGATATCTTGAGCTAGAAAAGTGATAAAATTGTGATTCCAAGTTTGTTGGTTTTGTATTGACATGCTTTAGCTAAAAAAAATAGTGAACTTGGTGTAAACTTGATTGGAATAGGGTCTTTCTAATTATCTAGTAATAAATGGTATTTTCTAAGGAAAATGGTAGGGATAAAAATATGTAACATATTGATATGGAACTTTTTGTACAGTAGTATGGCACTAATATGGTGCTAGGAAAAATATATAATCTGTTGTTTGACACTTTTCTATAGGGTTTACTATTTTCGCTAAAATAGACCTTGCTAGCTTGTCATTTTTGTAAAGAATGTTATACTTGGTAAAATGATATGAAACTTTTACAGTAGTTTATTGAGGGCACTTGTAAGCCACTGTAATTTTCTGAGAATTATTATGCACATTTGGTAGAGGTTTATTATTTAACCTAATTATCCAAATAAATTAATAAAGGCAATTAAATCAATAGTTTGGGCTTTGCCATTAGGTTTTCTTGAGTGTATTTGATGTCCCTGAACTGTTGGTGTACTTGGTGGTGCCAAATTTTGAGTGCTTACATGTAGTAGAAATATTGTTGCTTTATAATTTGAGTTAGAAGGGTTTCCGGACAGATTCTGTGGTTTGTTATATTGCATAGTGAAAATGATGTTTACTGTAAAAATGGTTAATAACAAAGTTGTAGGTAACTTCTTCATCTATCTTGTGTTAAAATTTCAGGGCAATAGGCCAAAGGGTTTAGGAGTTATAGCTGTTTAAAGTTAGTATTTCGAAATGCTTGCTCTCTGGAATTTCTTGACAGCACTGGTTTGATTGTCTGTTTTGGTTATGTTAGAGTGTGAATTAGCTTTTGGTGATTAAATAAGAGTTGTAGGCAATTTTATAAGCTTCCCAGAAAGTCTAACATCAAAGCATTTGGATAAGTATAACTTCAGTTATGATATAAACTTGTAACTGTCATGTGTAACTTAGATATTGCTTTGTGTGAAATTTGTAAATAACTAGAGAAGAGATATGCACCTACTAGGCAAATAAGGAGTTAGCATTGTTACCATTTTGCTACTTAACATCATTGTCACAGAATGTACATTCCTTATCACATCCTCCGTGATCCATCTTATGCATTCATGGTACTTACTTATGCATATGCATGCAATAGGTGCAACCGAAGGGATCACGCTTGTGGAGCTCGACGCCGAGCCGCAGGAGGAGAATCAGGAAGTTCAGCACCTGGAGGTTCCCGGAGAAGGAGAGCCTGAAGCCGATCACCTTCTCGAGTGCCCCGATCACCAGCCTTCGACATTTGTGAAAGGCAAGCCCCGGAGCATTATAAGCCTCCATATTTTATTAATGTCACTTAAAGTTATTCGTATTGCTGCATTACGTGACAGGAGTTGTTTGGAAACCATTGTTGCATATTACCTTCCTTGACCAAAAATATTTACCATGAATCCTATTTAAGTCCAGGAACGTTTATCATGCTTAGCTATGCTTAGACTGGTAGAAGTCGGGTGATTTCCTATCACATGCGAGCTATAGGTGATAACTTAATCACGGTTGGCTATATTGTGCTATCGTGGAACATAACCTGGTAATGTGGAGTAAAAGGAGACCGGGCGGAGTCTTATATGTGGTATTGTAGTGATTCTGTCTGTGTCGTTTAAGGACTGGACGTTGGAGGTCATCTTGTCATGTTCAACGCAGCCTCTCACATAGTTGGCCAGATAAGTCGTTCCGACCGCAAAGCCGAGTAGTTCAATTCAGGCCGAGACCACGAGCGGTAAAAGTGCGCACTCTGGATGGTAGTAAGGATGTGCGGAGAGCCATTGGCGTAAGCCCAAGGGCGGGTTAGAGTCCCGATCACCCTTGGCAGAGTGGTTCTCTGATTGTGCGGCGCTGGTCGTACCCGCAAATTTGGTTCCTGAGTTGTACCAAAGGTGACCTTAGGCTACCTTCGTGAGGTATGCTTGGGTGTGTGTTAGGAATAATTCCCCAGCTGGGTAGGAATCAATTCGAATCGCCGTCTCTCCCGGATAGTGAGAACTTGACTTGAGTTCCTTTCATCGTAGTAAACTATGGAAATGATGGTTATGAGATTATGCAAGAACTCAACTGGATATGGTTATTATTGTGATGACTTAATGGACCAACATGTTTGGCATAGGATAGTTGCTAATCTAGTATGAGATAGGATTAATAACTGGTGATTCACAATTAAAGAGATGTTGGATAACTTATGCTTTTTCTGCAAATAATGTCTACCAGCTCTACTTATAAATCCTTGCATACTCCTTGGTGTCTTAGTATATTAGTTGGATGGGTAAGTCTCGCTGAGTACCTTCTTGTACTTAGGGTTTTATTCCCTTTGTTGCAGATAACGTTATGTTTCATGGCTACTGCAAGAACTGTCTTGCTCCTGCTGTGGATGAGGACTAGGACCATGGGCAATGGTCATTCTGTATTTCATCTCACCTTTGTGCTTTTGGTTGGAGATGACTATGACACTGGCTTTTTATTAAACTATGTGTGATGTTGATGTTAAACTACTTTGCTTCCGCTACTTTCAAACTTGGTTTGTAATAATTATTCGAACTCTGATGTATGAGACCTATTTGTGAACTGTGATGTAACATGTGACTGGTTGTGTTGAATCTCTATGATCTTGGTTTGTATGTTGGTTGTTTGAGATCCTTCGCGATTTCATTGGACTACCGGGTTTATATGGGCTCAAGTATGACGGTTTGATCGCTTCGGTGATTGCTATTGTACTTGTGCCCTTATAAATTGGACGGTTCTGTGACAGCTGGCATCAGAGCAAGGATTCAACATTAAAACTTGTCATATGTGTATTTCAAAACAAAGGTTTTGTGTTATAAAAATCTAAAGTGTGCCAGTGGTCATCTCCTTTATGCCCAGTTATGGACTTTTAGGTGGCTATTTAAGTACTAACATGGGGGGTTTTTACTTTCGTCGTCCATACGGCGTGCTATTGTATGGATGCCATTCACTTGAATGGTAATGTATGGATCAAATGCCTCTACGCCAAGGTAAGAAGGTAAGTTGATGAGTGGCATGACCGCAAGACGTGAGCGTGCGGTCGGGGAGAGCTAGTTTTGATACGACTGTATATGCATGCTTGCATGTGTGTATGTATTTAATTGTGGGTATAAATTGTCATCGGGTAGCTTTGATATGGAAGTATATGTATGGGTATACATATATGGAAGTATTTAGTTGCAATTTAGATCCTGCATTTACATTTCTGTACTTATATTTGTCGGGTTGGGCTGAAATGCATTTTCTGCAGGTACACTAACAACGAAACGTGTAGCTCGTCTAGTTACGAATGTATTGAGAGAACGTATGTATGCCACCGTGTATGTCGTTAGAGATTATTTTTCTAAGTTTGTGAGGACGTACGGAACAAGCATACATCATGGTGCATTGTTCATTCATGTTCCTGCATGATTCCCCCTTAAATGATCTTATCGTTAAGTAAACCGTTTCTACAGCACGTGCCTCACTTAAGTGTAACCTTTGTTACAGATGGCAGCCCTAGGAGCCCCTATTGCCAGTGACACCTTTCTAACACTGTTTGGGACCCCCACCTTACTGTGGAGGGTGCTGAACTCTGTCGGGTATGTGGAACCACCTCGCTACATTTGGAGCGCGTGTGTGTAGGCACCGAAGGGCACTCCGGGCAGCTCAACATGAGAGAGATGGCTTCGCGATAGCCTTAGAAGCTCACCAGAGGCAGTTTGGCCATGTAGTGAGAGAAAGAGATGTGGCACAGGATGAATTACATGGCATTCGTGCTGAGAGGGATGAGGTTATTCGTCTTGCTAAAAACAGAGAGGCCGCTAGGATTAGGACAGTATTCCAGGCTGCTAGGCAGGCCACAAAGTTTGAGCAAAGGGAGCCTTGGGAGGACGACCATGGTGATGGTGTGTCTGACGTCGACAACGACCACTTCTAGGAGTAGCTTAGTTGTAGTAGTTGCGAGCTTGATGTCTTAGCTCTTTATTCTCGATCATTATGTAACGAACTCGTAACATAGGTCTCAATCGCATGATGTACCCTTGTGATGTATTGGAACTATGCATGTACTACTTGTGGCAGTTGCACTGTTTAATGGATTCTAGTTGAGTTTGAAATGAAAAATTTGGCATGTTGGAAACGCGTTGCGAACACAATAAGCGATCATTTGGTGATGTTATGCTGTGGAATTGAATTATTGTGCCTCTGTGTTATTGTATGAATTTACTATTCTCTCCAGTAATCAGTATGGCATAATTATACAATTCTTCTGCAATCTCTTGACATCATCCAATAATCACTTGTTGTTGCAATTTCGCAGACGACGCGCACTCGTAGGGGAACTTTTGGTGATGATGCGAGTGGTAGCGATGGCCGTGGCAATGGCCATGAGGATCTTCCCCCACCACCACATCCTACCCCAGCTGAGATGATGGCTCAGCTAATGGAGACTCAATGTGCTATGGGTGAAGTGCTATGTGGTCTCGCGCAGAATGCTGGACAAGGACGTGGAAGAGATCAGCATCAGGGACCTAAACCTAACCAGTTCAGTACTTTTAAGGACTTCCTCGACACCAAGCCTCCTATCTTCAAGGAAGCAGAAGAACCACTACAGTCAGATGAGTGGTTGAATACTATTGAACAGAAGTTCCATCTTTTGAGGCTCACCGAGCACTTAAAGACTGAGTATGCATCGCACCAGTTGCATGGACCAACGGGCATATGGTGGAGTCACCATCGATCCACCTTGCCTGAAGATGCACAAATCACATGGAATCAATTCAAGGCTGCATTTAGGGGACATTATATTCCCTCGAGTCTGATGAGCATGAAGCATATGGAATTCATGAGGCTGACACAGGGAACTAAGAGTTTGACAGAGTATCTGCATGCCTTTATCAATTTGTCAAGGTATGCTATAGAGTTTGTGGATACAGATGCAAAGAAAATTGCTAGTTTCAAGTGGGGCCTTAGCCCGAAGCTGATGAAGACGCTCGCTAACAACAAATGTGCTACCTTCAATGAGATTGTTAGTGATGCACTAACCCAAGAGAACCAGAACAACATCTATACAGCCTTCAAGAATCGAAAGCGAGCTTTTGAAGCAGGAGTATCTCAGAACAAAGCTCCTACCAATGTGAGACCCCAGTTCCGCCCTCCCACTCCAAAGTTTAGACCACCACAGAAGAAGGCACAGCCCAGTCAGAACTAGCAGGTGTATCACAAGGCTTATTCTGTTGCTCTACCTAAGGGTAGCACTGGACAAAGTAGCTCCAATGTTCCACCTAATGGTATGCCATGCTGGAATTGCAACAAGACTGGCCATTGGGCAAGAAATTGTCCATATCCCAGGAAGAACAACAACCAGAAGCAGGGCAATTCTAGTGGACGTCAGGGACATGTGCACTATACCACCATGGAAGAGATTCCCTCTGGTGAAGTGGTCACGGCTGGTATGTTTCTTGTGAATCATCATCCTGCCGTTCTTTTATTTGATTCTGGAGCTTCGCATTCTTTCATGAGTCCAATATTTGCATCCAAGTATGATCAGAAAATAGTTGTAGTAGAAAAGGGTGGTTATTGCATAAGTGCTGCTGGGAGCAACATTTCTACCAACCAGATAGTTAGAGATGTACGCATCCAAATTAGTGAAAGGGAGTATACTGCCAACTTAGTGATATTACCGAGATTGGGTATTGATGTGATCTTGGGGATGAATTGGATGAAGAACCATGGTGTTCTTATTGATACCTCGACTAGAACTGTTATGTTGAGGGATCCCAAGAATAATGAGGCTTTTCTAGTACCCCTTCCTAGGGAGTTTGATCTCCATAATGTGGCCAATGCTATCAAGTCTGTGGCCCTTCCTGATATTCCAGTAGTATGTGAATTTCTGGATGTCTTTCCTGAGGAATTGCCAGGGTTACCACCGGACAGAGAAATAGAGTTCTAGATAGAATTGTTGCCTGGTACCGTGCCTATTTCCTAAAGACCATATAGAATGCCTCCCAATGAGTTAGCAGAATTGAAGATTCAATTGCATGAACTTTTAGAGAAGGGTCTCATTCGCCCCAGTTCGTCACCTTGGGGTTGTCCCGCCATATTCATGAAAAAGAAGGACAAGTATTTGCGAATGTGTGTGGACTATCGACCACTCAATGCTGTTGGTATCAAGAACAAGTATCCTTTGCCTCGTATTGATATCTTGTTTGATCAATTGTCAAAAGCAAAAGTGTTCTCTAAGATTGATTTGAGGTCAGGTTATCACCAAATCAAGATTAGGCCGGAAGACATACCTAAGACGACTTTTTCCACTAGGTATGGCCTTTATGAGTATTTAGTCATGTCCTTTGGATTGACCAATGCTCCTGCCTACTTCATGTATTTGATGAACTCGGTGTTCATTCCTGAACTTGATAAGTTCGTGGTTGTGTTCATCGATGATATCTTGATTTATTCTGAGACGACAGAAGAACATGAAGAGCACTTGAGAGTGGTATTGTCGAGACTAAGAGAGCATAAGTTGTATGCAAAGTTTAGTAAATGTGAGTTTTGGTTGAAGAAGGTACCTTTCCTAGGTCACGTCTTATCAGAAAATGGAATTTCTGTAGACCCATCCAAAGTGCAAGAAGTGATGGATTAGAAAGCCCCAACCTCAGTTCATGAAGTCCGAAGTTTTCTTGGTCTAGCTGGATATTACCGTCGGTTTATCCCAGATTTCTCCAAGATATCCAAGCCTATGACGAGGTTACTTCAGAAGGATGAGAAATTTGTATGGACACCAGAGTGTGAAGCAGCTTTTCACACTTAACGGACTTTGTTAACTACTGCTCCTGTATTGGCACAGCCTGACATTGAGAAACCATTTGATGTATTTTGTGATGCCTCAGGTACTGGTTTAGGATGTGTGTTAATGCAGGAAGGCCGAGTCATTGCTTATGCCTCGCGCCAGTTGAGAAAGCATGAAGTCAACTATCCAACGCATGATTTAGAGCTTGCAACAGTTGTCCATGCTTTGAAGATTTGGAGACATTACTTGCTTAGTAATGTTTGCCATATCTACACTGATCACAAGAGCCTTAAGTACATCTTCACTCAACTAGAGTTGAACATGCGGTAGCGCAAATGGTTAGAGTTGATCAAAGATTATAACCTAGAAGTGCATTATCATCCGGGGAAAGCCAATGTAGTTGCCGATGCCTTAAGTCGGAAGTACCATGGTAATTCTTTGTTGGAAGATGGTTTCAACTTATTGCATCCGGCAGTCCTACATAATATCACAGTTAGTTGTTCTTTAGAGTCAAGGATCATTGAGCTACAAAAGACTGATGTTGGTATATTCCATATCAAGAGAAAGATGAAAGAAGAAGAAAGCAAGCATTTCCGATTGGATGAGAATGGTGTTCTGTGGTTTAAAGATCGGCTTGTAGTGCCAAAAGATAGGGAGTTGAGGAACCAAATCCTTGAGGAGGCTCATTCTTCCAAGCTATCCATTCACCCGGGTAGCAGCAAGATGTACCAAGATTTGAAAACTCGGTTTTGGTGGACTAAAATGAAGAAAGAAATTGCGGCATATGTGGCAAGATGTGATAACTATTGCCGAGTTAAGGCCATTCATATGAAACCAGCAGGTTTACTTCAACCACTGTCCATTCCGAGTTGGAAATGGGATGACATTAGTATGGATTTCATTGTCGGACTTCCAAATACCCAAAAAGGTCATGATTCTATATGGGTAATTGTTGACCGTCTCACCAAGTCTGCACATTTTATCCCTGTCAATGTCCAGTATCGACCTCATCAATATGCAAAGCTATACATTGAACAAATTGTCAGATTGCATGGTGTACCTAAGAGTATTATATCAGATCGAGGGCCCCAATTTGTTAATCATTTTTGGGAACATCTGCATAAGTACTTAGGTACCACATTGATTCATAGCTTTGCTTATCACCCTCAGACCGCAGGTCAAACTGAGCGTGTAAATTAAATCTTGGAAGATATGTTGAGAGCATGTGTGATTTCTTCCAAGGGTTCATGGGAGGATTGGTTACCTTTAGTTGAATTCTCCTACAATAATAGTTATCAAGAGAGTATCAAGATGGCTCCATTTGAAGCTTTATATGGTCGCAAGTGTAGGACCCCTCTAAATTGGATTGAGCCTAGTAAAAGAAGGTATTATGGAATTGACTTTGTCAAAGAAGCTAAAGAACGAGTACAAATCATTCAACAACATATAGAAGCCGCTCAATCAAGACAAAAGAGTTATGCAGATAAGAGGAGAAGTCCTATTATATTCCAAGTCAGAGATTATGTGTATCTGAAGGTATCCCCAATGAGGAGAGAACAAAGGTTTGGAGTTAAGCGAAAACTTGCTCCTAGGTATATTGGACCTTACAAGATCATTGCACAAAAAGGACTAGTAGCCTACCAACTCCAGTTACCTCCAGAAATGAAAGCAATATTCAGTATTTTTCATGTCTCCCAACTCAAGAAATGTCTTTGTGTGCCCGAAGAAGTTATTGAACCCATTGGTATCAAGGTTCAGTCGGATTTGACATATGAAGAGAGACCTATTAAAGTGCTTGAAGAAATGGAAAGAGTGACCCGTAGCAAAGTCACCAAGTTCTACAAGGTGGTTTGGAATAATCATAGTGAGCAAGATGCTACGTGGGAACGTGAGGACTATCTTCGTGAGGTTTATCCGAGTTTCTACATGGAATGGTAGGTCGTGCAATCTCGGGGCGAGATTTCTTTTAGGGGGGAAGGGCTATAACACCCTTGGTGTTAAGCATGCATTTAACCTTGACATTGCATGATCATAAGCATCCATGAGCATGCATGTGCATGAGCATCTCAATTGCTATACCTTTGTTAGCTTATATTTCATGTGTGTTACTTAATTACCTTACTTAAGTTAGGGTATTCATGGAATCAAAGTATGGAATGTGTGTGGAACCTTGTGAATGCTTTAAACATGTTTAGAATAGCATAAGGAACAACTTTGGTATTCATGGCTAAGTCTAGTTTAGTCTCTAAGTCATTGATATGGTGTATGTCATCATTTTAAAGTACTATGTTTGACCTAGTTTGAACTATGTCATAGAGTCTTTACATGGCAGTGAACCTTTAAACAAAGTTGTAGTTTTTGAGTAGAGCAACAACTTTTATGTTTGGGTCATGAGCTAATTCAGTGCATAGCTTTGTCATTTTGTGCTCACAAGGATCAACAATTCACTAGTTTTGGTACTTAGAAATTCTTCTAAGTCTGAATTGGTTTTTCATTTTGACGTACCCAACTTGGTGATGATATATCTTCCTAACCTTTGCGAAATAGACCTAGGTCACTTAAGAAAAGTTGGAGATGGTCTGTATATCTACAACTTTTATTAATAGATCTTCTGCTAAGTCGTCATGGTTTAAGAGTTACGGAGGGACGAAGTTTGGGTTTCAGGCGCATTTTTGAGGTGGTATTTGCAACTCCATTCAGGTTTTGAATCAGACTGCGTGGCCGACCGACTCAGCTTGCGCGCGCCGCGTGGAAGCAATGCACCAGCACTGCCCCTGCACGCCGTGGCTGGTTGCAGTGATAAACCGAGTGTCGCCATATTGAACTAGATAAAGATCGATAACTAGCTTTTACTAGAGCTCGAAGTGGAGGTCGAACTTAACCGATGCTGCCTTACAAACCAAAGTATATGCCATGACGGTACTTAAAGACAAGCCAGAGGTTGGCTGGACTGATGCAGCCCTGCTTGTTGAAGAACTCGCTAAGATCTACACTACTCCTACTCCTAAGGGTTGGCATGGAGCCAAAAAAAGTAATTTGTGTTGATTGATTGGATGTCTTTTTTACAATAGCTGGGGTCTAATATTTATACTTAGAACCTAAGCATGAATCCTACTTAAGCACAACTCATTACAATCTTTGGCATAAGAGAAAACATTCCTAATTTAAGATAACTTGGACCCTAATCTTTCCCTTTTTGTAGAGTCCGACATGTTTTTCTCGACGCCAACCGTAGCTTTTTGTCGTTATCTGCTGGCGTCATCTAAAGAGAGCTGATTCTAGTGCTGCATTTGAATCAGCTGATATTAATCCTTATGCAATCGATTCCTTAATGACACAATCTTGGAAGCTTCGAGTTTCCATGCTCTTCTTCCCAAATTTTGGTATAAACACATGCCCCCCAATTTTGGGATAAAAGTAATTTTATTCCAAAATTACCACGTCTGTACTCCTGATAGGTCTGTAGTCACGGATAGAGAATCTTGATCTAGGGTCTACTATCTATCACTGTTTTTGCCTACTTATGAGCCCACACTTCAAAGCTTCACGAGAGCATCATTGCTTCGTGGGCGCTTGGATTCATCTTTCCGGATCGACTATAAATATCTATCTGACTCTGGCGAGAGCAACTCAACAACTCAGCTATGTTTCCCTTCTGCTTGCTTCCTCGAGTGCCTTTGGCTCTGCCAGACTCTCCATGGTCTAATTCCTTGCTACGAGGGTCTTGAGTGGTCAGAAGAATTCTTGTGCATAGGGTGATTGTGTTGCTCATTTTAGCGCCTTGTCGAGCAAGAGGATCAGCCCCTATGGTTAGAAGAACTCTTGTGACATCACCTGAGTTTTCTCACCATGATCACAGAGCTGTTCTAGTGTTTGTAAGGGCTAAAATGTGTGGACACCTTTCCCTTGTTCGCCTTATCAAATGCTCATCGGGGAAACCACAGACTTTGTTCCCACGGTTTCCCAGCCACCAAGAAATGGGCATCTTTTAACAGGCAGCTTTCTTTCCCATTGTTTCCCAGCCATCAAGGAATTGGTTGGATATATGGGTATCTTTAAAGCAGGCAACCTTTTCTCTTCCCTGATGCACTTCTATCAGTGGGCCGATATGGCTTGGTCGATGGTGACCTTCGGCCTTATGGAGATCTGGACTCCCTTTAATCCAAAGAAGTCTTAGCGGGTTGATCGTCAGTTAATGTAAACCTTTTGTATCAATCCCACAATATTTTGTAATTATGAGAAGCAATAAGTCTGAATCTGTTATCTCTTCGTGATCCGTCCCCTAAATTTTTGGAGTGTCGATCCGTTTCCATATCTTCCTTTAATTCCATAGCTCCGATGAAGCCTATCTTCTCACCTCCCAGGCTATATATACGGGCCACGACTGTGGATTGAAAAACAACCTGCTTCGTCACAAACCTTCCATACCTTTGGTGTGATTTTGCTTCCCCATAGGTTCGAAGGCATGGAGAGCGACAAGAGGTCTGCTGAGGAGGCCTTTAACAGGTCTGTGTTGTAACACCCTCGGTGTTAAGCATGCATTTAACCTTGACATTGCATGATCATAAGCATCCATGAGCATGCATGTGCATGAGCATCTCAATTGCTATACCTTTGTTAGCTTATATTTCATGTGTGTTACTTAATTACCTTACTTAAGTTAGGGTATTCATGGAATCAAAGTATGGAATGTGTGTGGAACCTTGTGAATGCTTTAAACATGTTTAGAATAGCATAAGGAACAACTTTGGTATTCATGGCTAAGTCTAGTTTAGTCTCTAAGTCATTGATATGGTGTATGTCATCATTTTAAAGTACTATGTTTGACCTAGTTTGAACTATGTCATAGAGTCTTTGCATGGCAGTGAACCTTTAAACAAAGTTGTAGTTTTTGAGTAGAGCAGCAACTTTTATGTTTGGGTCATGAGCTAATTCAGTGCATAGCTTTGTCATTTTGTGCTCACAAGGATCAACAATTCACTAGTTTTGGTACTTAGAAATTCTTCTAAGTCTGAATTGGTTTTTTAGTTTGATGTACCCAACTTGGTGATGATATATCTTCCTAACCTTTGCGAATTAGACCTAGGTCACTTAAGAAAAGTTGGAGATGGTCTGTATATCTACAACTTTGATTAATAGATCTTTTGCTAAGTCGTCGTGGTTTAAGAGTTACGGAGGGACGAAGTTTGGGTTTCAGGCGTATTTTTGAGGTGGTATTTGCAACTCCATTCAGGTTTTGAATCAGACTGCGTGGCCGACCGACTCAGCTTGCGCGCGCCGCGTGGAAGCAATGCACCAGCGCTGCTCCTGCACGCCGTGGCTGGATGCAGAGATAAACCTAGTGTCGCCTGCTGTCTTCCTCTCCATTCACTTGCCTGCTCCTCCTTGCCTGTTCTTCTTTCTCCACCAAGAACGGCTCCAGAGCAGAGAAGCGCCGCCGCCGTGAATCCATCGCCACAGCAGCGCCTCCATCTTTCTCCTCCCACCAACAGCACCACCACGGCCCTTGCTGCATCCCCAACCTTGCTGCACCTTCCCTCGACAGTTGGTAAGTCGAGCGAGTCCGCAGCTCTGCCGCGTCCGCCATTGTTGCCGCCTTGTGCGAGCTCGTACGCGGCCATACTTGAGCTCTAACCGCCATTCCTCTCCATCGCTGTGTGTCTGCCTCGAGCCGTAGATGCTCCCACGGTGGGCCATTAGGGCCGAGCCTCCGTCGGTTCAACGGAATCGACGAGCTCGCTGCCGCTGACCGTACGGCCACGCCGCCGAGCCATCCTTCTACTGCCGCCGGAAGGAGAGTCGCGAAAATCGATTGCTAACCTATCCCGTTAGATGCGTCTCGGCGAGAGGAGTCCGTTGGTGGTGGTCGCGTCGCCGGATAGTTCGCCGCCGGCGAGCTACGGCCGGTCAACGTGCAGCCCCTGCTTCTGTCTTTATGACATGTAGGGTTAGGTTGACCCAGGGGCCCAGCCGTCAGCCCCCTCGGGTGCAGTAGGCTGTGTACGCGTAGCATATGTTAGGATTTGGTCGTTTTCGTTTTAATCTTTTCCAGATTTTGTGAGGATCTTGTAAATTCAATATCTAGAGCTACAGAGGTCTGATTTGAGTGATTCCAATTTTGTTAGCTTCCTTAGGAAGTGTAGTATTTATTAAAAATATAAAACACACAGTTTATAGTATTTTTCATGGTGATTAAAATGTATTTAAATAAGTGCTTTTTGTATGTTTACAATCTTGTAAAATAGATATCTTGAGCTAGAAAAGTGATAAAATTGTGATTCCAAGTTTGTTGGTTTTGTATTGACATGCTTTAGCTAAAAAAAATAGTGAACTTGGTGTAAACTTGATTGGAATAGGGTCTTTCTAATTATCTAGTAATAAATGGTATTTTCTAAGGAAAATGGTAGGGATAAAAATATGTAACATATTGATATGGAACTTTTTGTACAGTAGTATGGCACTAATATGGTGCTAGGAAAAATATATAATCTGTTGTTTGACACTTTTCTATAGGGTTTACTATTTTCGCTAAAATAGACCTTGCTAGCTTGTCATTTTTGTAAAGAATGTTATACTTGGTAAAATGATATGAAACTTTTACAGTAGTTTATTGAGGGCACTTGTAAGCCACTGTAATTTTCTGAGAATTATTATGCACATTTGGTAGAGGTTTATTATTTAACCTAATTATCCAAATAAATTAATAAAGGCAATTAAATCAATAGTTTGGGCTTTGCCATTAGGTTTTCTTGAGTGTATTTGATGTCCCTGAACTGTTGGTGTACTTGGTGGTGCCAAATTTTGAGTGCTTACATGTAGTAGAAATATTGTTGCTTTATAATTTGAGTTAGAAGGGTTTCCGGACAGATTCTGTGGTTTGTTATATTGCATAGTGAAAATGATGTTTACTGTAAAAATGGTTAATAACAAAGTTGTAGGTAACTTCTTCATCTATCTTGTGTTAAAATTTCAGGGCAATAGGCCAAAGGGTTTAGGAGTTATAGCTGTTTAAAGTTAGTATTTCGAAATGCTTGCTCTCTGGAATTTCTTGACAGCACTGGTTTGATTGTCTGTTTTGGTTATGTTAGAGTGTGAATTAGCTTTTGGTGATTAAATAAGAGTTGTAGGCAATTTTATAAGCTTCCCAGAAAGTCTAACATCAAAGCATTTGGATAAGTATAACTTCAGTTATGATATAAACTTGTAACTGTCATGTGTAACTTAGATATTGCTTTGTGTGAAATTTGTAAATAACTAGAGAAGACATATGCACCTACTAGGCAAATAAGGAGTTAGCATTGTTACCATTTTGCTACTTAACATCATTGTCACAGAATGTACATTCCTTATCACATCCTCCGTGATCCATCTTATGCATTCATGGTACTTACTTATGCATATGCATGCAATAGGTGCAACCGAAGGGATCACGCTTGTGGAGCTCGACGCCGAGCCGCAGGAGGAGAATCAGGAAGTTCAGCACCTGGAGGTTCCCGGAGAAGGAGAGCCTGAAGCCGATCACCTTCTCGAGTGCCCCGATCACCAGCCTTCGACGTTTGTGAAAGGCAAGCCCCGGAGCATTATAAGCCTCCATATTTTATTAATGTCACTTAAAGTTATTCGTATTGCTGCATTACGTGATAGGAGTTGTTTGGAAACCATTGTTGCATATTACCTTCCTTGACCAAAAATATTTACCATGAATCCTATTTAAGTCCAGGAACGTTTATCATGCTTAGCTATGCTTAGACTGGTAGAAGTCGGGTGATTTCCTATCACATGCGAGCTATAGGTGATAACTTAATCACGGTTGGCTATATTGTGCTATCGTGGAACATAACCTGGTAATTTGGAGTAAAAGGAGACCGGGCGGAGTCTTATATGTGGTATTGTAGTGGTTCTGTCTGTGTCGTTTAAGGACTGGACGTTGGAGGTCATCTTGTCATGTTCAACGCAGCCTCTCACATAGTTGGCCAGATAAGTCGTTCCGACCGCAAAGCCGAGTAGTTCAATTCAGGCCGAGACCACGAGCGGTAAAAGTGCGCACTCTGGATGGTAGTAAGGATGTGCGGAGAGCCATTGGCGTAAGCCCAAGGGCGGGTTAGAGTCCCGATCACCCTTGGCAGAGTGGTTCTCTGATTGTGCGGCGCTGGTCGTACCCGCAAATTTGGTTCCTGAGTTGTACCAAAGGTGACCTTAGGCTTCCTTCGTGAGGTATGCTTGGGTGTGTGTTAGGAATAATTCCCCAGCTGGGTAGGAATCAATTCGAATCGCCGTCTCTCCCGGATAGTGAGAACTTGACTTGAGTTCCTTTCATCGTAGTAAACTATGGAAATGATGGTTATGAGATTATGCAAGAACTCAACTGGATATGGTTATTATTGTGATGACTTAATGGACCAACATGTTTGGCATAGGATAGTTGCTAATCTAGTATGAGATAGGATTAATAACTGGTGATTCACAATTAAAGAGATGTTGGATAACTTATGCTTTTTCTGCAAATAATGTCTACCAGCTCTACTTATAAATCCTTGCATACTCCTTGGTGTCTTAGTATATTAGTTGGATGGGTAAGTCTCGCTGAGTACCTTCTCGTACTTAGGGTTTTATTCCCTTTGTTGCAGATAATGTTATGTTTCATGGCTACTGCAAGAACTGTCTTGCTCCTGCTGTGGATGAGGACTAGGACCATGGGCAATGGTCATTCTGTATTTCATCTCACCTTTGTGCTTTTGGTTGGAGATGACTATGACACTGGCTTTTTATTAAACTATGTGTGATGTTGATGTTAAACTACTTTGCTTCCGCTACTTTCAAACTTGGTTTGTAATAATTATTCGAACTCTGATGTATGAGACCTATTTGTGAACTGTGATGTAACATGTGACTGGTTGTGTTGAATCTCTACGATCTTGGTTTGTATGTTGGTTGTTTGAGATCCTTCGCGATTTCATTGGACTACCGGGTTTATATGGGCTCAAGTATGACGGTTTGATCGCTTCGGTGATTGCTATTGTACTTGTGCCCTTATAAATTGGACGGTTCTGTGACAGCTGGCATCAGAGCAAGGATTCAACATTAAAACTTGTCATATGTGTATTTCAAAACAAAGGTTTTGTGTTATAAAAATCTAAAGTGTGCCAGTGGTCATCTCCTTTATGCCCAGTTATGGACTTTTAGGTGGCTATTTAAGTACTAACATGGGGGGTTTTTACTTTCGTCGTCCATACGGCGTGCTATTGTATGGATGCCATTCACTTGAATGGTAATGTATGGATCAAATGCCTCTACGCCAAGGTAAGAAGGTAAGTTGATGAGTGGCATGACCGCAAGACGTGAGCGTGCGGTCGGGGAGAGCTAGTTTTGATACGACTATATATGCATGCTTGCATGTGTGTATGTATTTAATTGTGGGTATAAATTGTCATCGGGTAGCTTTGATATGGAAGTATATGTATGGGTATACATATATGGAAGTATTTAGTTGCAATTTAGATCCTGCATTTACATTTCTGTACTTATATTTGTTGGGTTGGGCTGAAATGCATTTTCTGTAGGTACACTAACAACGAAACGTGTAGCTCGTCTAGTTATGAATGTATTGAGAGAACGTATGTATGCCACCGTGTATGTCGTTAGAGATTATTTTTCTAAGTTTGTGAGGACGTACGGAACAAGCATACATCATGGTGCATTGTTCATTCATGTTCCTGCATGATTCCCCCTTAAATGATCTTATCATTAAGTAAACCGTTTCTACAGCACGTGCCTCACTTAAGTGTAACCTTTGTTACAGATGGCAGCCCTAGGAGCCCCTATTGCCAGTGACACCTTTCTAACACTGTTTGGGACCCCCACCTTACTGTGGAGGGTGCTGAACTCTGTTGGGTATGTGGAACCGCCTCGCTACGTTTGGAGCGCGTGTGCGTAGGCACCGAAGGGCACTCCGGGCACCTCAACATGAGAGAGATGGCTTCGCGATAGCCTTAGAAGCTCACCAGAGGCAGTTTGGCCATGTAGTGAGAGAAAGAGATGTGGCACAGGATGAATTACATGGCGTTCGTGCTGAGAGGGATGAGGTTATTCGTCTTGCTAAAAACAGAGAGGCCGCTAGGATTAGGACAGTATTCCAGGCTGCTAGGCAGGCCACAAAGTTTGAGCAAAGGGAGCCTTGGGAGGACGACCATGGTGATGGTGTGTCTAACGTCGACAACGACCACTTCCAGGAGTAGCTTAGTTGTAGTAGTTGCGAGCTTGATGTCTTAGCTCTTTATTCTCGATCATTATGTAACGAACTCGTAACATAGGTCTCAATCGCATGATGTACCCTTGTGATGTATTGGAACTATGCATGTACTACTTGTGGCAGTTGCACTGTTTAATGGATTCTAGTTGAGTTTGAAATGAAAAATTTGGCATGTTGGAAACGCATTGCGAACACAATAAGCGATCATTTGGTGATGTTATGCTGTGGAATTGAATTATTGTGCCTCTGTGTTATTGTATGAATTTACTATTCTCTCCAGTAATCAGTATGGCATAATTATACAATTCTTCTGCAATCTCTTGACATCATCCAATAATCACTTGTTGTTGCAATTTCGCAGACGACGCGCACTTGTAGGGGAACTTTTGGTGATGATGCGAGTGGTAGCGATGGCCGTGGCAATGGCCATGAGGATCTTCCCCCACCACCACATCCTACCCCAGCTGAGATGATGGCTCAGCTAATGGAGACTCAACGTGCTATGGGTGAAGTGCTATGTGGTCTCGCACAGAATGCTGGACAAGGACGTGGAAGAGATCAGCATCAGGGACCTGAACCTAACCAGTTTAGTACTTTTAAGGACTTCCTCGACACCAAGCCTCCTATCTTCAAGGAAGCAGAAGAACCACTACAGTCAGATGAGTGGTTGAATACTATTGAATAGAAGTTCCGTCTTTTGAGGCTCACCGAGCACTTAAAGACTGAGTATGCATCGCACCAGTTGCATGGACCAACGGGCATATGGTGGAGTCACCATCGATCCACCTTGCCTGAAGATGCACAAATCACATGGAATCAATTCAAGGCTGCATTTAGGGGACATTATATTCGCTCGGGTCTGATGAGCATGAAGCATATGGAATTCATGAGGCTGACACAGGGAACTAAGAGTTTGACAGAGTATCTGCATGCCTTTATCAATTTGTCAAGGTATGCTATAGAGTTTGTGGATACAGATGCAAAGAAAATTGCTAGTTTCAAGCGGGGCCTTAGCCCGAAGCTGATGAAGACGCTCGCTAACAACAAATGTGCTACCTTCAATGAGTTTGTTAGTGATGCACTAACCCAAGAGAACCAGAACAACATCTATACAGCCTTCAAGAATCGAAAGCGAGCTTTTGAAGCAGGAGTATCTCAGTCCAAAGCTCCTACCAATGTGAGACCCCAGTTCCACCCTCCCACTCCAAAGTTTAGACCACCACAGAAGAAGGCACAGCCCAGTCAGAACTAGCAGGTGTATCACAAGGCTTATTCTGTTGCTCTACCTAAGGGTAGCACTGGACAAAGCAGCTCCAATGTTCCACCTAATGGTATGCCATGCTGGAATTGCAACAAGACTGGCCATTGGGCAAGAAATTGTCCATATCCCAGGAAGAACAACAACCAGAAGCAGGGCAATTCTAGTGGACATCAGGGACATGTGCACTATACCACCATGGAAGAGATTCCCTCTGGTGAAGTGGTCACGGCTGGTATGTTTCTTGTGAATCATCATCCTGCCGTTCTTTTATTTGATTCTGGAGCTTCGCATTCTTTCATGAGTCCAATATTTGCATCCAAGTATGATCAGAAAATAGTTGTAGTAGAAAAGGGTGGTTATTGCATAAGTGCTGCTGGGAGCAACATTTCTACCAACCAGATAGTTAGAGATGTACGCATCCAAATTAGTGAAAGGGAGTATACTACCAACTTAGTGATATTACCGGGATTGGGTATTGATGTGATCTTGGGGATGAATTGGATGAAGAACCATGGTGTTCTTATTGATACCTCGACTAGAACTGTTATGTTGAGGGATCCCAAGAATAATGAGGCTTTTCTAGTACCCCTTCCTAGGGAGTTTGATCTCCATAATGTGGCCAATGCTATCAAGTCTGTGGCCCTTCCTGATATTCCAGTAGTATGTGAATTTCTGGATGTCTTTCCTGAGGAATTGCCAGGGTTACCACCGGACAGAGAAATAGAGTTCTAGATAGAATTGTTGCCTGGTACCGTGCCTATTTCCTAAAGACCATATAGAATGCCTCCCAATGAGTTAGCAGAATTGAAGATTCAATTGCATGAACTTTTAGAGAAGGGTCTCATTCGCCCCAGTTCGTCACCTTGGGGTTGTCCCGCCATATTCGTGAAAAAGAAGGACAAGTATTTGCGAATGTGTGTGGACTATCGACCACTCAATGCTGTTACTATCAAGAACAAGTATCCTTTGCCTCGTATTGATATCTTGTTTGATCAATTGTCAAAAGCAAAAGTGTTCTCTAAGATTGATTTGAGGTCAGGTTATCACCAAATCAAGATTAGGCCGGAAGACGTACCTAAGACGACCTTTTCCACTAGGTATGGCCTTTATGAGTATTTAGTCATGTCCTTTGGATTGACCAATGCTCCTGCCTACTTCATGTATTTGATGAACTCGGTGTTCATTCCTGAACTTGACAAGTTCGTGGTTGTGTTCATCGATGATATCTTGATTTATTCTGAGACGACAGAAGAACATGAAGAGCACTTGAGAGTGGTATTGTCGAGACTAAGAGAGCATAAGTTGTATGCAAAGTTTAGTAAATGTGAGTTTTGGTTGAAGAAGGTACCTTTCCTAGGTCACGTCTTATCAGAAAATGGAATTTCTGTAGACCCATCCAAAGTGCAAGAAGTGATGGATTGGAAAGCCCCAACCTCAGTTCATGAAGTCCGAAGTTTTCTTGGTCTAGCTGGATATTACCGTTGGTTTATCCCAGATTTCTCCAAGATATCCAAGCCTATGACGAGGTTACTTCAGAAGGATGAGAAATTTGTATGGACACCAGAGTGTGAAGCAGCTTTTCACACTTAACGGACTCTGTTAACTACTGCTCCTGTATTGGCACAGCCTAACATTGAGAAACCATTTGATGTATTTTGTGATGCCTCAGGTACTGGTTTAGGATGTGTGTTAATGCAGGAAGGCCGAGTCATTGCTTATGCCTCGCGCCAGTTGAGAAAGCATGAAGCCAACTATCCAACGCATGATTTAGAGCTTGCAGCAGTTGTCCATGCTTTGAAGATTTGGAGACATTACTTGCTTGGTAATGTTTGCCATATCTACACTGATCACAAGAGCCTTAAGTACATCTTCACTCAACTAGAGTTGAACATGCGGCAGCGCAAATGGTTAGAGTTGATCAAAGATTATAACCTAGAAGTGCATTATCATCCGGGGAAAGCCAATGTAGTTGCCGATGCCTTAAGTCGGAAGTACCATGGTAATTCTTTGTTGGAAGATGGTTTCAACTTATTGCATCCGGCAGTCCTACATAATATCACAGTTAGTTGTTCTTTAGAGTCAAGGATCATTGAGCTACAAAAGACTGATGTTGGTATATTCCATATCAAGAGAAAGATGAAAGAAGAAGAAAGCAAGCATTTCCGATTGGATGAGAATGGTGTTCTGTGGTTTAAAGATCGGCTTGTAGTGCCAAAAGATAGGGAGTTGAGGAACCAAATCCTTGAGGAGGCTCATTCTTCCAAGCGATCCATTCACCCGGGTAGCAGCAAGATGTACCAAGATTTGAAAACTCGGTTTTGGTGGACTAAAATGAAGAAAGAAATTGCGGCATATGTGGCAAGATGTGATAACTATTGCCGAGTTAAGGCCATTCATATGAAACCAGCAGGTTTACTTCAACCACTGTCCATTCCGAGTTGGAAATGGGATGACATTAGTATGGATTTCATTGTCGGACTTCCAAATACCCAAAAAGGTCATGATTCTATATGGGTAATTGTTGACCGTCTCACCAAGTCTGCACATTTTATCCCTGTCAATGTCCAGTATCGACCTCATCAATATGCAAAGCTATACATTGAACAAATTGTCAGATTGCATGGTGTACCTAAGAGTATTATATCAGATCGAGGGCCCCAATTTGTTAATCATTTTTGGGAACATCTACATAAGTACTTAGGTACCACATTGATTCATAGCTCTGCTTATCACCCTCAGACCGCAGGTCAAACTGAGCGTGTAAATTAAATCTTGGAAGATATGTTGAGAGCATGTGTGATTTCTTCCAAGGGTTCATGGGAGGATTGGTTACCTTTAGTTGAATTCTCCTACAATAATAGTTATCAAGAGAGTATCAAGATGGCTCCATTTGAAGCTTTATATGGTCGCAAGTGTAGGACCCCTCTAAATTGGATTGAGCCTAGTAAAAGAAGGTATTATGGAATTGACTTTGTCAAAGAAGCTAAAGAACGAGTACAAATCATTCAACAACATATAGAAGCCGCTCAATCAAGACAAAAGAGTTATGCAGATAAGAGGAGAAGTCCTATTATATTCCAAGTCAGAGATTATGTGTATCTGAAGGTATCCCCAATGAGGAGAGAACAAAGGTTTGGAGTTAAGCGAAAACTTGCTCCTAGGTATATTGGACCTTACAAGATCATTGCACAAAAAGGACTAGTAGCCTACCAACTCCAGTTACCTCCAGAAATGAAAGCAATATTCAGTATTTTTCATGTCTCCCAACTCAAGAAATGTCTTTGTGTGCCCAAAGAAGTTATTGAACCCATTGGTATCAAGGTTCAGTCGGATTTGACATATGAAGAGAGACCTATTAAAGTGCTTGAAGAAATGGAAAGAGTGACCCATAGCAAAGTCACCAAGTTCTACAAGGTGGTTTGGAATAATCATAGTGAGCAAGATGCTACGTGGGAACATGAGGACTATCTTCGTGAGGTTTATCCGAGTTTCTACATGGAATGGTAGGTCGTGCAATCTCGGGGCGAGATTTCTTTTAGGGGGGAAGGGCTGTAACACCCTTGGTGTTAAGCATGCATTTAACCTTGACATTGCATGATCATAAGCATCCATGAGCATGCATGTGCATGAGCATCTCAATTGCTATACCTTTGTTAGCTTATATTTCATGTGTGTTACTTAATTACCTTACTTAAGTTAGGGTATTCATGGAATCAAAGTATGGAATGTGTGTGGAACCTTGTGAATGCTTTAAACATGTTTAGAATAGCATAAGGAACAACTTTGGTATTCATGGCTAAGTCTAGTTTAGTCTCTAAGTCATTGATATGGTGTATGTCATCATTTTAAAGTACTATGTTTGACCTAGTTTGAACTATGTCATAGAGTCTTTACATGGCAGTGAACCTTTAAACAAAGTTGTAGTTTTTGAGTAGAGCAACAACTTTTATGTTTGGGTCATGAGCTAATTCAGTGCATAGCTTTGTCATTTTGTGCTCACAAGGATCAACAATTCACTAGTTTTGGTACTTAGAAATTCTTCTAAGTCTGAATTGGTTTTTCAGTTTGACGTACCCAACTTGGTGATGATATATCTTCCTAACCTTTGCGAAATAGACCTAGGTCACTTAAGAAAAGTTGGAGATGGTCTGTATATCTACAACTTTTATTAATAGATCTTTTGCTAAGTCGTCGTGGTTTAAGAGTTACGGAGGGACGAAGTTTGGGTTTCAGGCGCATTTTTGAGGTGGTATTTGCAACTCCATTCAGGTTTTGAATCAGACTACGTGGCCAACCGACTCAGCTTGCATGCGCCGCGTGGAAGCAATGCACCAGCACTGCCCCTGCACGCCATGGTTGGTTGCAGTGATAAACCGAGTGTCGCCTACTTGAACTAGATAAAGATCGATAACTAGCTTATACTAGAGCTCGAAGTGGAGGTCGAACTTAACCGATGCTGCCTTACAAACCAAAGTATATGCCATGACGGTACTTAAAGACAAGCCAGAGGTTGGCTAGACTGATGCAGCCCTGCTTGTTGAAGAACTCGCTAAGATCTACACTACTCCTACTCCTAAGGGTTGGCATGGAGCCAAAAAAAGTAATTTGTGTTGATTGATTGGATGTCTTTTTTACAATAGCTGGGGTCTAATATTTATACTTAGAACCTAAGCATGAATCCTACTTAAGCACAACTCATTACAATCTTTGGCATAAGAGAAAACATTCCTAATTTAAGATAACTTGGACCCTAATCTTTCCCTTTTTGTAGAGTCCGACATGTTTTTCTCGACGCCAACCATAGCTTTTTGTCGTTATCTGCTGGCGTCATCTAAAGAGAGCTGATTCTAGTGCTGCATTTGAATCAGCTGATATTAATCCTTATGCAATCGATTCCTTAATGACACAATCTTGGAAGCTTCGAGTTTCCATGCTCTTCTTCCCAAATTTTGGTATAAACACATGCCCCCCAATTTTGGGATAAAAGTAATTTTATTCCAAAATTACCACGTCTGTACTCCTGATAGGTCTGTAGTCACGGATAGAGAATCTTGATCTGGGGTCTACTATCTATCACTGTTTTTGCCTACTTATGAGCCCACACTTCAAAGCTTCACGAGAGCATCATTGCTTCGTGGGCGCTTGGATTCATCTTTCCGGATCGACTATAAATATCTATCTGACTCTGGCGAGAGCAACTCAACAACTCAGCTATGTTTCCCTTCTGCTTGCTTCCTCGAGTGCCTTTGGCTCTGCCAGACTCTCCATGGTCTAATTCCTTGCTACGAGGGTCTTGAGTGGTCAGAAGAATTCTTGTGCATAGGGTGATTGTGTTGCTCATTTTAGCGCCTTGTCGAGCAAGAGGATCAGCCCCTATGGTTAGAAGAACTCTTGTGACATCACCTGAGTTTTCTCACCATGATCACAGAGCTGTTCTAGTGTTTGCAAGGGCTAAAATGTGTGGACACCTTTCCCTTGTTCGCCTTATCAAATGCTCATCGAGGAAACCACAGACTTTGTTCCCACGGTTTCCCAGCCACCAAGAAATGGGCGTCTTTTAACAGGCAGCTTTCTTTCCCATTGTTTCCCAGCCATCAAGGAATTGGTTGGATATATGGGTATCTTTAAAGCAGGCAACCTTTTCTCTTCCCTGATGCACTTCTATCAGTGGGCCGATATGGCTTGGTCGATGGTGACCTTCGGCCTTATGAAGAACTGGACTCCCTTTAATCCAAAGAAGTCTTAGCGGGTTGATCGTCAGTTAATGTAAACCTTTTGTATCAATCCCACAATATTTTGTAATTATGAGAAGCAATAAGTCTGAATCTGTTATCTCTTCGTGATCCGTCCCCTAAATTTTTGGAGTGTCGATCCGTTTCCATATCTTCCTTTAATTCCATAGCTCCGATGAAGCCTATCTTCTCACCTCCTAGGCTATATATATGGGCCACGACTGTGGATTGAAAAACAACCTGCTTCGTCACAAACCTTCCATACCTTTGGTGTGATTTTGCTTCCCCATAGGTTCAAAGGCATGGAGAGCGACAAGAGGTCTGCTGAGGAGGCCTTTAACAGGTCTGTGTTGTAACACCCTCGGTGTTAAGCATGCATTTAACCTTGACATTGCATGATCATAAGCATCCATGAGCATGCATGTGCATGAGCATCTCAATTGCTATACCTTTGTTAGCTTATATTTCATGTGTGTTACTTAATTACCTTACTTAAGTTAGGGTATTCATGGAATCAAAGTATGGAATGTGTGTGGAACCTTGTGAATGCTTTAAACATGTTTAGAATAGCATAAGGAACAACTTTGGTATTCATGGCTAAGTCTAGTTTAGTCTCTAAGTCATTGATATGGTGTATGTCATCATTTTAAAGTACTATGTTTGACCTAGTTTGAACTATGTCATAGAGTCTTTGCATGGCAGTGAACCTTTAAACAAAGTTGTAGTTTTTGAGTAGAGCAGCAACTTTTATGTTTGGGTCATGAGCTAATTCAGTGCATAGCTTTGTCATTTTGTGCTCACAAGGATCAACAATTCACTAGTTTTGGTACTTAGAAATTCTTCTAAGTCTGAATTGGTTTTTTAGTTTGATGTACCCAACTTGGTGATGATATATCTTCCTAACCTTTGCGAATTAGACCTAGGTCACTTAAGAAAAGTTGGAGATGGTCTGTATATCTACAACTTTTATTAATAGATCTTTTGCTAAGTCGTCGTGGTTTAAGAGTTACGGAGGGACGAAGTTTGGGTTTCAGGCGTATTTTTGAGGTGGTATTTGCAACTCCATTCAGGTTTTGAATCAGACTGCGTGGCCGACCGACTCAGCTTGCGCGCGCCGCGTGGAAGCAATGCACCAGCGCTGCCCCTGCACGCCGTGGCTAGATGCAGTGATAAACCTAGTGTCGCCAGCTGTCTTCCTCTCCATTCACTTGCCTGCTCCTCCTTGCCTGTTCTTCTTTCTCCACCAAGAACGGCTCCAGAGCAGAGAAGCGCCGCCGCCGTGAATCCATCGCCATAGCAGCGCCTCCATCTTTCTCCTCCCACCAACAGCACCACCACGGCCCTTGCTGCATCCCCAACCTTGCTGCACCTTCCCTCGACAGTTGGTAAGTCGAGCGAGTCCGCAGCTCTGCCGCGTCCGCCATTGTTGCCGCCTTGTGCGAGCTCGTACGTGTCCATACTTGAGCTCTAACCGCCATTCCTCTCCATCGCTGTGTGTCTGCCTCGAGCCGTAGATGCTCCCACGGTGGGCCATTAGGGCCGAGCCTCCGTCGGTTCACCGGAATCGACGAGCTCGCTGCCGCTGACCGTACGGCCACGCCGCCGAGCCATCCTTCTACCGCCGCCGGAAGGAGAGTCGTGAAAATCGATTGCTAACCTATCCCGTTAGATGCGTCTCGGCGAGAGGAGTCCGTTGGTGGTGGTCGCGTCGCCGGATAGTTCGCCGCCGGCGAGCTACGGCCGGTCAACGTGCAGCCCCTGCTTCTGTCTTTATGACATGTAGGGTTAGGTTGACCCAGGGGCCCAGCCGTCAGCCCCCTCGGGTGCAGTAGGCTGTGTACGCGTAGCATATGTTAGGATTTGGTCGTTTTCGTTTTAATCTTTTCCAGATTTTGTGAGGATCTTGTAAATTCAATAGCTAGAGCTACAGAGGTCCGATTTGAGTGATTCCAATTTTGTTAGCTTCCTTAGGAAGTGTAGTATTTATTAAAAATATAAAACACACAGTTTATAGTATTTTTCATGGTGATTAAAATGTATTTAAATAAGTGCTTTTTGTATGTTTACAATCTTGTAAAATAGATATCTTGAGCTAGAAAAGTGATAAAATTGTGATTCCAAGTTTGTTGGTTTTGTATTGACATGCTTTTGCTAAAAAAAATAGTGAACTTGGTGTAAACTTGATTGGAATAGGGTCTTTCTAATTATCTAGTAATAAATGGTATTTTCTAAGGAAAATGGTAGGGATAAAAATATGTAACATATTGATATGGAACTTTTTGTACAGTAGTATGGCACTAATATGGTGCTAGGAAAAATATATAATCTGTTGTTTGACACTTTTCTATAGGGTTTACTATTTTCGCTAAAATAGACCTTGCTAGCTTGTCATTTTTGTAAAGAATGTTATACTTGATAAAATGATATGAAACTTTTACAGTAGTTTATTGAGGGCACTTGTAAGCCACTGTAATTTTCTGAGAATTTATTATGCACATTTGGTAGAGGTTTATTATTTAACCTAATTATCCAAATAAATTAATAAAGGCAATTAAATCAATAGTTTGGGCTTTGCCATTAGGTTTTCTTGAGTGTATTTGATGTCCCTGAACTGTTGGTGTACTTGGTGGTGCCAAATTTTGAGTGCTTACATGTAGTAGAAATATTGTTGCTTTATAATTCGAGTTAGAAGGGTTTCCGGACAGATTCTGTGGTTTGTTATATTGCATAGTGAAAATGATGTTTACTGTAAAAATGGTTAATAACAAAGTTGTAGGTAACTTCTTCATCTATCTTGTGTTAAAATTTCAGGGCAATAGGCCAAAGGGTTTAGGAGTTATAGCTGTTTAAATTTAGTATTTCGAAATGCTTGCTCTCTGGAATTTCTGGACAGCACTGGTTTGATTGTCTGTTTTGGTTATGTTAGATTGTGAATTAGCTTTTTGTGATTAAATAAGAGTTGTAGGCAATTTTATAAGCTTCCCAGAAAGTCTAACATCAAAGCATTTGGATAAGTATAACTTCAGTTATGATATAAACTTGTAACTGTCATGTGTAACTAAGATATTGCTTTGTGTGAAATTTGTAAATAACTAGAGAAGAGATATGCACCTACTAGGCAAATAAGGAGTTAGCATTGTTATCATTTTGCTACTTAACATCATTGTCACAGTATGTACATTCCTTATCACATCCTCCGTGATCCATCTTATGCATTCATGGTACTTACTTATGCATATGCATGCAATAGGTGCAACCGAAGGGATCACGCTTGTGGAGCTCGACGCCGAGCCGCAGGAGGAGAATCAGGAAGTTCAGCACCTGGAGGTTCCCGGAGACGGAGAGCCTGAAGCCGATCACCTTCCCGAGTGCTCCGATCACCAGCCTTCGACGTTTGTGAAAGGCAAGCCCCGGAGCATTATAAGCCTCCCTATTTTATTAATGTCACTTAAAGTTATTCGTATTGCTGCATTATGTGACAGGAGTTGTTTGGAAACCATTGTTGCATATTACCTTCCTTGACCAAAAATATTTACCATGAATCCTATTTAAGTCCAGGAACGTTTATCATGCTTAGCTATGCTTAGACCGGTAGAAGTCGGGTGATTGCCTGTCACCTGCGAGCTATAGGTGATAACTTAATCACAGTTGGCTATATTGTGCTATCGTGGAACATAACCTGGTAATGTGGAGTAAAAGGAGACCGGGCGGAGTCTTATATGTGGTATTGTAGTGATTCCGTCTGTGTCGTTTAAGGACCAGACGTTGGAGGTCATCTTGTCATGTTGAACGCCGCCTCTCACATAGTTGGCCGGATAAGTCGTTCCGACCGCGAAGCCAAGTAGTTCAATTCAGGCCGAGACCACGAGCGGTAAAAGTGCGCACTCTGGATGGTAGTAAGGATGTGTGGAGAGCCATTGGCGTAAGCCCAAGGGTGGGTTAGAGTCCTGATCACCCTTAGCAGAGTGGTTCTCTGATTGTGTGGCGCTGGTCGTACCCGCGAATTTGGTTCATGAGTTGTACCAAAGGTGACCTTAGGCTACCTTCGCGAGGTATGCTTGGGTGTGTGTTAGGAATAATTCCCCAGCTGGGTAGGAATCGATTCGAATCACCGTCTCTCCCGGATAGTGAGAACTTGACTTGAGTTCCTTTCATCGTAGTAAACTATGGAAATGATGGTTATGAGATTATGCAAGAACTCAACTGGATATGGTTATTATTGTGATGACTTAATGGACCAACATGTTTGGCATAGGATAGTTGCTAATCTAGTATGAGATAGGATTAATAACTGGTGATTCACAATTAAAGAGATGTTGGATAACTTATGCTTTTTCTACAAATAATGTCTACCAGCTCTACTTATAAAGCCTTGCATACTCCTTGGTGTCTTAGTATATTAGTTGGACGGGTAAGTCTCGCTGAGTACCTTCTCGTACTTAGGGTTTTATTCCCTTTGTTGCAGATAACGTTATGTTTCATGGCTACTGCAAGAACTGTCTTGCTCCTGCTGTGGATGAGGACTAGGACCATGGGCAATGGTCATTCTATATTTCATCTCACCTTTGTGCTTTTGGTTGGAGATGACTATGACACTGGCTTTGTATTAAACTACGTGTGATGTTGATGTTAAACTACTTTGCTTCCGCTACTTTCAAACTTGGTTTGTAATAATTATTCGAACTCTGATGTATGAGACCTATTTGTGAAATGTGATGTAACATGTGACTGGTTGTGTTGAATCTCTACGATCTTGGTTTGTATGTTGGTTGTTTGAGATCCTTCATGATTTCGTTGGACTACCGGGTTTATATGGGCTCAAGTATGACGGTTTGATCGCTTCGGTGATTGCTATTGTACTTGTGCCCTTATAAATTGGACGGTTCTGTGACATGTGTCACCACGCCAGCGTCTTCGTCATCAAGAGGGCGTAACCCGGGATGCTCCCATCGTCTTGGATCATAGGTCTAATTCCGCTCAACTCCCAGGGTCGTCTTCATCAATGATTCACCGCCCAGTCCCCTGCTACCCAAGGAAGCAGATCGATAACGATGATCTTATCGCATCCATCAATCGGGCTGGCCAGAAGCTCGCCGACTGCCTCTCCATCGTAGAATCGGCTCTAACCACCTTGGTTCAGCGCCGATCACCCTCCGAGGCCGACCAGGTGGAGGAGAGTTTGGCCAAGGCCAAGGCCAGAATCATGGGTAAGATGCCTACCACAATTTTTTGTCTCTTCTTAGTTTTTTTGTCTTTAAGATCTTGATCATCCCTTCCTCAAATCTTTCAAGATCTATCGGCCCAGTTGGAAAGCCTTTGATCAGCTGTGGAGTACACGGTAGGATTTGTCAATGCCAGAGGTGCCATGCCGGTGGTTCGCTTGTACGATGTCCTAAACCACATCAGAGAAGTTGCTCTTCATGGTGTTCGTCATGGTGTTGCCATGGCACTAGCTGCTGCGCAAGCTCGCTCTGGCCATGAGCTTCGACTTCTTCCCTATGGTTTTCTAGCCACTGAACACCCTGAGGATCATGAGCGCCTAGTCAAGGATTTCTTCAATGTCGCCAACTCCATAGCCCTTGCTACCTAGGCCGAAGACATAGTGAATAAAGTGTTCCTCAGCCTTTAGCTTGTAATAGGAGAAGCTGGCAAAGAATTTCTTCATTTTAATTGGTTTCTTGTACTCATATTCTATGTACCAATCTTTGTTTGTTCTTACTCTTATAGGCGATACATATCGTACTGGCTTTTGCCCCTTCGGGTTTATTTTTGAACTAGAGGCGGTACCCTTCTGGTATCGGCTATTAGAGTCGATGACCAAACAAATCAGTTATCAAGTATTAATCCAAATGTTACGATAATATTTCTTTAGATATTTTCCATTGATTGCTCTATCAAACTCTTCTTCTCCTCCTAGTGTTTCCAAAATGTAAGCATTGCCAGGCGCACAATGATTAATCCGATAAGGTCCTTCCCCATTAGGTGACCATTTGCTGAACTTGCTGTCCTTTGACCCGATCAGCAATTTCACTTTCTAGACTAAGTCTCCTTCAGAAAATTGTTTGCTCTTGACCTTTTTATTGTAATACTTTGAGATCATCAGTTTATTGGCTTTGATATTTTCAAGAGCACGCAGCCAATGGCAACTCAAGTCCTCTAAGTCATCTATCATAAGATTCTTGTAGACTTCAGCTGACAAATCATTTTGCAATGTGACATGCCTCAATCTAGTTTGAATTTCCCAAGGAAGGACTGCATTATGACCATACACAAGTTCATAAGGTGATGTTTTAATCGATCCATGACATGCCATCCTATATGCCCATAGTGCCTCATTAAGCATTGGATGCCACTTCCTTGGCTGCTTTTCAATCTTTTTCTTGATCAACTTAATCATAATCTGATTGGATGGCTCTACCTGGCCATTAGCTTGAGCATAGTAAGGAGAAGAATTTAACAACTTAATTCCCATACTGGCAGCAAAATCTCCAAACTCTTCTGATGTGAACATTGTCCCTTGATCGGTAGTGATAGTCTGAGGAATTCCAAAATGATACACAATATGCTCCTTGACAAAATGAACCATGTTCTCTGAGGTTACTGTCTTCAAAGGAATTGCCTCAACCCACTTAGTGAAGCAATCCGTCGCTACCAATATGAACTTATGTCCTTTACTTGAAGGCGGAAAAATCTGGCCAACTAGATCAACTCCCCAACCTCAAAACGGCCATGGTTTGATTATTGGATTCATAGCCGATGCGGGCGATTTCTGAACATTACTAAAACATTGACAATCCTGGCACCCTTTATAATATTCAAAACAGTCATCTAGTATTGTTGGCCAGAAATATCTAGTTCTGTGAATAATTCATTTCATCTTATAAACCGACTAATGAGCTCCACATATCCCTTCATGTACTTCACCCATCAACACCTTATCTTCTTCTTGATTTAAGCATTTAAGCAACACCCCATCGATAGTTTTGTAATATAGCTGATCATCTAGCAAAACATACTTTATTGATCTATACCTTAGCTTCCTAGTAACCTTCTGTGATGGATTCTTAAGGTAATCGGCTATTTCAACTCTCCAATCATTATTCGAGGTTTCACTACTTAAGACCTCTTGAAACACTTGATAACCTGACACACTTTGTGCTAGGCGATTAGCCTCTTAATTCTGAGATCTCAGAATATGTTGAAGAGAAACATGGGAAAACTCCTTGAGTAACCTTTGGCATTCATCATGGTACCTCTTCAGAGTATCCTCTTTACATTCATATAGGACGATCAACTGATTAATAACTAACTATGAATCTCCAAATACTTCAATTGCCTCGGCTTTTACTTCATGAAGAAGTTGAAGCCCCCTAAGAATAGCTTCATATTTTGCTTGGTTGTTGGTAATCATTGGCTCAGTTGGAAAAGAAAACTCAAAACTTGCCCCCCCTCGAGGTGAAATAATAACAATTCCAATGCCACCACCTTGCTTGCATGATGACCCATCAAAGAACAATGCCCAAGGTACCGGTTCTACATAGCCAATACTTGGCTTATGATGTTGGGTGATGAAATCGGCTATTACTTGCCCTTTGACTGCTTTAGCTGATTCGTACCTCAAGTCAAATTCCAACAACGCAAGAATCCACTTCCCCATTCTTCCATTTAATATTGGCATTGATAGCATGTGCTTGATCACATCAGCCTTGGAAACAACTGTACACTCAGCCGATAACAAATAATGCTGCAACTTAGTGCAAGATAAATATAAGCACAAGCATAACTTTTTGATGGGAGAATATCTTGTTTCTAGGTCCAAAAGCCATCTGCTTAGATAGAAAACAACTCATTCTTTTCCTTCAAACTCTTGCATCAAGGCCGATCCAATTGTTTGGTCATTGGCCGATACGCACAACTTAAAAGGCTTACCTTGCTGAGGAGGGACCAACACAAGTGGACATTTCATATATTCTTTTATCTCCTCAAACGCCTTTTGTTATATGTCACCCCACTTAAATTCTTGATCATTTTTCAACTTCAACAAGGGAGAAAATGGTAGAACTCTTTCTGATAAATTTGAAATAAGCATCCTGATAAAATTAATCTTACCAAGCAAAGATTGTAACTCTGTTTTAGTAGTCGGGGGCACTGCCTCATCAATTGCTTTCATACTTTTTTGACCAATTTTGATTCCTCTCTCATGGACCATGAAACCTAAAAAATTGTCCAGCTAATACTCCAAAGGCACACTTATTAGGATTCATCTTTAGACCATGTTTTCTTGTGCACTCCAAAGTCTCCCACAAATCAACTAGATGTTCCTTGTACCCCTTGGATTTTACCATCACATCATCAATGTAGATTTCAACAATCCTGCCAATCAACTTATGAAAAATATAATGCAATGCCCTCTGATAAGTTGCACCGACATTCTTCAAACCAAAGGTCATCACAATCCATTCAAATAAACCGATTGCGCCAGGGCATCTGAAAGTTATTTTTGCTATGTCTTCCTAAGCCATAAAAATTTGGTTATATCCTGCATTGCCATCCATGAAACTAATAACCTTGTGCCCGGCTGCTGCATCTACCAGCATATCGACTATCAGCATCGGATAACCATCCATGCGTGTAGCTTTATTCAGATCTCTGAAATCGATGCAAACTCTTAACTTCCCATTTTTCTTATACACAGGAACAACATTCGATATCCATTCTGCAAATCGGCACGGTCAGATAAATTTTGCTTCTAGCAACCTTTCAGTCTCCTTTTTATATCATCAAGAACGTTTGGGTTGATTCTCCTTAGAGCTTGTTTAAACGGCCGATATCCAGGTTTGATTGGCAACCGATGTTCAACAATCGATCGGTCTAGACCAGGCATCTCATAATATTCCCAAGCAAAACAATCTTTAAATTCCTTTAATAGATCTACTACTCTTGCTTATACTCAGGATCCAACTTGGCACTTATATACGTCGGCCTAGGCCCATCTCTAGAACCAATATCTATCTCTTCTAATTCATCTACCGACATAAAGCCATGTCCTAGTTTACCATCTGTACCATCTATTGGATTATCCATTAAAACAAATTCTCAAGGCTGTCTGCTTGGATTGGCTGTTGGCTTTCATCACTGATCTTAATGAAGCCTCCTTCCCATAGTTTGCTAGAAAAACACTTGAAGTCCTCTAGCTCCTAATACACTGGATCGGTTGTTGCGATACTCACAGATTCATCAGCGTGAACCAGCTCAACATCATCCCCATGCCACTAAATCAAACATTGATGCATGGTTGATGGTACACAACAATTAGCATGAATCCAGTCACGACCAAGGAGTAGACTATATGACCCTTTTCCATCAATGACAAAGAATGTTGTGAGCAAAGTTTTACTTTCGATTGTCAATTCGACATTCATTGCCCCCCTAGTCTTGGATACATTACCTCCAAAATCCCTAAGCATTATGTCAGTCTTAATCAAATCTCCTGGTCCCTTGCCAAGTTTATGAAAAGTGGTATAAGGCATAAGATTAACAGAAGCTCCTCCATCCACCAACATTTTTCTCATCGGCTTCCCATCAACAAAACCTTTTAGATATAAAGCCTTCAGGTGCCGATGCTTGATTGGCTTATCGAATATAGTCTGCTATATCACCATCAACTTGGCAACTATTTCCTCATACTCTGAATCATCAAAATCTGAATAGACTTCTTGGTCTGCTGGAGCTCTAAATTCTGATGGTAATAGAAAAGCCATTTGAATATTAGCCGATAGTGGGCCCCTACCAGTTGTTTGTTTAGCACGCCACACTTGAGGTCTACCAGATGCCTGAACCTATTCTAGCTCTATGTTCCTTAGGCGTTGCACCCTCCTTTTCTGGCTTCTTGCCAAACCTCCTGGACACCATTGCCCTTCCTGCCAAACGTATTCTTCTTTACTATCTTCTTCTTCATAATCAGTCCAGTTTTGATCAACAACTCGCTTTCCTAGACGATCATGAACACTTTTATTTTTGAGCGCCAACCTATATTATGATGGTACTCATCTCGAGCATGGATAGACCGGTGGTTGGCTTGAGATTACCTAAACTCCCATATTGTTCGCTGCATTCTGGGCAGTTATTTCTAGTAGGTAATTTTAAACCTTCATTCCAACATGTGTTTTAGCTTTCTTTCTTTAATACCTCTCTTTTTCTTGTTGACGCTGGTATTCTTGCTCTTTTAACCAACAATGATAATCATTTTTCCTCTACTGTTGCCATTTATTCAACAAAATTTGAGATGTAACACATGGCCTTGTCGCCCCATCCCTTGACATCTCTCCCTGCTCATATCGTCTCTTTTGTTGGTCATGATGCCTTCTAAACTCTCTATATTCATTAGCCGATATTTGCATCTCGGGATTGACTATTCTAGTTTCTCTTGATCTAGTTGATGTTAGGACTTTAGTTTTCCCTTTGAGCAACCTAGTATCAACCATAATCTGATCTCTTGGGAAAGGATTATCATCAACTTTCATCTTCCGAGGTGTATCAAATTTGAGCCTTCCTTGGTGAATAGCCCTCTGTATATGTTACCGAAAAACTCTACACTCATTAGTAGAATGAGAAGTGGTGTTTTGAAATTTGCAGAACTTCTTATTCTTCAACTGATTAGGGGGCAACATAACATGATTATCAAGCAGCTTGATCTGTTGCTTCTCAAGCATGAAAGCAAAGAGCTTGTCTGATTTTGTGACATCGAAATCATAGCTTTCTTTGACTCCTCTTCCCCAAGGATTTGGCACCATTACTGTCTTCTTACCCCAATTCCATTCAGCCACGGCAACCTCGTCTTCTTCATCGTCCTCATAGCCGTCATCAACTGAATATGGATTATAGGTTTTGGCAATTGTGATACTTTTATGAAATCGGGTATCTTTGTGCATATTCTAAAATTGGCTATTGAGCGCTGCCACTCGTTGAGCCAACTGACCTTAATTGCCAAACTCTTGTCCTAGTAGTTTCTCTCTCCACGTTGGCAACATTCTTTGAACTGCCAAAGTAGCTAGCTGATCATCAGTCAAGTTCAATTAGAAGCACAAATTCCTGGTCTCTCAAAACCTCTAAAGAAACTCTGCGCTTGATTCATTAGTTTTCTGCCTTATAGTCGTCAAATCAGTAATTTTCTTTTCTCTTGTCCCAGTGTAAAAATATGTATGAAACTTCTTCCCTTGGTTAGCCCAATTGGCAATGGAGTTAACTAGCAACGATGAAAACCAAGTGAAGGCTGGTCCAGACAGGGACAAGGAGAAGAAATGAACTCGATGGGCCTCTTCAATGGACGCTTCACCCAACTGTGTAAGATACCGACTGACATATTCTATTGTGCTTGTGCTATCTTGGTCAGTGAACTTAGCAAACTCCGAGAGCCTGTAATTTATAGAAAGAGCGACCAAATCATACCACTCTGGATATGGGCAATTGTACGAGAAGGTCTGCCCTTTTGGCTTCAAACCGAACTAATTCTTCATCATCTCGATCACTCTAAGCAACAATTCATCTGATGAGGACATGACACCCATACATATGACCATGTTTGGTGCATGGGATGGGGGGGGTAGGAGGACAGCAAGGGTGTCCAAGTCAAGAAGGAGGCCCGAGGCTAATTCGGTTCGAGTCCCCGATGTGGAGGCCCAAAGCAACTCAAGTTCGAGGCCGTCTCGGAGTCCAGGAGTAGCACATACTAAAAACGACGCCCAGGTCGCATACGGTGTCCGTTTTGGGCATTCTTTATATGGATGGAAAGATAATTTCATGTAGCTTCCAATGGAACTAGTCCCACCTTAAAATTCAATGGGAGTCAACGGGAATCATCAAAACAAGTGGACGTCGAATATAATAATTTCGAGTCTGCCTTGGCCTCCAGGACCAGTCTGTCTTAAACTGGTCACTCAGGACGCATCCGGACTCCATTTTCGATGATCCACATATGGATGGAAAGATAATTTGATAAGGAATCCAATCCAAGTGGTTTCATATCAAAATCTCTTCGGAATCAATGGGAATCATCGAAATAAGTCAGCATCCAGAATCTACCAGGGTGCTGCGACACCTTCTTTTGGTCCGTTGGGCCGTGTATCGTGTTTGGGCCCATTAGGGGGTGTGTCCAGGGTAGACGATGACCCAAAGACCTTTATAATCATATGCCGTCGCCGTCATTAGGTTTTGAGTTTTGCTTAGATTATTCTGTCAAGAATAGTTTCGCCGTTCATCGGTTTGCAAGACCCCAACTTCGAGTGCTTAATCATTCATCCTTAATGGGGACGGGGATCCCGATCTTTCGTCAGGTACAGGTAACTATCGTTGTGGTGGAGAATGACACACCGATTCGGCTTCAGATCGAAAGATCGAACCTTGCAATTTTAGCACCACAACTCCTCTCGTTATCAACCAAGACACGGATCTGGATGACCTCGCCAAGAAGGCTAATCCCTGCCTACGCAATAAAGAACACAAGCAAGAACAAGAAAGAAAGCAACCAAATTGCAGATGAATGATTAATCACATGAGTTGGGGTCTCACAAACCGATGAACGGCGAAACTGTTTTTGATAGAATAATCTAAGCAAAACCCAAAACCAAATGACGGCAACGGTATATGATTATAAAGGTCTTAGGGTCGTCATCTACTCTGGACACGCCCCCTAATGGGCCCAAACACGATACACGGCCCAACGGACCAAAAGAAGGTGTCGCAGCACCCTGGCAGATTCTGGACGATGAATTGTTTCGATGATTTCCGTTGATTCCGAAGAGTTTTTGACGTGAAACCACTTGGATTGGATTTCTTATCAAATTATGTTTCCATCCATATGTGGATCATCGAAAACGGAGTCCGGATGCGTCCTGGGTGACCAGTTTAAGACAGACTAGTCCTGGAGGCCGAAGTAGACTCGAAATCATTCTATTGGACGTTCACTTGTTTTGATGATTCCCGTTGACTCGCATTGAATTTTAAGGTGGTACTAGTTCCATTGGAAGCTCCATGAAATTATGTTTCCATCCATATAAAGAACGCCCAAAACGGACACCGTACGCGACCTGGGCGTCGTTTTTAGTATGTGCTGCTCCTGGACTCCGAGACGGCCTCGAACTTGAGTTGCTTTGGGCCTCCACATCAGGGACTCGAACCGAATTAGCCTCGGGCCTCCTTCTTGACTTGGACACCCTTGCTGGCCTCCTACCCCCCCCCATCCCATGCACCAAACATGGTCATATGTATGGGTGTCATGTCCTCATCATCCTCCCCTTCTTGATGAAAAGCCGTCCTCGGCGTCGATTGTGCTTGAAACTGATCATGCACAACATAAAGGAGAACGGGGTTGCGAGGACAAAGAAAACTGAAATAATTGTGAGAAGGAACGTGACCATGTTTCCAAGTTTCTAGCATGTCATCTCGCATAAAAATTTCAGCAAGCATGTAGACTCCATGATTCGAATGCACACAATGTATGTCAACACTATCCTGCAAAAGATTAGAACTAACCAAAGACATTGCAGGAATAGATGGTCGAGCAGACATAGGTAGCAACCAACAATGCTCCCCTTCTTGGAAGTGAACTTGTTTCTTTAAGGAACATGAGAAAATGTTTGTATTATTATGGCTGCCCTCTAAACGATCATAATCTTGTACAACAAAAGGAGAATTCATATTATTATGAATGTATACTCGATGTATCATATATTGTCCCTTGTTGTTATATCTGCCAATAACATGATCTGTGTGTTTAGAAAACCAAGGCAAATCAGCATATTTAAAAAGGCTCTCTTCCAAACAATCTAGGTTACACAAAACATGAAATTCAATGTAACCCAAAGTATGTAAAGAAGACAATAGTTTGAACTCATCAATTTTAGTAGCAATATGAATAACATGTTTATTTTCAGCACAAGTCACTGGTTTCAAAACATGTAAAACTGAAGCATCATCAACCAATTCATCTTTATCACAAGGAACTTCAAGCAAATTATCATGGGACAGAGATAAATCAAGAGAGGGTTCCACTAACAATTGCTCTATGATCGCAGGGTTTGTGGAAAAATTTAGTACATTAAAACAATTCTCACCTACACCATGGGCCATTACCTGTGTTCTTAGCAGGAGTAATAGGTGCATTGTGAAGTGATGGTTCTGAATTTGCATATGAGGTTATGAGCTTCTCATTTTCTTCCATGTCATCCTCTCACTTATGGACATTATCCTGCAGAAGGTTAGTCATAGCAAGAGGAATAACAACAGACTCTTCCTCTAAATGGTGCACCTCAGCATATGAAGTCAAAACAGGAGGTGGATTAACAAAGGTTTCTCGCATAAAGAGTTTCATATCATTCCAAGTTTGAGGTTTATCAGAAGGATCTAAAGACTCCCACCAAGATAAAGCAGAATGTCGCAAAACACTAGCTGCATTTTTTACCTTCCTCCTTGGACACATAAAGCGAGTAGCAAATATGTTATCTATGGCAATTTCCCACTCCATGTACGCATCAGCACCTATACCATCATAAGTCGGTGGATATGAACAACCTGTCATTGTTAGAAGACAACAAAAGACAACACAAAAGTATTATCCCTATCAAATGACTACGTGGTTGCAATGGTGTCACTTTTCACAGCAAGTGGAAGCGTCTTACCAAGCTCTTACAAAGTTCTTACCAACGCAAGCAGTGGGTGGTACAACCGGTGGCTGGTTCGTGATACCTGTGAGGCAGTGATACCGAGATTGCAAGGGCCTTTATCTGTACTGATCTGAAGTATATATGTGGAGCTTGGGAGGCTTAAAATATGGTAGCAAGGAATAGTAATAATTTAATTTAGAAATTGCAAGATTGAAAAGTAGTCCCAAGCTAGTCTATGTTGTCGGCCTAAACTCGTCCCAGGCCTAGTTCAAGAAAGCAACAGTAGAGCTCGGCACAAAGACTCAAAGGGTGCAAGCACTTCTAAATTTTTCTTCACTTTTTTTCCACTTTCTATTTTTTTCTTGTTCTTTCTTTTTTTTGGTGCGGCTTTTTTTTCTCTTTTTCTTTTTTGTGCACCTTCTGCCTTTTCCTTTCCTTTCTTTTGTTTCTCAGAAGAACGCTGCAATACAAATTAATTGAACACACAACTTGATATGCTCAAAGCTAGGCTGATAGAGTTATACATGCATGAACAGCACAGCTCAAAACCACTCAGTTCTATGTGGTCGATCAAGGAAAATTCTTGGGCTCTCAATGACAAGGAGGGAAAGTGGCTGATTTTTATGGAAACAAAAGATATCACTTGATGCACTAGGAGCAAACCACAGCGTAGCACGATAAGTTTTGTTTGCGTAAAACAGATGCACAACCACCCGACGATCAGATTCACACGACAACAAGGATACTAGATCAAGACTCAAAACAACCAATGAACATGAGGACACGCGAGGGACGACCGTTCAATAAAGCAAACTGAAATTAAAATATTGCAACGGCACAACAGGGTGATAGGATAGGGAGAAAACAAAGATTAACACAAATATTTTTGTGGGGCAATTTTCTAGATTTATAGGACAAAGACAAAACAAAACTAGGGTAATGATAAACCTGACGGTAATACCTGAAGCTCTGATACCACTTAATGGGGATGGGGATCCCGATCTTCGTCAGGTACAGGTAACTATCGTTGTGGCGGAGAATGACACACTGATCCGGCTTCAGATCGAAAGATCGAACCCTGCAATCTTAGCACCACAACTCCTCTGGTTATCAACCAAGTCACAGATCTAGGTTGACCTCGCCAAGAAGGCTAATCCCCTGCCTGTGCAACTGAAGAACACAAGCAAGAACAAGAAAGAAAGCAACCAAATTGCAGATGAATGATTAATCTCACTGAAGTTGGGGTCTCACAAACCGATGAACGAGCGAAACTGTTCTTGACAGAATAATCTAAGCAAAACCCAAAACCTAATGATGGCGATGGCATATGATTATAAAGGTCTTAGGGTCATCGCCTACCCTGGACACGCCCCCTAATGGGCCCAAACACGATACACGGCCCAATGGACCAAAAGAAGGTGTCGCAGCACCCTGGCAGATTCTGGACGCTAACTTGTTTCGATGATTTCTGTTGATTCCTAAGAGCTTTTGATGTGAAACCACTTGGATTGGATTCCTTATCAAATTATCTTTCCATCCATATGTGGATCATCGAAAACGGAGTCCGGATGCATCCTGGGTGACTAGTTTAAGGCAGACTGGTCCTGAAGGCCGAGGCAGACTCAAAATCATTCTGTTGGATGTCCACTTGTTTTGATGATTCCTGTTGACTCCCATTAAATTTTAAGGTGGGACTAGTTCCATTGGAAGCTCCATGAAATTATCTTTCCATCCATATATAGAACGCCCAAAACGGACACCGTATGCGACCTGGGCGTCATTTTTAGTATGTGCTGCTCCTGGACTCCGAGACGGCCTCGAACTTGAGTTACTTTGGGCCTCCACATCGGGGACTCGAACCGAATTAGCCTCGGGCCTCCTTCTTGACTTGGACACCCTTGCTGGCCTCCTACCCCCATCCCATGCACCAAACATGGTCATATGTATGGGTGTCATGTCCTCATCATCATCGGCATTTGAATTTGAATTTCTCTGCAATTGCTGACCCATCTGTGGATTAAAATTTTGGGTACCCTGATACCCTGGATTTAGAATCATATGAAGGGTGTTGTAATCTGTGCCATAATGATATCCTTGTGGAATCTCTATCTACTAGGTCCTTTGCTGGTTTGCTGCTTAAAGTCTCTGGTTATAGACATTAGGATCATATCTCTATGAATCCTTTGAACTGATGGCGCTATTTTTTTAGCCGACGATGGTATCTAGCCTGATGTGCCAAAATTGACCATCTAGTTCTAACCTTGCCCCGTTGGCTGTTGCACATGCTGCACTGACGATCCAGGATTATACTGTATCTGATTAGCAGTAGCACCTTAAACTTGCTCAGATGAACTCTAAATTGCCTGAACATCATCATTACCAGCTGGTGCTACTTCTTGATGTCTAGTATTGGCTTGATTAGTTCCCTGAGTCGACGAATGTGAAATATTGTAGTAAACCAGCCCAACCTGATCAATTTGATAACCATGAAACACCTCTTTCATGGTGTAGTGGAATGTGTTTAGGAAAACTGTATTATGGTTCAATATGGCATCATGAACATATTTGTTTACGGCTTCTACAAAGAAACGTCTGTCTTCAGCTTTATCTACATTTGTCTGCCCATGCAATAGAACTCTTGATAGTGGATATTTCTGAACAACTTTATTATCACATGTCTTGGTGTAGGACAACAAACACTTGTTCTGAAATTCTTCTATAGCTTTACTAATGATATCTTTATCTTCATCAGGTAAGTCTTCATAAGGCACCATAAGGATATCACTGTTGTTGTAAGTTGCCATGATGATTGTGGTGTCCCACCGGGCATGCCACAATGTGTGTCCACGCAAAAACGTGTCGATGCGCCGAGCACATAGCAAGCCAGAAGGATCTACTTGATGGAGCAAGGCTAGAGATCTACCTGGCTTTAACGTAGGACCAGTCAACCCTGCGAATTCCTCCCGAGGGCATGCTAGTCAATTTGACCTGCAATTGATAAGGAGAGAAAGTTTATCAGTAATTTAAGGTAGAACATGCCAATCTTTGCCCAGATAGTTCTAAGTGTGCCGCTTTGCGAGCAGCCAGTGTTAGCCCACTAGATTTTAAGCACGGAGATGTCCAACCACTCACAAATGTTGTTGAGCACGCACTAGTGATGCTGACCACAAACTATCATTGTCCTCCCTCTAGTCATAGTGTGTAGTCGGACAACGTTAGTCATGGTTGGTAGCGCTTGTGAGTGGTCGGCAACACCGGTGATCTAGTGGGCCAACAGCCAGACAGAAAAATTGATCGAATAGGCGACATGAGAAGAAAATCTGTTGTTAAGGACCGTAACACTCGCAGGTTGTGGTTATTTTTATGATGATGAATATGGTGCACACAGATGTAAGTAAAATTATCAGCTAGACAAAATATAACTAGTATGAAGCATTGAGCCGATGAGTCTAACGAGAAAGGATATAACATGCAAACATATCGACTGTCTAATACGAACAGTTCTACAAATGCTCTGAATCTAATCCGCTATCATCAATAGTGAGGTTCGACCAGATCGATGCAACTATGATGATAATAGCAAACTAAAGCCAAAGAATTCATAAAACCATCCATACCTTGATAGGTTTCTGAAAGACATGCTATATCTGTGAAGGCGCAGACGAATCGGCTAAAAGAGCCGATTCCGGTAGAAAAAGGATCACAACATATGAACAATTGACTATTCAATACGAGAAGATCTATCAACTCCTCAAACCTAACTAAAAGCTCTAGTTTGGTTTTGGTTAATTGATGAAACCCTAAGTGCTAACCTAGTTTATCAAAGTGATTATGAGATAGGTAGCATTACTCCAAGTGATGAAGCAATGACGAAGATCATGACAATGGTGATAGCATGGTGATGATCAAATGCTTGAACTTGGAAAAGACGAAAGAGAAAAACAAAAGGCTCAAGGCAAAGGTATAAAATGTAGGAGCTATTTTGTTTTAGTGATCAAGACACTTAGTGAGTGTGATCACATTTAGGATAGATAGCCGTACTATTAAGAGGAGTGAAACTCGTATCGGAATACGGTTATCAAAGTGCCACTAGATGCTCTAAATCATTGCATATGCATTTAGGATCTAGTGGAGTGCTAACACCCTTGATAATATTTGTGAAAATATGCTAACACATGTGCACAAGGATTCGGCGCTTTCGGGAAAATGAAATGTCTATTTTCTATTGTGCCGGATGCAAAATTCTTGGTGGTTGGCACATTTGAGCAAGGGTGAAGAAGTTAGAGTTGAAATGGAGTTGGTCGAAATAATGCTGGCGTCGGTCTACTGACCGGACGCTGGATCACTCAGCGACCGGACGCTGAAAGGCTGCGTCCGGTCGACCTGTCAGACGGCGCAGTGGCTAGGGTTGAGCACCGGACGCTGGTCTGCGTCCGGTCAAGGTGGACCGGACACGTCTGGTCAAAAAAACATGCCTCGGGGAGCTTACTGGAAACGACCAGACGCTGGGGCTTCAGCGTCCGGTCAGTTTTGACCAGAGCGTTCGGTCAGCTTCATAGCCATTGAAATCTGATGAACAGCGTTTGAAGCTGGTGACGCGTGGCGTCCATCGGGCGACCGGACACTGAGGGCCAGCGTCCGGTCGGTATGACCGGAGCGTCCGGTCAGAGCGCGTTTTGCCCAGTGAAGGGGTATAACGGCTCTATTTGATGGGGGCTCTATTTATAGCCCCATGACCGGCTCAAGGGACAACTCTTGCACATTTTCATTGACATAGCAACCTTGTGAGCTTAGCCAAAGCCCTCCCACTCATCTCCATCATTGATCCATCATCATTGTGAGATTGGGAGAGAATCCAAGTGCATTGCTTGAGTGATTGCATCTAGAGGCACTTGGTATTCATGTTGCGCTGCGGATTTCGCTTGTTACTCTTGGTGGTTGCCACCACCTAGATGGTTGGAGCAGCGGTGAAGGATCGGCACGAGTTGGTGATTGTTCGTGGCCGCCTTTGGTGATTGTGAGGGGAGTTGTACCTTCCCCGGTGGAGTGCCGAAAGGTAACTCTAGTAAATTGCTCGTGTCATTGAGTTACCTCACTTGTAGGTCGGTTCTTGCGGTGTCCTATCGTGTGGACGAGGTTTGTGAAACACCTCTTAGCCGCCGAACCACCAAGTGTTGGTCGACACAACGGGGACTAGCGTGTTGGCAAACACGTGAACCTCGGGAGAAAAATCGATTGTCTCTTGTCATTTGCATTCTCCCGGTGATTGGTTTGATCTTCATCTTGTGATTGGTTCATCCCCTACACGGCGGTATAATCACCCTACTTACTTGATTACATTCTTGCAAACTAGTTGATACAAGCTCTTTAGAGTAATTAGAATTGAGAGCTTGCTTTGTTGTTTACATTCATCTAGTTGAGCTCTTGAGAGTAGCAAGTTTGTGTGCCTAAGTAATCATTGCAACTAGAATTGTTGGATAGGTGGCTTGCAACCCTTGTAGAGCTAGAGCAAGATTGCATTACGCTATTTGTCATACTAATCAAATTGCTCTAGTTGATTTGTAGATTTTTAAATAGGCTATTCACCCCCCCTCTAGCCATACTAGGACCTTTCACTAACCTATCATCTTTAATAGTGGGGTTCGACCAGATTGATGGTAGCCATAATAAAGATAATAGATTAAATCTTTAAAGAAAATGGATCTACTCATATTTAACATGATCATGAAGACATACTATGAGCATTAAAGTGCAGGCGATCGACTATTTAGCCAATGCAGGCATAGCAAATAGCTAAGGTCATGCCTGATTGGGAACAAATCTACCAACTAGCATCCTCCAATCGAAAGTGCCATTAGTGGGGATCAACCGGATCATTGTAGCCGTAATAGTGAACTATAGACTGTAACACCTCGGGTGTTTAAATACTAAAACTTGCCATGTCATCATATGCATTGCAAAGCATTTGACATTTAGTGAAAACTTTGATATGCATACACTAAAACAAGTTTATCTTTATGTGATATGTGTTGAATTGTATTGTTTGAATCAAGTTCAAAATTTGGTTTGGATTTGAATTTTCAAGAAAACCCTGATTTTCAGCATTTAAATCCTACCCTAAAAATTCATTTCAAAATCTAAGCATATTTTGGGGTTGAGCCTAAAAGAAAAAGTGTAGAGCTTGACAAGTTATACCAAGTTTGTTTTTGGAGTTTTCAAAGTTGTTATGAAAAATTTGAAGTAATTTGAAAAGGTGTAATTCGTTAAATGTTCCCTATTTGAATTCAAAAGTTCATTTCAAAATGTAGACCGAATTAGGGGGTGGTTATAAAAGTAAAGTTGTAGAACTTTACTTTTTGAGCAACTTTTATTTTTGGAGATTTTTGAGTTGTTATACAAATTTGGGAGTAATTTGGATTTTAAAACAGATGGCAATTCTGTAATTATAGTGAACAGTGTCACGACCACCGCCCCACCGTCGGTGACCTTTTGCTCGGTTCCAGACACACCTGTGGCCGCTCTTGGCTTTGCGCTGGCGCGGAGAAGGCCACTGCGTGTCGTCTCCTTGCTCTCTTGGCCGCTCTATAAAGCTCAGACGACGTCGCCGTTCTTCATTTCGTTGCTCTGTTTTTCCCGTCGCCCTTGCTCATCTCCATCGGGCTCGTGCCGTTGCTGTAGTGCCTCTGCCATCACAGCAAAGCGCTCAGTAGCTTCGCCTACTCCTTGCGCGCCTAGCCATCCAACTATGGTCACTTGATTTCGCCGAGAATCGTCGCTAGCCACCTTTCTTCCTCGCGGTCGGCAACTTCATCGCCGCAAGCGCATCTCCGTGGCCAGCGCTCTCCGGTGAGCCGTTGCCCTTGCTTTGTGTACCTATAGCTCCGTCTCGATGCCGTGGTGCTTATTACCTTGTTGCTTGCTCATTTTGTCCATCACAGTCTCCTGAGCGCCACCATCGTCGTCGCTTGCTCCACCATGGCCGCTGTCAACGTTGACCCGTGTCACCGTTGTTTCTCCGGTCTCGCTCTTTGCTCCGACGTGTTTGTGGTGAGCTGCTGACCCTTCCCATGCCTTTTGTTTGATCTCTACCAGCCTTGTTTCATCGGCGTAGTGTCGCCGAGCCACCGCGTCCGCCATGGTCGGCGTTGAGCTTGTATAGAGCCGTAATCGGTACAAGTAGGGACATCAGTAGGTGCGCCTAGTCTTTGTGAACGTTTTGGTACCTTGGACGTCGCCGTTGGACTCACCGTCGGCAAGTTTTCGTCGGTCAGCGCCGTCGCCATCGTGGTCAAACGCGGGAGGTTAGGGATGACAGGTGGGACCCGATGTCAGTGACTCAGCGTTCAAAATGAAATTTCTGTTTTTCATATTTAAATGAATAGTGATGTGATTTGTTATTTTTGTGTAGATTTAATTAGAGCTCCAAAAATTATGAAAATTTTTGTGTGACCTCTCTATGATAAATACTATTTAGGAAAAATATGAAATGTTATTTTTCAGCACTTTTTGAATGTGATAAAAATTGCTCAATTAATTAATAAATGGGTTTCCATGATTTTTCTAGGCTTAATTAATTATCCAAAAATTATGAAAATTGTTTTGCCACTTAGTTATCATGCGATGAACATTTACAAAAAGTTTGAGCTCAATTGGAATAAGTTGATTTATTTCATAATTTTGAATTAAATAATTAATTCATAAAAGCAAATAGTAACCTTTAATAATTTAGGTTTTGTTTGAAATTTTGGATTGAGTGATGACCTTGAATCATTAGTTGGTAATGATCCTTGGCAATTGATGTATGTGTTACAAAAAAGATTTAGTTCGTTTGACTTGCAACTGTACCACGAAGGAAAGTTGTATTCGAATTGTTAATTTTACATCCATCATCAAGCATCATGTTTCGTATTCCGTATCATGTTAAACATGGCATTGTTACTATGTGTAGTGAACGAAGGTGAACACGTGGTAGTTAATCAAGTTGCGGAGGAGGTTAATCCGTCTGTTGAGGTCGGATCGAATAATTGTGGAACGTCGTAGGAACCTAACTTTTCTGTCAACGAAGGCAAGCCCAGGATGCATTTAACCCTACCTTGTGTTTTACAAATTTTATCGCTTTTGCTTTTCTATACTGCATTAAGTGATTAGGAGTCAAGTGGAAACCTAATTGGTGCATCACCAACCTTGTTTTTCCATATCTACCTTGATTACCTATTTTATTCGTAAATGTCTAGTTATGCTTAGTCATGCTTAGTCGGGTGATTACCTGTCACCTGAAAATTTTAAATGGATCTTTGGTTACTTATGTTATCATGAGATATGAGCATGGAAGTAATAAATCTAGACCGGGTGGACTCGGTGTGTGAGAGCCACATGACATGGAGGTCTTGTGAGTGGCTTCTTTCCGCCTGTGTCAATTAAGGTCCGTCCGTTGTTGAATTGCGTGAGATGAGACTTTGTAGTACTAACCACATACTCCGGTAAGCCTTAACTTGGCTATTCTATTATGAGGATGGCTACTCGCGCATTGGAAGTGGAGAGATGGCAGGAATAGCGTGTACCCACGTGGCAATGGGCCGGATTGGTGGAGTACTGTATTCTCGGGTGGCGCGGACCCGTTCTTATTTTAGAAGATCCGAGGGTAGGTTGATATATGTAAGTCGAGGACCTGCATATGTCATGTGGTCTGGAATCCCCAGCTAGGTTTAATCGGTTCGAATCGTCGTTGCTCCTTGGTTATGGAGACTCAATTCACTGTTCATCATCATAGTTAATAACTGAAATTTGAGTAAGGTTTGAGAAAGAGTTTGATATGAAGTTCATGATCTCATTACGGGTCATGGAAGATTCATATATTGTTCTTATGAAGTTTAAATGTTGAAATACTAAAATTTTGTAAAGAGCTTTTACGCAAAAGAACTTTGAGTATTGCTTAAGCCATACCTTGAACCCCTGAGCCTGCATTCCTAAGTCTTCTTAGTTTTTATTTCGGTTAAGTCTTGTTGAGTACTTTTGTACTCAGGGTTCGTTGACCCTTGTTGCAGGTGAGCCTCATGAGCAGGTCTGTTTTGGACCTTGCTGCATGACTGTTGTTCCTGTCGATGACGATAAGTGAATGTGTGATCCTTGGGCAGGATGCTTATTTTGTGTGTTACGTTTATGTTAATTATGTCACTTCACTACCACTATGGTTTGTAATAATTATCGAACTTAGTTTGTAAGGTTTGAAACAATTGGTTTGTAAACTAAGTTATCGTAAGACTTCCGCTATTTTACTCTGATGTATATATTTGAATAAATGTTGTAATACTGCAATGACTCTGTAATGTGATCCTGCTTGGAAATCGTGGATGATTTGGGGTTCCCCGAGGACACCCGACAGACTTCTTAAGTTACCAGGAACATATGCATAGTTGTCAAAGGTCGTTGGACAGTGACAAGTGCATGTGGGTCCTATAATTTAGGAGGTTCTACCACATAGACCAGATTTAACTAGCCAGCAAACTTCCTAAAGATCATATGTGCTTTAATCGCATACTATGTGCGATCAAGATCAAGATAGAATAGCCAATAAAACATAACCCATCGCTCAAAGTAAGAAATATCGTATTGTCACAAAGCAAATGATGGACTAAAGGGATATGAGGCCGATCTAGTTTGATATTGATCAGGTAGGTTGATGTTGCTAAAAAACTATTGACAGTAAAAACACCAGCAAGATCGGTAACTTAATGAATCTACTTGAAGAACGCCACCCTTAGGTAGAGCCGATAACTTGACCTTAATCTAATTCGAGCAGTGGAGGTCAAACTTAACCGATGCAGCCGTACTTGAACTAGATAAAGATCGATAGCTAGCTTGTACTAGAGCTCGAAGTGGAGGTCGAACTTAACCGATGTAGCCTTACAAACCAAAGTATAAGCCATGACGGTACTTTTAGACAAGCCAGAGGTCGGCTGGACCGATGTAGCCCTGCTTGTTGAAGAACTCACCGAGATCTACACTACTCCTACTCCTAAGGGTTGGCACGGAGCCGAAAAAAGTAATTTGTGTTGATTGATTAGATGTCCTTTTTACAATAGTCGGGGTCTAATATTTATACCCAGAACCTAAGCATGAATCCTATTTAAGCATGACTCATTACAATCTTTGGCATAAGAGAAAACATTCCTAATTTAAGTTAACTAGGACCCTAATCTTTCCCTTTTTGTAGAGTCTGACATGTTTTTCCCGACGCCAACCGTAGCTTTTTGTCGTTATCTGCTGGCGCCATCTGAAGAGAGCCGATTCCAGTGCTACATTTGAATCAGCTGATATCGACCCTTATGCAATCAATTTCTTGATGACACGATCTTAGAAGCTTGGAGTTCCCGCGCTCTTCTTCCCAAATTTTGGTGTAAACACAAGCGTAATTACGATGTGTAGTTCAACAAGCTCCTCAATGGCCCATGTCCCATCCATGAAGGCACAAAACATACTATGAGGGAGTGCATGGGCCTAGCCAAGGCCTTACTCGAAGAGCAGAACAAGAAGCGCGATGACCATGATGATGACGTAGGCAAGGAACATGAGCCCCCTAGAGATGCGGGCAGTGCCTTTTAAGACCCTAGCAAGACTGTCCCTACGATCTTTGAGGGCCGTGTAGCCTTAGAGAATAGGCATGACTAGAAGCTCTCCTCCTGACAGGTTCTATCTATCAAGGCTACCAGCACCATCACTAACCCCAGATACCTCCCCTAGTCGGATCAGCCCATCACCTTCACCAGGGCCAACCAGTGGGTGGAGATTCCTTACTCCAGATGCTTTTTGCTTGTTCTGGACACCATCATCCCAGAAGGTGCACTTCACAAAGGTCCTAGTCGATGGGGGGAGTGCCCTCAACATCCTCTTCGCCAACGCCCTAAAGGAGTTGGGCCTTTCCAAGCAAGACCTCACCCCCATCGATTCTCTATTCTAGGGGATCATTCTAGGTAGGACGTCTTAGCCCCTCGGTGAGATTACGCTGCCCGTATAGTTCAACACCATCAACATGTTTCATATTGAGTACATCACCTTCCTGGTCGTTGACTTCAACACCGCCTACCACGCCATTCTTGGTCGATCAGCACTCACCAAGTTCATGGCTGTTCTACACTACTCCAATCTAGTGTTGAAGATGCCAGCGCCCTGAGGAGTCCTTTACCTACAGTCCAACCTCATTATCACTTATGATTGCGAGAAGGATAGCCTTGCCCTCGCTGAAGCCTTCGACCTCTTCGTGCGCATGGAAGCCTGCCTCGCTGAATCCAAGAAGGTGCCCGAAGAAGACTAGGAGATCATGACGATGGAGACGCCATAGAAAGCCACCAAGGCCAATGAAACCAAGGAAGTGAGCCTCGACCTCGCTGATCTGGCCAAGACCTTGAACATCAGGGCCCATCTGGACCCCAAATAGGAAGATGCTCTCATCAGCTTCCTGCGTGCCAACGTAGATGTGTTCGCATGGAAACTGTGGACATGCCTGGGGTACCAAGGGAGTTGATCAAGCACACCTTACATGTCTCATCGATCACCAAGCAGATCAAGCAGAAGCTTCAATGATTTGCACAGGACAAGGAGGCTATTAGGGTAGATTTAAACTAACTTCTAGTAGCTAGATTTATTAAAGAGGTGTATCATCCCAAGTGGCTAGCTAACCCAGTGCTTGTTCAAAAGAAGAATAAAGAATGGAGAATGTACGTTGATTACACCAATCTCAACAAACACTACCCTAAATACCCCTTTGGTCTCCCTCATATCAACGAGGTCATAGATTCCACCGCCGATTGTGAACTGCTTTCTTTCTTAGATTGCTATTCTAGATATCACTAGATCTCTTTAATGGAGGAGGACTAGATTAAAACATTCTTCATCACGCCGTTCGGTGCCTACTGTTACACCACCATGTCCTTCAAACTCAAAAATGCTAGTACGACAAAAGATCAAATAGGCTACAACATTGAGGCTTACATCGATGATGTAGTAGTTAAGTCGAAGACCGCCGATAATCTCATTGTCGACCTTGAGCAAACATTCAAAGCCCTCAAAGAATACCGATGGAAACTGAATCCCACAAAGTGCATATTCAGTGTCCTATCTGGTATCCTTCTGGGTTACATTGTTAGCACTTAGGGGATCAAGGCAAACCCTGAGAAAGTCTCAGCCATCACCAGAATGAAATGGCCGACCAGTGTAAAATATGTTCAGAAGCTTACGGGATGCATGGTAGCTCTGAGCCACTTCACATCATGATTGGGTGAGAAAGGTCTCCCCTTCTTCAAGCTGCTGAAGGCTAACGAGCACTTTGAGTGGATGAAGGAGTCCGACAAGGCCTTCACTGAGCTCAAATAGTTCCTGACTTCGACTCTAATTATGATTGTGCCTCAATCTGGTGAGACCTTACTGATCTACATCGCTATGACCTCCCAGGATGTTAGCACGGCTATAGTCGTCGAATGTGAGGAGGCTGGGCATGCATACAAGGTCCAACAACCTATTTACTTCATTAGTGAGGTCCTGAATGAGTCTAAGGCTCAATATCCTTAGGTCCAGAAGCTGTTGTGCGTAGTCCAGATCACATCCCACAAGATCTACCATTACTTCGAGTATTACAAGATCGTCATGGTCACTGAATTCCCCCTTAGTGATAACCTCCGCAATAAAGAAGCAAGCAGCCGCATCATCAAATGGGCGATCGAGCTCAGCACCTACTCCATCGAGTTTAGAAGCTGACTTACTATTAAGTCTCAAGTTCTGGCAGATTTTATCACCGAATGGACCCATGTCCAAGAGCCTATACTGGTCGATCGCCCTAAGCATTGGAAGATGTACTTTGATGGCATGCTCAACATTAATGGTGCTAGTGCAGGCGTGTTGTTTATTACCCCCTTTGGGGACGAGCGACGCTATGTTCTCTACATCCATTTTTCGGCCTCCAATAACACCGCCGAATACGAGGTAGCTCTCCACGGTCTCCATATCGTCATTGAACTTGGTGTAAAATGCCTCATGGTATTTGGTGATTCTGCCCTGGTCATCAACCAAGTCAACAAGGACCAGTCCTACACCAGTGAGAAGACGGACGCTTACTGCGCTGAGATCGGAAAATTGGAAGGGAAGTTCTATAGCATCGAGTATCATCACATCATTCGAGACTCTAACCAAGCGGCCAACCGCCTATCTAAACTAGGGTCTTCCAAGGCTAAAGTCCTAGTAGGTGTGTTTGTTCAAGATCTCATGACTCCATCCATCAAGGAAGAGTAGCCAGTCGATGAGATGCCCCCCGCCGAGCAGTTAGTCTTGGCGGTGCCTACTCCTAGCCCTGACTGGAGAGAGCAGTTCATTAATTAACTCACCATAGTTGAGGTCCTGAGCGACAAAACAGAGATGGAACGACTCATTCGTCGTAGCAAACACTATGTGCTCGTTGATGACAAGCTAATGTGGAAGAGTGCCAAGGAAGAGCTGTTGTAGAAGTGCATCTCCCAAGAGGAGGGTGAAAAATTACTGCTCAAGATCGATGTTGGCTCATGTGGCAACCATGCAGCCTCTAGAAATTTGATCGGCAAGGCTTTCCAAGCTAGTTTTTATTGGTCATTCGTCGTGGCAGATGCTGAGATGCTTGTTCGACATTGTGAGGGTTGCCAATTTTTCTCCAAGCAGATACATGTGCCAGCACAAGCCCTTTAGACCATCCGCGCATCTTGGCCCTTCGCATGCTGGGGACTAGATATGATTGGGCCTTTCAAGCTAGCTCTAGGAGGCTTCAAATACATATATGTTGCCATTGATAAGTTCTCTAGGTGGATCGAGTACAAGCTCCTTGTCACTACAATTGCGAAGAAGGCAGCCGAGCTATTTGATGACATCAAGCATCGTTTCGGCCTACCAAATAGCCTCATAACCGATCTAGGTTCTACTTTCATCGGTAATGACTTCTAGGATTTTTGTGAAGACCGATGCATCTCTATCAAATCCATCTTGGTTGCCCACCCTAGAGCAAATGGCCAAGTCAAACGGGCAAATGGCATGATCTTAGATGCCCTTAAAAAGAGACTGTACAAGAAAGACGAGAAGCACTCGGGAAGATGGCTCAAAGAATTGCCAGTGGTAGTTTGGAGACTCTGAACCTAGGCTAGTCATAACACTAGTGTCTCTCCATACTATTTGGTGTATGGCTCAGAGGCCATCCTGCCAGCTGACATTGCCTTCTGAGCACCAAGGGTTGAGAATTTTCATGAAGAGAAGTCGGCTATCGCTCGACAGGAAGATGTTGAACGCCTTGAAGAAGAGCACTTTGTTACATGTGTTCGTATGGCCAAATATGTAGAGGGCCTATGAAGATATTACAACCGTAATGTCCATGAGTGATCCTTTACGGTTGGTGACTTGGTTCTCTATGGTAAGTAGAAGACCGAGGGCCTGCACAAGCTCTCATCGCACTAGGAAGGGTCGTACATCGTCAAGGAAGTCACCTGACCAGGGTCTTATAGGCTAGGTGACTTTGAGGGGGTGGACATCCCCAACTCCTGGCACATCGAACTCCTTGGGCATTTCTATCCTAGAAGCATTCCACTAAAGATATGTATTTCTTCGTATTTGATGATTGAATCAAATTTGCGCCGATTTCCCCAATTCTGTTCTCCAATTGCGTTCTCCATATTTCACTGCATGTTTTCTCTAGTTTGATGCCACAATTTAACTTTCTAATTACTATTCATAATTAAAATGTCTCCATAACATGTTATTCGCCAACTCTCCATACATGTCACTGCCAACACACTATCCACTCCGCTCACCGACCAGCTACGTTCCTACTCATGCTATCCAGATGTGGCCCTAGCCTTGACTTCCTCCTATGCATGTATGAGCCACGCTCTATGCTATGGATAGCTAGCAGCGGCTCTATGGTGATGCCTTCTTCTCTTGCCAGCCACTCCATGCTATAGAGTTTGAGGGCTAGTTAGGGCTAGTGACATGGCACAGAACTAACTGGAAAGCAACCAACTCATACCTAACATAGAACTAAAAAGACTCCAAAATAAACATCATGTTTACATCTTCGACCAGCAATAGCTTAAACTATTCTACTAAAACTCTCACTAATTATTTTGGTTTTGCTCCCTATCACCGAATATGTCTAGGTCTTCGATGAGCTTGAAGGTCGACTCTGTTGCCTTCCCCATGAGCTGCTCCACCTCGGCGTCCTCCGTACCTTTAGCTAGCCCACCATCAATGACCTCTATGCTCATCGCCAGGTACAGGGACCTAGCAACTACTAAGGCATGCCCAGCGGTGGTACACGCAACACTATGGATGTATGCCCTAAAGTTGGTCATGGCCCCTTTGCACATCTCCACAAAAGGGTCTGGCGGATGAAGACTAACATCGAGATCTCTTATCGAGGGCAGCACCGGGTTCCCATCACTGAAGTCGAACACCGGCATAATACCAATGAAGATGGCTCTCATTTTGTCATGGGTGGGCTTCAGACGCAGCTCATTGTCTTCATATTGCGCCCTAGAGTTGGTACGCACCACTGCAAACACCAAGACAATGCAACACACCCGATTACACCCAAAGGACGGAAGTTCAAACAACTATGTCAACTTACATTGTAGCTCATCGATGGACTTCTGCCACGCTTCCTCAGCAGCCTCTTTCTCCTTTCGCGCGGTCTCTGCTGCCTCTCGGGCTAGGAACAGCTGTGTCACCAACTCTACACCGACAACAATGACAATGAGGGAGCAATGATAGGTCGACAGGCATCAAGACTTGAGGTCTTACCATTTTTCTCCTCTGCTACAAGGGCAAGCTAGGTTCCTATGGCCGCTAGTTGGTCAGATGTACTACTGAGCCTTGATTCAGCAGCATTGGCCTACTCAGTCTTGGCTAGCTTCTCTAACCTCAGATGCTCCATGTGCATCTGCATCCAGCCTTGCTTTTCCTTAAGCTCAGCTGGGCTCTCCTCCAGCGCCTTCACCGACGCCAGCAGCCACTCGTTCTCCTTGAATGTGGGCTCCACTCATTCTAGCTACCGATGCCAGTGTTTGGTGGTGCGCATGATGTCCTGCCATGGAACAAATTACAAATACTGCTAGAATGGAATGCATACCAACACAAGTATGACTTACTCAAATTTCTTTGATCACCACTCCAAGGTTGGCCTCTAGTTTATGTATCTGCAGGTCAACGTGATCTTCATACACCACATCAACCCGATGTCTAGGCTTCAAGAACGTGTGTGTCATAGTTTTTGTGTCGTCCAATGGCAGCGGAAGCTCCCGAGGGATCTCCTTAACTCCTTCGGCAGCCTCCCCCAAGGGCCCTGGCATGTCTTCAGCATAGGGGTGGCTTGGTGCCCCTAGACTCAGAACAGGCAAGGCCCTAGGGTGACTAGATGCCTACACTAGATTCCTCCACCCTCCTCCACTCGTGGCTCTGATGTCTATGGGGCGGCTAGGGGCTTCACGCCACGGGGCCTCTCTGCAGCCCTCACCGGCTGCAAGGGGTCAGACGACGGTTTGCTATTCCATGCTAGTCGTTTGTTAGAAACTTCAAGGTATTAATCGAGTTCCAAAATTTGTAACAATAGCTACTTACTTGCTGGATCGCCTGAGGGTGTGTTTGATCTTGCGCGGACCGCTGGGGCCACCTGTCTTGGTGGTCGGTATCGCTGTTGGTATAAATTAATGCACACAAAATAATCAACAAGCGCACGGATATTATATCGATGTAGCACTTCATCGGAAGTTTCCCAGTTTTATATTGAACTCAAGGAAACGTGTGTGAGAATAACTAAATCTAACTTAACCCAACTTCACAATCAAGGCTAGATAATAGGAGTATAAAGGAGATCACAAATGCCTTCTAGTTCTAACTTTGGTAAGCTTTGTCTTCTATTGTTCAATTCTAGGGATATTACTAAAGAAAACATAGGCAGAGTATGTTTCCTATAGCAACAAGGTCCTGCTAGGCCTACAAACGGAAGGTGGACTACAAAGGATTCAACGAGGCTATAAAAGTCACCCTTGTGAGCTACCACTGATCCAAAATATAGGGTACATTCATGAGTAACCGAGTCTAAGCACCATGCTTACACTACGAATACTACTTTAACCTAGGAGCTACAAGGATTAAAGTACTCAAAGAGAGTCACAAACCTAAAAAACAATATGAACAAGATGCTTACTTGAATTAGAAGTTGATTACTAGAGAATCTCAGATGCAAGTTCAAGAAGAACTTGATTCTGCCAGGGTATAAGCCGTAGAGAGAGTACCAACAGGCTAGGACTCCTCCAAAACTCTTCCCTCTCACTCTATATGTATATCTCTAATACAAGACTAGATTCTATTGAGGACTAATCTTCTCTTGATTGCTAGCTCTGATCCTAGTGGAAATATGGATTAGGGTTCCTAGCCTTTAGGATCTCAGGATCAAACACATGGATGTCGTGGAGGGGGTGTATAGGTAGGTATATATAGGGCCCTTCAAGCATCCTAGAATCTCGGATCAAACCAACTTAAAATGATGGCATAGATGCAAACCCTAAGGCGGTAGAGAACCGACATATCGAAGAGAGAATGCTAGGTGGGTCCATAGCAGCCAGCCCACATGTTATGGGCATGTGCCCTACTTTAGCGATTTGTCTTCTGGGGTCTTCTAGAGTCTTCCCACATAGGTACCGTCATAGATTTATGTAATTTCCTTTGATGAATAGGTTCCTCCTTGGAGGTTTTCTGATTAAATCCTGCTGAAAACATAGATTCACTAAAACTCATGGAAATTGTCAGTTTAAACCCATAAGTCTATGTTGGTTATCCATTTCAGTCATTTATGCAAAGTATATTGACTGTTTGTAATGAACATTAATTACCGTCAACAAACTTCCCCACACTTAGGCTTTTACTCATCCTCGATAAAAGGATGGATTACTTTAGACATAACCTTTTGACAAGACATCAACATAAAACCATTATTAGTCATACATGCTCTGTAGGATTCAAAGTGTCTACCATGAAATAGCTTGAATCATATTACCATCTTCCTTCAGTCAAGTCAATTGGAGAAATATTTTAAGATTTTGGAAAACAAAATATAGCTTACCTTCTCCTTTCGGTGGTACTCTCAAATCACTCATATGTAGTATCTTTGGATCCTTACCAAGGCATTGATGACTTTGCCTTCTTTTTATCTACTTCTAAAAAGCTTATGTGGAGCTTAGGTAGAGATAAATGTGAGAACATACTTGTATTGCTTATATTGTAAAGTCAAAACAAGGATCCAAGGAGAAAAATGTCATACTCTTAGATTAAGATGTGCATGTGTGTGGATATATATATGGTGGCTAACCTAACTCTACTATGCTCCTTGAAACAAACCTCTGTTGTTTGAAACTTGGAAAACTTTTGCAAGGAAACATGGGCTATCTTATTCATTTTTGTTTCTTTCTTTTTTTCGGTGGGCATTTGAGTACCCATTGTTTTAAATATCTCTGACACTTGTCTATTTTTTCATTTATTTTTCTTTTATGAATAACTCTTGCATAGCCTATGCCTCTTTTTCTGTAATTGAAACTTTTCAAGAGAGACATTTACAAGAACTTGGAGTATTTATCCTAACAAACATATTTTTGTGTCTATTCTTAGTGTAGGAGTAGAACATTTTTGGGTGGATGGAAAACATGTTTTTGTGTACTCCTAGTGTAAGAGAAGTAGATATATGTGGAGTGTACGTGATCTTGACATTGGAAGCATGATAAATTTCTCAACAAGGGTCACAAGGTTTGACCAAACTCGATACAGTGACCAAACTCATATCATGTATGGCTCTCGTAGGACATTGCTTTTCTGCAAAGGAGAGGTGTAGCTACTCTTCTAATTTTTAAAATAAAATTCTCCAATAACAAGACAGAAGGAATCAAGTTCTCATTATTTTACTATGTCTCATTCCACAACAACTTAAGTATCATGGGGTCCCTAATAATAAGTTCCCAACAGTAGCAAGACTTCTAGGAAAAATGTTATGTGAGTCTATCCTTAAGTCATGACTAAAATAATCTTCTCATGTTTTAAAGTTGTTTATCATAGGATTTTTAATTCGGTTTGAAACGAAAAGCGTGATACGTGAAAATAGATCATATGGGACTCAAACCTGACCATAGACAAAGCACGAGGCAGGAGGCCACTGTGGTGGGCCGGTTCTTGTTCCGTTACTTTCTAATTTTCATGATTTTTGCGATCAGATCTCGTTTCATTATTGTGGTGTGCTTCCCCCACACTTGTTTCATGTTTTTCCATTATACACAACATGTGGAGACAAAACACATATACAAAAGAAATAGAGAGCAGATAGTAATAACAAAATTTATTGATAGGAACTTTATTACACAATCCAACCTAAACACAAACTTTCAATTGGCTAGCAGAAACTTCAATTGCTCTAACTTCTGAGCTAAGCAAATGACCTAAACATTGACCAAAACGCACCCTATCGGTCCACAACCTAACTTTAACTCTCATACATGTCTTTGTTGACAACATAGCGGCTTAAGATAGTGATCTCATATTCTAGGTTCTTGCGATGAATGTGCTCCTTATCTATCCTAAACTATTGATCTTGTCATGTAGCATGGCAATAGTTTGCCGTTGGCGCTTCTTGTCATTCTTTAGGACAGAGGGTGGTGCCCTCTTTTTCTTCTCCTTCGATGGTATGACCTTGACTTGCTTAGGAGCAGCACGAACACCATCAATGCTCAAGCGAGGGGTGACTGACTTGTACTTCATGCAAGTGACGTCTCCAAACTTGTTGGTCTTCACCCCGGTCAGCGTCTCATTTGCCCTTGGAGGGAAGAGGTTGATCTCCTGCAAAATGTTCTTGATTTGTTTGTTTGACATTTCTGCTTGGCCACTTGTCTGAAGGTGATATGGAGTAGCGACATTGTGATGGATCCATGGCTTAACAAGTACTTGTGAGAGTTCTTGTTAGTGAAGTGAGTGCCTCCATCACTAATCACCATTCTTGGAACTCCAAATCATCGAAATATTGTCTCTTCAAACATCTTCTAGGAGTTCTTTATGGCTGCAGCTCTACACGACATAGCTTCCACCCACTTGGAGACATAGTCAACTACCACCAAGATATATTCATAGTTCTTGACTTTGGAATGGTCCCATATGGTTAATTCAGTAGACATCGAAAAGCCCAATCTGGAGGTTGTTGGTGAGTGGCATAGCATCTCTTGAATTGATATTCCCATGCCTCTGACATGCTCCACACCTCCGGATGAAGTCCCTTGTGTCTTCATATATGGTTGGCCAAAAGATTCCACTTTGCCAAATCTTTGAATGTGTGCGGAATGCACCATAATGCCCTCCATATGGTGATGACTGGCACCGCTTGATGATTTTGATGCCTTCTTCTACCGGTACACATCTTTTGAGTAGGCCATCAGAACAGACTCTAAAGAGGCACGGCTCATCCCATATGTGGAGACGACTTTCATAGATGAGCTTCCTTTTGTTCTCCCCTGGTGGTACATATCCTGCAACCATAAAATTAACAATATTTGGGTACCAGGGGTTGGATTTTTTGATCTTAAAGAGCATGTCGTCCTGTAGAGAATTGTTGATGGGCAATTCCTATGGATTTTTAAACTTTATTTTAGACAAGTGACCGGCAACAAAATTTTCTACTCTCTTTTTACCTTTTATTTCTAAATAAAATTCTTAGAGCAACAAAATCCATCTTATAAGTCAAGGTTTAGCATCTTTCTTAGTGAACAAGTATTTTAAAGCAGCATGATCAGTATAAAAAATCACCGTAGCTCCTACTAAGATCTAAACTTATCAATAGCAAAAACAACAGCCATGAGTTCTTTTTCAGTTGTTGCATTATTAAGTTGAGGTCCTGTCAGTGTTTTGCTAGCATAAGCAATTATATGATGCTTCTTATCTTTTGTTTGACCCAAAACTGCCCCCACAGCATAATCACAAATATCACACATAATGTCAAATGGTAGCGACCAATTAGGGAGTTGAATGATTGGTGCAGAGACAAGTGCTTTTTTAAGAATTTCAAATGATTTTAAGCATGCATCATCAAATTCAAAGGGAACATCATTGCCCAAAAGATTTGTAAGTGGTCTAACAATATGTGAAAATCTTTTATAAAGCGGTGGTAAAACCCCGCATGACCAAGAAAACTATGGATCCCACTAATATTTACGGGAGGAGGTAATAGTTCAATTACTTCAATTTTAGCCTTATCTACCTCTATCCCTCGTTTGGACACCAAGTGTCCAAGCACTATGCCTTCTCTAACCATGAAATGACATTTTCCCAATTAAGGACTAAGTGCTTTTCTGCACATCTATACAAAACCTTGTCTAAATTTTCAAGACAATCATCGAAAGTTTTTCCATAAACAGAAAAATCATCCATGAAAACTTCCATGATTTCTTGAATCATATCAGAAAATATAGACATCATGCATCTTTGAAATGAAGTTGGAGCATTACATAATCCAAAAGACATTCTACGATAAGCATAAGTTCCATATGGACATGTAAAGGAGTTTTGCTTTAGTCATCTAGATGGATCGGTATCTGATGATAACCTGAATACCCATCAAGGAAACAGAAGAAAGAGTGATTTGCTAGTCGCTCCAACATTTCATCAATGAAGGGCAATGGAAAATGATCTTTCTTTGTTGCCTTGTTAAACTTTTAGTAGTCGATACACATCCACCATCCAGTGATGGTTCTTTGGGGGATTAGTTCATTTTTTTCATTTTTAACAATAGTCATGACTCCCTTTTTAGGCACAACTTGCATAGGGCTTACCCACTCACTCTATGGCGTGCAGGTGATTCAAAACCTCTTTCCTAACCTCTCTCATCGCATTATTAAGCTTATGTTGTGACTCCCTAGAAGGTATAGAATCAGTGTCTATAGGGATGCAATGGGTGAAAAGAGCAGGGCTAATTCCCTTAAGGTCTTGGAGCGAGTAGCCAAAAGCAAAGCGATACTTTTCTAAGACAGATAGCAAGCGTAGGGATTCTTCCTAGGAGAGTTTATTAGTTATAATCACAGGAGACTCCAGATCATTATTGAGAAAAACATATCTAATACCAGAAGGCAGGGGTTTAAGCTCTATGGTGGGTTTAGGTGGTTCTAGTAATTCATCTAGAGGTTCATGCTATGTAGGATTTTCATCTTCCTCTTCGATGAAGAACTGGGCATCATCTTCAAGGTTGGGTTCGATCAAGTCATCAAGAGATGCAACCTTAACTTCTTCCATTGGGTCTTGCTTGGGAATCGGCTCAGTCTCAACATTTAGAGAATGTGTAATGGGTATAGAAAGCTTAAAGTTTTTCTTGTGACTTATTTTCAACTTTCCCATTTGTCCTTCTTGGATAAGTTTTTTAATTGGTTGCCCTACCAATAGGTCCAACTCTATGATATCAAAGATATAAAAGCTCAAATGAACCATGGTTCCTTGTACCTAGATAGGGAGGACATACAAAATTCCCAAACTTGGGAGAATGTGCCCTGAAAGACTTTTCAACAACTTTCTTGTTGGGGTTAATGGCATATCTTTTAATAAGTCAAGAGCAAAACATGCAGACATGATATTAACACCCACAACTAGATTGTAAAGAGCATCAAAAGGAGCTGTATTAATTTGGCAGTGAATAGAAATAGAAGGTGAATCAAGATGAATCACATTAGAGGAAAGCTCTGATTCTTCTAACCACTCATTGCTTATAACAGACACTAGCTCTTTTGTAGTCTTTTCAAAGAATGCTTCCTTAGATGGGTCTACAATTTCTTCATGAGATGATGATTTCCTAGGCTTTTTTGGGGTCTCCTCATAGTATGATAATTCAAGGTATCTCCATATTCATCAAAAAGTTCATCCCTGAATTCAAGCATGAAATCCGAAATCAGAGTTTTCTCCTTTTCCGGTGGTTCAGGATTTGGGACAGCTGAAGTTGGTGATGGGTTAGGCAGAAGTTCTAGTTCAGCTATCTGGGATTCCTGCTCTAGCGGCTTCTTTTCTACTTCTTTAGGGGTGTTCTCTAGGATTTTAGGAAGGATGCTTCTATCTGAATTAGCGGAGACATGCAAGAACGATCCTCCTAAAGCTGTATCAAGATTCTTTGAGAATTTCCTATCAAGACCCATATAAAAGTGTTGAAGAAGAATGGGGTCTTGAAGGTCAGGGCCAGTATTAATGAGAGAATTAAAATGATCCCATGCCATGCCTAGAGATTCTTTTTCTTCTTTTTTAAAAGTTAGAACCTCTGAACAAAGGCTAACTACTCTAGAGATGGGAAAGAAATGCAAGCAAAAGCTAGAACACAAGGCTTCCCATTCTCCTTGTCTACTCCCTATGTTGAGCTTGTACCAATGTTTAGCTCTTCCCTTCAAAGAGAAAGGAAAAAGCTTCCATCGTAAGGTTTTGTCTGACATGCCCTCAATGCATAGGCATGCATAGGTCTGCTCAAGCTCATTTAGGTGGTAGTATGGATTTTCATCATCTTCGTCCAAAAAAGATTGATCCCGGACCATGTTGATTAAACACGGGCGCAACTCATAACCAAGTGTTAAGATAGGCTTTGAGGATTCTAGTGGCTCTAGGCGTGCACTTGTAGGTGTAGCATATTGGTAGATAGAAGTGGATTCTAAATCGATGATAAAAAGAAAAGAATAAAAATATAAAAGATAAGAATAATGATACAAGGTTAAGCTAGGTTCGAAGTTAACTTAGCAACCGCTTCCCTAGCAACGGTGCCAAAAATGCTTGTTGGTATAAATGAATGCACATAGAATTATCCGCAAGCACATAGATATTATACCGATGTAGCACTTCACCGGAAGTATCCCAGTTTTATATCGAACTCAATGAAACGTGTGTGAGAATAACTAAATCTAACTTAACCCAACTTCACAATCAAGGCTAGATAATAGGAGTATAAAGGAGATCACAAATGCCTTCTAGTTCTAACTTTGGTAAGCTTTGTCTTCTATTGTTCAATTCTAGGGATATTACTAAAGAAAACATAGGAGAGTATGTTTCCTATATCAACAAGGTCCTGCTAGGCCTACAAACAGAAGGTGGACTACAAAGGATTCAACGAGGCTATAAAAGTCACTCTCATGAGCCACCACTAATCCGAAAATATAGGGTACATTCACGAGTAACCAAGTCTAAGCACCATGCTTACACTATGAATACTACTTTAACCCAGGAGCTACAAGGATTAAAGTACTCAAAGATAGTCGCAAACCTAAAAACAATATGAACAAGATGCTTACTTGAATTAGAAGTTGATTACCAGAGAATCTCAGACGCAAGTTCAAGAAGAACTTGATTCTGCCAGGGTACAAGCCATAGAGAGGGCACTAATAGGCTGAGACTCCTCCAAAACTCTTCCCTCTCACTCTATCTCTATATCTCTAATACAAGACTAGATCCTATTGAGGACTAATCTTCTCTGGATTGCTTGCTCTGATCTTGGTGGAAATATGAATTAGGGTTTCTAGCCTTTAGGCTCTCAAGATCAAAAGCATGAATGCCCTGGAGGGGGGGTACAGGCAGGTATATATAGGACCCTTCAAGCATCCTGGATGTTCGGATCAAACCGACTTAAAAGGACAGCGTAGATGTAAACTCTAAGGCAGTAGAGAACCGACATAGCGAAGAGAAGCCGCCAGGTGGGGCCGGCCAGCCCCACATGTCATGGACACATGCCCTACTTCTGTGATTTGTCTCCTAGAGTCTTCTAGAGTCTTCCCACGTAGGTACCATCATGGATTTATGTGATTTCCTTGGATGAATAGGTCCTCCTTGGTGGTTTTCTGATTAAATCATGATAAAAACACAGATTCACTAAAACTCGTGGAAATTATTAGTTTAAACCCCTAAGTCTATGTCGGTGATCAATTTTAGTCATTTATGCAAAGTATATTGATGGTTTGTGATGAACATTAACTACCATCAACAAACTCCCCCACACTTAGGCTTTTAATCGTCCTCGATAAAAGGATGGATTACTTAAGACATAACCTTGGGACAAGACATCAACACAAAACCATTCCTAGTCATACATACTCTACAGGAATCAAAGTGTCTACCATGAAACTTTGGGCGGTTGAAGAATGGAACAGCTTGAAATAGATTACCATCTTCCTTCAGTCAAGTCAATTGGAGAAATATTTTAAGATTTTTGAAAACAAAACATAACTTACCTTCTCCTTTCGGTGGTACTCTCAAATCACTCATATGTAGTATTTTTGGATCCTTACCAAGGCATTGATGAGTTTGCCTTCTTTTTATCTACTTCTAAAAAGCTTATGTGGAGCTTAGGTAGAGATAAATGTGAGAACATACTTGTATTGCTTATATTGTAAAGTCAAAACAAGGATCCAAGGATAAAATGTCATACTCTTAGATCAAGATGTGCATGTGTGTGGATATGTATATGGTGGCTAACCTAACTCTACTATGCTCCTTGAAATATACCTCTCTTATTTGAAACTTGGAAAACTTTTGCAAGAAAACATAGGTTATCTTATTCATTTTCTTTCTTTCTCTTTTTTTCAGGTAGGCATCTGAGTGTCCATTGTTTTAAATATCTCGGACACATGTCCATTTTATTCATTTGTTTTTCTTTTATGAATAACTCTTGCATAGCCCATGCCTCTTTTCTACAATTGAAACTTTTCAAGAGTGACATTTACAAGAACTTGGAGCATTTATCCTAACAAACATATTTTTGAGTCTATTCCCAATGTAGCAGTAGAACATTTTTGGGTGGATGGAAAACATGTTTTTGTGTACTCCCAGTGTCAGAGAAGCAAATATATGTGGAGTGTATGTGATCTTGATCTTGGAAGCATGATAAATTTCTCAACAGGGGTCACAAGCTTTGGCCAAACTCAATACAATGACAAGTAGTATATGTAGAAGATTCTATCATATCATGTATGGCTCTGGTAGGATATTGCTTTACTACAAAGGAGAGGTGTAGCTATTCTTTTAATTTTTAAAATAAAATTCTCCAATAACGAGACATCTGGAATCAAGTTCTCATTATTCTAATATATCTCATTCCACGACAACTTAAGTATCATGGGGTCCCTAATAATAAGTTCCCAATAGTAGCAAAACTTTTAGGAAAAATGTTATGTGAGTCTATCCTTAAGGCATGACTAAAATAATCTTTCCTCATGTTTTAAAGTTATTTATAATAGGATTTTTAATTCAGTTCAAAATGGAAAGCGAGATATGTGAAAATAGATCATATGGGACTCAAACCTGACCGTAGATGAAGCGGGAGGGTAGAAGACCACTGTGGTGGGGCGGTTCTTGTTCTGTTACTTTTTGGCTTTTCTAATTTTTGTGATCGGATCTCGTTTCGTTGTCGTGGTGTGCTTCCTCCACACTTGTTTCTTGTTTTCCTTTATACACAACATGTGGAGACAACACATATACAAAAGAAATAGAGAGTAGATAGTAATAACAAAATTTATTGATAGGGCACTTTATTAAACAATCCAACCTAAACACAAACTTTCAATAGGCTAGAACAAACTTCAATTGCTCTAACTTCTGATCTTAGAGAATGACCTAAACATTGACCTAAACGCGCCTTATCGGTCCACAACCTATCTTTAACTCTCATACTTGTCTTTGTTGACAACATAGCGGCTTAAGATTGTGAGCTCATATTCTAGGTTCTTGCGATGAACGTGCTCCTTATCTATCTTAAACTATAGAGCATGGGTATAATCGATGAGGGTTTTGATATTGCCATGCAGCATGGCAATAGTTGGTCGTTGGCGCTTCTTGTCATTCTCTGGGATAGAGGGTAGCACCCTCTTCTTCTTCTCCTTCGGTGGCACGATCTTGACTTGCTCAGGAGCAGCACAAACACCATCAATGCTCAAGCGAGGGGTGACCGACTTGTACTTCGTGCATGTGACATCTCCAAACTTGTTGGTCTTCACCCCGGTCAGCGTCTTGTTCGCCCTTGGAGGAAGGAGGTTGATCTCCTTCGGGACCTTGATCTTTGGCACCTCCAGCTAGTGTGGCTTGTCTTGAAGAAGTAGACATGATGGTGGTGAAGCGATCATCGGACGATGGATGGCTTGGGCGAAGTAAGATTGGTTGGAGGGAACATGAGCTACTTCTCATGGCGGGAGGATGCTTAGTGGTATGGGTTCATCAACTCCGTAGGGAATGATCTCTCTTTCAGCCATTGGAGCTAGGGAGGTGCAGAGCTTTGGTGCTACTAGAGGTGGAAGGCTTTGATGGAATGGCTATAGAGGCAGGAAGGGGCTCGTTTATATAGGGAGGAAAAACTTGTAGTGGGGGTCAAGATCTTTTCTTTTAGGATTTCATAACAAGGAAAAAATGAATTCGACGGAAAACTATGGGATAACAGAGGGAAAGGTTCTAGAATACATGAGAGAATTGACCAGAGGCGCGGTGACAGATAGGTGGGCCGACCGGCCAAGAGGTGGGGCTGGCCAACCCCACATGTCATCTCCTTGTGGGTGTTTTTCTCTCAGCGGTTTATAATGCCTAACTAATCCCGAAAAAGATGTTCTCGCATTACGAAACGTAAAGAGGAGGGTAGAGGCGTAAATCTATGGAAAATAAGAAAATCTGTCTCATCCAAATCCTCAGGTGGTTTTTTAGGTTCTAGAAAGATCTTGAGACAGTGACCATTTACCTTAAATAATGTACCTTCATCATTTTAATGTGTTATCGCTCCATGCAACGACGTGCTTATAACCTTGAACGGTCCTTCCCATTTGCTCCAAAGTTTTCCTTACCTAAATAATTTAACCCTAGAATTAAAAAGTAATACCTTATCTCCTGGAGCAAACCCTTCTTCTTGATCCTCTTGTCATGCCATCTTTTTGTTCTCTTCTTGTATATCTTGGCATTGTGATATGCTTTTTCACACCATTCATCGAGCTTAGAGAGTTGCATCTTCCTCCTAGTTCCCACTGCTTCTATGTCCATGTTCCATCGTTTGATGGTCCAGTGAGTTTTGAATTCTAGCTCAATAGGTACATGACAAGTCTTCCCATAGACGAGTTGATATGGTGACATCCCAAGTGGTGTTTTATAGGCTATTCTATAAGCCTATAGTGCATCAGGTAGTCTATCCTTCCATGCAGTCCCCATCTTGTTGACTGTCTTCTATAGAATGTTCATGATTTGTTTGTTCGATGTTTCTACTTGGCCACTTGTTTGAGGGTGATATGGAGTAGTGACATTGTGATGGATCCCATGTCTTAACAGGTACTTGTGAAAGTTCTTGTTAGTGAAGTGAGTGCCTCCATCACTAATCACCATTCACTACTAGGAATATCCACTTCTATGACGATCAATTTTCATCACCGAAGGAGCCAAATTCATCATAATTTTAGTTTTATGTCAAATTTATGATGAAAAATGGTTCGTCATAGAAGTCACATCATTCTTGCAATTGTATGACAATTCTAGAAAATTGTCATAGAATTGGATAGATATATGATGAAAATTGATCGTCATAGAACTATTTTGGCATGTGTGGCAGGGGGCAGCCACGTTGGCGGTTGCTTCTGTTGGAGATGCTTTCCACATGTACCTGCTATAGCCAGTTGCATTGGAGATGGTTCAGGTACGTGTCTCCTTGTTATTGGATAAAGTGGCCATCTCTAGTTCTTGCATGTTTTAGGTTCTTAATGGACATGTGTCGGGCCCCTATTGTTCCACATGTCTATTTTCTATTGGCACACGTGTCGTGTTGTGGTTGGGTCACGTGTCATTTCTTCATTGGACCATGTGTCATATTTTTATTGGTCCACATGGCCATTTCATATTCGACCACGTGTCATGGTGCTATCCATCCATGTTTTGTTTTTTGATTTGGCCACGTGGCTTGATGGCTTCCTTCCACGTGTCGGATTTTTATTAGCCCACGTGTCGTGCCATGGCTATTTCATGTGTCATGCACTAGTTTGTCAACGTGTCGCATTTTTATTTGATCACGTAGCCTACCTAGGTTCTACCACATGCCCAACAATCAATTTATCATAAAAGTAATTTAGGATCGTCACTGCTGCATAGATTGACTACATAATTATTCAACGATGTCTACATAATTATTCAGCATGACAATCAAATACAACAAATTACTGTTTACATATCAGCAGCAACCTGTTGATTGTTTCACCACATCAAATCAGCACACGAGTACACACATCAAACCACAATGTTCACTTCATCAAGCCAACAGAGTTGACAACTGAGAGTTACCAAAAGAAGAGCTGAAGCGCATGATATCCTCACGTAGCTTATTGTACTCCTCCTGTTGTTGTATCTTGAACTCCTCAAACTCCCTTTTAGTCTTTTCTATCTTCCTCTTCAGTTTATCCACTTGTTCGACAAGGTTAGCAGAACTTTCCTGTTTAGCAACATGCTATTCCCGAAGCATTCTCTCCGTCGATGTCTCTCTTCTGGAGGAGCTTATTGGATACTAGCATTCTTCAAAAAAAGGTGTTGCCACTGACCTAGGAGTAGACCTGGCCATGGGAGAGGCAAAGGACCATGGGAACAATATCAACACTTGTCATTGGTTCGTGCCCATTAGCAATAGGTTCTGCTCACATAGTTTCCATAGCTTCTTGTGAAATTCAAGCTGTAAACATTATGTTACAGATAGTGGAAGAGGACATTAATTGAAAACCCAAAAGATTAGTTCATAACAAGTAACGTAGGTTTCATATTGATATGGATTAGAGGGCTGTTTGGATCTTGGCCACACATAGCCATGCTGTGGCGAGTTGTGGCAGTGGCGGGGTTTTCATCCGCCACACTCTTGTGGCTCATTCTCTACTGAGTAAAGCTATGGTAGCCTCATTTAAGTCAACAACCAAACAGCTACTCCAATTCCCATGGCGAGCCATAGTTTGTGGCGTGGCGGCCGGTGGCCGGTGGCCCTGAACCAAACACACTCTAGAAAAGCACAATGCACATGTACTGATATGCATTACATACTACGAAAATCAAGAAGTAAACAATGGGTTACAAATATGGATTACATAAGCATAATGCACAGGTATTGCAACTTCAAAATTAAATGATGATGCCAAATTTAGGGCCCCTTTGGTTCATATGATTTCCAAAGAAAAAATGTAGGAATCAGTAATCCTATGGAATCAGTGCCGTAAAGGCCTTGGGTTCACAGGAAGAAATGGGGGATGGAAAACCATAGGAAAGTTTCCTATCCTTCAACTTTCATAGGAAAAACAAAGAAAAAAATATCCAGTGAAACCTCATTGTATTGGTTTCCTATGTTTTTCCTGTATAAAACCAAACACCCCTTCTAACAAAATTCCTCTATTTTTCACATGCATTCCAATCATATTCCTGTATTTTTCCCGTTCCTACGTTTTTCCAATCCTATGTTCCAAAGGGGGCCTTAGGCTCCTACCACTATTGCTTCTATTAATAGTGCACATGAGTTTCTGTTTATACAAAGGCTAGAGTAACAATAAAACACAACCATCACTTACAAATGATTGCAGCTGTACAGCATAAGAACAAGATCCTATAGCCTGGTGACACTTCACTTTTGCATAGTTTTGCTTGTTCTTCTCAGATCCATGAGTCAACTCTCTAGGTCATGTTGACTTCACTCTCTTGGACTACCTTCCTCTAGGACTGATATCAACACTGCCTTTTGTCCTACTGGTGGAGCCTCCTCTGCAGCTTCTTTGAACCGGATGCTGAAATTGGAAAAACAAATTTAAGCAGGAAGCATGTACAATTTGCATTGCTATCCAGACAGCAAAGCATTGCATTGCTATCTGCACCCACCACCCCCCGGCCCCTCCTGCCCGAACTCAATACAAGGTAGAACAAGCACCTCAACTGTAAGGGTCACTGGCTCATCTTGTAAATCTGAATATGTTTCATCTGTATCACCAAATCCCTCAACAACCACCCTTGGTTCTTCCATCTTCCTATGATTCTTTGTGACTTGTGCCTCCCGCTCTTGTTGAAAAGTAGTTAGTGGCTGTTCATCTAGATTACAAACGTATTTATTAACTAAAGCTTCTAGCGAATGCCAACATAACAGAGAGCAAGAGTATGCAAATAAGCACCTAACTAGTAACTATAGCTTATACAGAAGTCATTAATCCAATAAAGCACATGTCAGCTACACTCAACTATAGGAAATATGCAACCCCATTGCTATCTACATATCCTAGGTTGAGCCACTGCAATACAGCACACATCATAAAAGGAATTTGGGTACCTCTTCCTCCGCATACCCTGGCTATGCTTCGTCGTTGGCACCGCCGTCTTGTCATCGTGGTCGCAGAACTGGTGATGCCGGCATTGACGAAGGGGTACTAGATCCGGCTTTGGATAGGGTTCGGATCTAGCTGGTCGTGATAGGTGCTGAAGTAGGGGATATGAATCCAGCCTATACCATTGTCAAGGAGGTCCTTCTGCCATTAGCTGACCTGCTGTCGATGAATCGAAGGGGATCTGGCTTCGATTAGGGTTCAGAAAGCTATGACAGAGGGTGCGGCTAGAGAGTGGAGATTGATGAGTCAAGCTGCTATGCCGATGGCGCCTAGGGTCCGAGAGGGGTGGCTTAGGGGGTGGCTAGAGAGTGGATAGGATGGCCATGGGGCTAGGATTTGGAGCAGAAAGAGAGACGGTGGCAGTTGGAGGATGGAGATGGAGGCGGAGGCGGAGACGGCGACTCCTTGCACTTTTATGTGGCCATCATAGTACCACAAATGCCCTTGTCTAAAATTGATGGCATGGTAAACCTAATTTCTACGTGGAGGGCAAAAGGGAGACATCTAATTTTCGGTGCGTGTTGGCGGCACTACTCAGCGTGGTGCGAAATTTTTGCCGAAAATCAAATTTTTGCATGGGCAGATCTCCCTGTCTGTTTGGGGCCCACCAACACTGCAAAATGGAATCCTGAGAAATGGACAAAAGAAACTCAAAAACTTATGGCTCCTTTGGAATGGAGGAGAAACGGGAATTTCGAAGGATCCAAATCCTATAGAAAAAAATCCTATGAAGCCCTTTGGACCGGCTGCTAGCCCCTATTGGTAGCTGGTTTGTAGCCCCTGTTGGTTAGTTTTGCCTACAAGTTTCTTTCTGGTTCTCTTTCTGATCAATAGTATGGTAAACATGCATAACGGAATTCATCCGATCGAGTCTCATGTTGATCTAATGCCTAAAGGCAGAGCCACATAGCTATTCAAATTTTACTACACACGCAAGAAAGTTCGAGCATAATAAATTTGACTAGGCCAGACACATCTCACGTTATACAGGGAAACCTATTTCATACAAGTACTTTCGTTGAATCCCTAAAGGAAACAAATAAAATTAAAACAAAACAACAAAAAATCAAAAGCTATAGAATGCACTATATTTGAGGAGCTCAAACTACTTCAGCAGTACTTTTCAGCGAACGCATGGTGTTTTCCTCTCACAACAAATCAGCATAAGCATTAGCATAAGCCAAATTTCAATGAAATGAGGCCCTATTTGTTTTGCTGAAATTTGGCTTTATGCTAATGCTTATGCTGATTTGTGGTGAGAGGAAAACACTATGCGTTCGCAAAAAAGTACTACTGAAGCCTGAATACAATATATTTCAGGATGGAGGGAGTAATTCACTCTCGCATATAAAGAGTGAACTACTAGTTTCTTATTCCAAGTTCCTATGCGAACAACTCAAATTCATGGCGAAGCCTACAGTCCTCGCTGCAATACACAGCCCTTCATTCCCATCTGTCTGCATCGCTGTTGGCATTTCTTAGCGCAATCACCAAGTGAGGAGGTTTTAAGTCCATCACTAGCGATGGCGCAAGAAATGCCTATTGGTATTTCTTAACACCATTACTAAGATTGAGTTAATCTTAGCAACGCTGCCAAGAAGCACCAACTACGATAGTTCTTAACAATTACAGAAAATATCCACAAGCGCACGGATCTATCGTTGTAGCATTTCACCCAGAAGTATTCAGGGTATCATTATTTATATTTTCCCAAAGGAGAGCAAGGTATTAAGAGTCTAGCATGAGCATAAACATGATTACATACTTGCATAGTGGACCATAGTACATGATAGGGGTAAAAACAGTATTTCATGGATAGTGAACACACATCTGGGCCAACCTCAAGGATAAAAGGAAAACAAAGAATAAAAGAATATTCCTACATGGAGCCAGCATGTTCTAATATAGCCGTGCAAAGAACAATTAATGATCATACAAGTTATATGACTAGAGTTAGAGCTAAGTTTAAGATGGAGGATCTCTGAGCACTGGTCTGCTAGTAAGTGTGAGAGACTTTGAGACTCCTACGCAATATCTGAATATGGAGGATTACAAGAGATAGACAGGGCTGTCATCACTTACCGCCTACCCCTTAGCCATGGGATACTGTCATATCTAAAGGTTCCCGTGCACCTGAGCACCATGCCCGTGTACAAGGAAACTACCTATATCCCCCTAGGACTCCAACCCTACAGATTGATAAGCAAGAATATAAGCAAACCCAAAGCAACGACGAACCACCACCTCAACCCTAGTTCAACTTCTACTCATACAATTTATATGAATGATTAAGCATAAAGTTGGACATGTGAAGATCATAACACATAAACTATATGCTAGTTCATATATCATGATTATATTATGAAAACTATACTCTACATCATATGCACTACTATACAAATGATATGAGAGCATGACTATGGAAGAACTCTTCATAGTATTATTCATACCAAAGTGCTCTTCTTCCAAGGAGACATACTCTCCAAGTAGATTTTGCCTTGCTCTCAAAACTACTAAAAGTAAAAGTACAAGAGGAGGTAGTGAGGTGTAGCTCCAAATGATGGTGTGTGTTGAAGGAGAGCTCCACCCATGCTTATGTAGTGACAACATGGTCAGTTTGGTGTAGATAAATTATGAAACGAGCCAAAACCGCCATTACATGCCGCCATGCTTCAGTCGGTGGAAGCCAGGCCCAGGTGGTAGCAGCAGGGATGCGGCCACACCCCTAGTGCGCCCGCACCCAGGTGGGGCCAGCTCATGATTGCCTTCGCATATTCGATTCCTGGGTGGGCCTAGGCCCCTCCCACATCAGTGCTCTGCCCAGATTCAATGTGTAGGTGGGCTTCTCCATGTATTTCCTTTGCGCATTTCTGCTTTACGCCTTCTATTTGCGCCTTTTTGCTTGGTTTTATTTATTTTCCACTTGTATTCGAATATGATTCCTGTAGAACAAGTTTTCTCCAATACAAGTGGAACTAGGTCAATATTACATGCATATGTGTCAAAAGTATGTTTATTTCTCCTATTTTGGATAATAATTGGCGGTTGAATGTTGTCATTAGTGACCTCCAACAAATCCCCCAATCTTAACATTTGCTCGTCCCGAGCAAATATCTAAGTACTTGGTTGTTGATCAGGAGTTGCTACTATGCTGATATAATTCTCAAGTGCCATGTCTATAACAAAATATTCTTCCGCAATTCAAATATGTTGGCATTTATATCCACCCTTTACCTTGATGCCTGTGGGGCGTATAGCTTTTCCATGTTCTTGGACGGTTGCAAGATAGAACGGTTGTAACAGAATCACCAATCATTCATTCTTTGATTAACCATCTATCCGGAGGTTTTATAAGTTTTACAAAACAAAAGTAAGTTCCTCCAATGATTCTCTCGATCACTCAATGTGTTGACACCTCACCAAGGCATTTGGTGTTTTGCCTTCTTTTTCATATCCTAACACTAAGGCTTTTGAGTGGAGTTTTGGGTAGGTATAAAAATGGGGCCTACTTGCATCACATATTTTGCTAAGTAAAAAACCGGACCTCAAGGAGATGCAAGTCATACACTTTGATCAAGATGTGCAAGTGTGTGGAATTTTTCATAAAGTCCTAATTCTAAATATTTTTTGTTTCTTCTATGAATCATGAATCTCTCTTTTTGGGATGAATGCCTTTATTCGAAAGTATGGGCTATCTTTCTTTCTTTTCTTTTTCTTTTTCTTTTCTTTTCTTCATGCTCTTTGGCATGCATTTTTTCTCTCATGCCTTTTGGCATGGAATTTTTCTTTTCTTTCTCTTTTTTAGCATAGCCCATACTATTTTTTTGGCATATAATTTTTTTTGGAGAGAGACACATGATAAATGAATGGAGTAATTATTTTGGTGGATGGAAAAAGCATGTTTTTGCGTAACTCTCTGTGTTAGAGTCAGCAGTTTTATTTGTGGGTGTTCGTGTGTCTTGATCATGGGTGCATGACGAGAATCTCGATAAGGGTCACAACAATTTGACAAAGCTCAATGTAATAACAAGTAGCATATGACTAAGGTTTTGAATTTTGCATCATGTCATATGGACTTGGTAGGTATTCATAATCATTGAGGAACTTTGAATTTTAGCATTTTTTAAAGTAAAATCTCCGAATGTCAAGTCTCTCTTAGAACAAAGTCATAGTAAATTCTATTTATACCATATCATAACTCGCAACAACCTAGAATAGGAGCACGCATTTGTAGACCCACAAGTTTCCAAGTTTTTAGGATGAGACATTTTTAGCCAACAAACTTAAATCTTGGGCAATACTAAGTTATAAACTAGGCCCAAATGGATTATAGATAGAGTAACTATTCATCATTTCAACTATAGGAGAAACTAAACATTCCTTAGAACACATATGAGAGTGGAATTCATATTTTTTTGGTATTTTTATCATATTTCATTTTTGTGAAATTTTTAATTTTTTCAGATTTTTTTGCATGCTAATAAATAATAAATGCAGAAAATAAAAATACGATAATTGAAAGATACAAGGTACCTCTGCGGGGGTCCTCCCCAATCTAGCTCCAGGCCTATGGTCTGGGATTGTATCCCATGGACCACTAGTAGGCCGCCTATGCTTCTTGTTGTTTCCTCAACAGCGCATTAATGTCCGTGAACTATTGCTGCTGCTGTAGGTGCCACTGTCTCTGTAACACCCTAGGTGTTAAGCATGCATTTAACCTTGACACTGCATGAGCACAAGCATCATTGATCCTTTATGAGCATGAGCATCTCAAATAGTATCTCTATGTTGGCTTATATTGCATGTGTTGTCACTAAATTGCCTTACATATGCTAGGGTTTACTTGTAACCAATGTATGAAATGTTTGTGGAACCCTAGGAGTACCTTAAACATGTTTAGAATATCATATGGAACAACTTTGGTATTCATGACTAAGGCTAGTTTGGTCTCTAAGTCATAGTTATAGTGTAAGTCATCATTTTCAAGTGATATGTTTGACCTTGGTTGAACTATGTCATAGAATATTTGCATGGTAGTTAAACCTTAAGCAAAGTTGTAGAACTTGATTAGATCAACAACTTTTATTTTTGGGTCATGAGCTAATTCAGTGCCTAGCTTGGTCATTTAGAGCTCACAAAAATCAGCAAAACATTATTTTGGCACTTAGGAAATTTTCTAAGTCCTAACTAATTTAACAGTTCATTGTGCCTAACTTTGGGATGATGTAACTTGCTAACCTTTGCGAATTAGCCCTAGATCACTTAAGCAATATTGGAGCTGGTATGTAGATCTACAACTTCTATTAAGAGAGTTTTTGCTAATTAACCATGGATTAGGCGCTTGAGCATCGTCACTTGGCGCTGTTAGACATGAACACGGTGCTCTGATGATGCCGTCGCCTCGCTGTGGGTGGCCAACCATGTCAGGCCATTAACACCATGTGGCGGTCATACAACACCATCGGCCCAACCGATCGAGCCACGACAGGCACAAAGGCGCCCCGCGCTCGCTCGTTCACGCCCGCACCTTCACTTGCTCTTTGTGCCTCCCCCTTCACTCGCTAGCGTATCCGCCCGCAGCAGCGCTCTCACCGTCGACGCCATTGCTGGCCGCTCAGCACCTCACCACGCTCTCACCGCTCTCTCACCGCTGTCGTAGCTCCGCTGTGTTCCCACCACCTCACCGAACCCTTCATGTAGCTAGCAGAGCACGGTAAGGCCCCCTGTGCAGCACCGTGGCCATCGTCGTTGTTCTCGCCACCATGCCATGCCACACGTGGTCGGGCCACCTCCGACCACCATTCACCATGCTTGTGTGTGCGCTAGGTTCGCCGTAGGGTGTAGAAGCTCGGCCGAACCATAATTTTTGCCATCTCGGCCAACTCCGATGGCGCACCATCGACCCCCATCCGTCGTGCCACCATTAGTGCCATCGTCACCCTTAGCTTCTGTAATTGGCCCAGCTTGCTACCCTAGTGCGTGCGGAAGGTCATAGGGAACCTTGTGGTGTCGGTGCCGTCGTCGAAGAGCTCACCGTCGGCGAACTACAGCCGGTCAGCGTCGGTGCTCTATTTTGTGTCACTAACGCACGGGCCCGGCTGACTTTTGGGCCCTAGCTGTCAGCGGCTATAGATCTAATTCTAATGCATCTATTTCTGAAATGTATGCAAACTTTGAAAAATCATAAGTTGTAGATGTCCAATTTTGGTGAACCAAATTTTGTTGGGTTCCTCATGGAGTGTAGTATTTTATAAAAATATGAAATGTACAGCTTCTAGTATTTTTAAAGGTGAATAAAATATAGCTAGATAATTGCTTTTTGAATGTTTGCAATCTTGTAAAATGGATAACTTGAGCTAGAAAAGTGATAAAATTGTGATTCCAATTTTGTTGGTCTTATGTTGACATGCTCTAGCTAGGAAAAATAATAAACTTGCTATAAACTTGATTGAAGTAGATTCTTTCTATTTATCTATTAATAAATTATATTTTTTGAGGAAAATTATAGGGATAAAAATAAGTAACATATGGCCATGAAAATTTTTGTACAGTAATATGGCACTAGGATGAAGCTAAGAAAAATATATAATCGTTTGACACTTTTCTATAGGGTTAACTATTTTCAATAAAATAGACCTTGCTAGCTTGTCATTTTTGTAGAGAATGTTATACATGTTCAAATGGAATCAAAATTTTACAGTAGTCTATTGGGAGCACATGGAAGCCACTTTAATGTTCTGAGAATTTATTGTGCACATTTGGTATATGTTTGTTATTTCACCTAATTATCTAATTAAATTAATAAAGGCATTTAAATAAAGAGATTGGGCTTGACCATTATGTTTTCTTGGGTGTAGTTGATATTCCTGAACTGTTGGTATGTTTGGTGATGTCCAATTTTGAATGCTTATATGCAATGAAAATATTATTGCTCTCTAATTCAATTTAAAGTGGTTTTAGGACATATTCTGTTGTTGGGTATGTTCCATAGTGGTAATGATGTTTACTATAAAAATGGTTAATAACAAAGTTGTAGATAACTGCTTCATCTATCTTGTGTCAAAATTTCAGGGAAAAAGGCCAAATGGTTTAGGAGTTATAGCTATTTAAATTTGGTCTCCCAAAATACTTGTTTTCTAGAATTTCTGGACAGAGCTGGATAGATTGCCTGTTTTGGTTATGATAGAGTTTTAATTAGCTTTTGGTGATTAAATAAGAGTTGTAGGAAATTTTATAATATTTCCAGAAAGTCCAAGGTCATAGTATTTGGATAAGCAAAACTACAGTTATGATGTAAACTTGTAACTATTATGTGTAGCTTAGAAATTATCTTGTGTAGAATATGGGAAGTGAATAGAGAAGAGATATGTGCCTACTCAGAAAACATGGAGTTAGCATTGTTATCATTGTGTAACTTAACATCATTATCACAGCATGTACATTCCCCTATCACATCCTCCATGATCCTTCTTATGCATTCATGGAACTTATGCATAATGCATGCAATAGGTGCAACCGAGGAGATCATGTTGGTGGAACTCGACGTCGATCCACAGGAGGAGAACCAAGAGGTGCATCACTGGGAGGTTCCCAGAGAAGGAGATCCTAAAGCCAATCATCTTCCCGAGGCCCTGATCACCAACCTACAACTTTCATGAAAGGCAAGCCCCAAAGCATTATAAGTCTCCCTACTTTATTAATGTCACCCAAAGTTATTCGTATTGATGCATTACGTGATAGCAGTTGTTTGGAAACACTTGCTGCATATTACCTTTCTTTGTTCAGAAATATCTACCATGAATCCTATTTAAGTCTAGGAACGCTTATTGTGCTTAGCTATGCTTAGACCGGTAGAAGTCGGGTGATTTCTTGTCACCTGCGAGCTATAGGTGATAACTTGATCATGGTTGGCTATATTGTGCTATCGTGGAATATAACCTGATGATGTTGAATAATTGGAGACTAGGCAGAGTCTTATGTTGTGGTAATCATAGTGATTCCGTCTATGTCATTTAAGGACCGGTTGTTGGAGGTCATCTTGTCATGCTGAACGCATGTCTCTCACATAGTTGGCCGGATAAGTCGTTCCGACCACGAAGCCGAGTAGCTCAACTCAGGTTGGCGACACGAGTAGTTAAAGTGCGCACCCTAGAGGCAGTAAGGATGTACGGAGAGCCAATGGCGTAAGCTCAAGGGCGGGTTAGAGTCCCGAGCCTCCTGGCAGATTGGTTGTATCTTTGAGGGTGTGGCGCTAGTCTTACCTACGATTGTACTTGAGTTGTCCTAAAGGTGACCTGATGCAACCCTGATGGGGGAAGTATGGGTGTGTGTTAGGAATAATTTCCCAGCTGGGTAGGAATCAATTTGAATCATCATCTCTCCTAAATAGTGAGAACTTAACGGGAGTACGCTTCATCGTAGTAATTGATGGAAGTATTGGTTATGAGATTATGAAAGAACTCAACTAGATATGGTTTGTAATGTTGTGATGTTGATGTTGATGTTGATGTCAAACTACTTTGCTTCTGCTACTTTTAAACTTGGTTTGTAATAACTATGTGAACTCCGATGTATGTGAGATATTTGTGAATTATGATGTAACATGTGACTGGTTATGTTGAATCATGTACGATCTTGGCTTGTATGTTGGTTGAATCGACATCCTTTGTGATACTTGACTGACTACCAGATTTATATGGGCTCAAGTGTGATGGTTTGACTGCCTTGGTGGTTGCTATTATGCTTGTGCTCTTATAAATTGGATGGTTCTATGACAGCCTCATATCCTACACATGAGTGTTAAGTGTATTTTGAATTTCACATGTGCGGATTTTCAATCCTCCGAGGCAAGTGTTGATGCCGTCCAACTCCCGACAGTCTGAAGTAGACTATCGTGGATGGACGGGTGGTGGTAGCCCCTCAGAGTCGAATGAGTGATATGCCCATGCCACTTCATTGGCCTTGTGCCATCCCAATCCACCGGCCTCATGTGGTTGCGGGGTGTGTCCCCAGCCCGACTTATACCCGAGGGTGAACCCAAGTGTCTACATGACCAGGAACCACTCCATATGGAACATCTGAGGCACAAGTGGTGTCGGTGTCGGTATTGGTGGTTGCTGTTGAGAGCTACCAACTTCATCTCTAGCCCTGTTCCTTGTTCCCCTATGAGAAACAGAACTCCTGCATGCCTCCTCTTGTTCGACAAGAGTGAAGGTGAGTGACGGGGATTTATACAAAGAGAATCTTGGGTTAGGGAGCAGGATCTCATTTGTATACCCTGAAAAGAAAAATACAAGGTTCCCTGCATCATCATATTTCAAATGGTGCCCTTGCATCAAGTAGTGATCATCAATATCAATGCATGGAGTAGAGATGTATGTCACATCTTGTCCATCCAACGCACCAATATTAGCGGCAATACGAGTCACAAGGGACGTATAAGAGATAGACGTAGAGGCCTTAAAAGTTTCTAACCAATGTTTAAACATTTCTTTCACATGAGCAATTTTAATCTTCTTAAGCATGGCATAGAGAATTTGCAATTCGGCATGATAAACAAATCTTATATCTTGCCTAGCAAACGAAGTCAAGGCAATCCACCGATGCATGAACCTCAAAGTAGGATGATGGATATTCATAATTCGAGGTTGAAACTTGCCAACTACATTTTGACTAGAAATCATTCTCCAAAATTCATGATGATTAAAACCTCTAAGAGCATGATCCAAGTCAATTGAGCATTTTATACTAAAGCCTAAGTGAGAGCTGAGATTTCTCCATGTAAGATAATATTCTTTCTCAAAAAGATAGAAAGTAATCCCACCCTCAACTTCTTGCAAAGAGCATAAGGATTGAATTGTTAAGAGGCAAGAACCAAGCTTGTCGACAGGAGCAACATTCTCCCATCCAATGGCTTTCAAGCTAGTGGCGAATTCGGCATCCATACCTATCTTTTGGTGGAGGTCGGGGTCATATGCCGGCATGAGTATGAACTCGAGGTTCTTGATGAGGTTGTACGCTTGCACCTCCTAGTCTCCCTCCAAGTCAAGGTGTGGATCATCGTCGCCCTCTTCTTTCGGTTGTTCTTGCTCTTCTTCTTGCTCTTCCGTTGGCTTAGTTTCTTCGTCATCATGCATCGGGCTCTCTTCGGGCTCGGTGTAGCGCGCACTTGAGCTTCCACGGGAGCAACTTGAGCTTGCTCCCATGGCTTTCTTGAAAGCGCCGGCGAGCTTCCTCTCAAACTTGCCCATGGCGAAAAAGACAACAACAAAAGCTTGCAAACAGGGTTACGTTAGTGAAAACAAATCAAACAACCCGTGAGGTTGGCTTGGTGGTGATGAGTGTAGGATTTTTTTCTATAGAGTTTCCTTGCACTAAAGCTTTGTGAAAAATATTTTTTTGCAAGTGGTGGAGCATGTGAGAGTGAGAGGGAGTGAAAATGGAGAGTAGAGAGTGAGTGAGGGCTCACACTCGAGCTCTCAGGATTTATAGTGACGGGCACCAGCCGAGAGGAGGTGGGAGGAACGGCTCCTAGTTGTTGGAGCAGCAGCTGCAGCTGCGGCGCAGGGCAAGGTGCGCCCGCACCAAAGGTGGGCTTGCTCGGCCCCCCTTTGGCTGGCTGCCTCTAACGGCTCTCCGGGGGAGATAGTCGTTGGTGCTTCCCTTAGTTTTAAAATTTTGTTCTCGAATTTGATTTTCCACAAAACTTTTATTATATTTTGAATTTTCATAAATATTTTAAAAATAAGAAATGATAACTTAAAAATCTATACTATCAGAAAATTATTTTTATATTATTTTTCTAAAAAGTTTATTTTGAAGAAAATTTTAAATTTTGAATTTTAAAAAGAAATTAAAGAAAATTTGAATTTTTAAAGGATAACTACCGATTTACCTTTGGCAAGGTCTCGATATTTATAGTCCATTGGCAAGACTTCTCCCCCTTCATTGCTTTATAGTTGCATGAACAAATTCGGGAGAATTCTCGGGTTGCCCTAGGATTTTCCCCGAATGGTAGACAGGTATAGCGGCAGCAATTTGAGCAATTTGTGTTTCAATCATTTTATTAAAACTAAGTTGATTTTTCATAGAGGAGGATAAACCTTATATTTTTTAATTAATATTTTTCAATCATTTTATCATTATATAAAAGCTTTTTAGTGAGGTTTTCATTTATTTTTGCCTGGCCTTTCAAGAAAGGTTGATTCAAAGTGTAATTTGAGTTAAAGTTTGAATTACCTCCTTGTGGGCGGGACTAATTGTTCCACCCGCTATTGTTACCTTGTCAGAACACGTTATTGATGTATGGTGCTTCTTCACGGCTCTCAAGGCAGTTGTTCCCTGAATGTCTGACTTCACCACAGACTTCGCAAGTCATTTGCGATTCTATGGCCTAAACAGTGGCCTTCATAGCTTCCTTCTCATGGGCCTTCTTGTTCAGTCTGGAGAGTAACAATTCTATTTTTGCAGCAAGCATATTCGTCTCCTTCATGGTATGCATGCCTTTTTGTTGTTTTTGTTCCTCTCCCTAGCTTTGATTAGCCACCATCTTATCAATAAGAGTTGTGGCATCATTGATGGTTAGGGAGAGGAATGCTCCTCTAGCAGCGACATCTATGTGCCCCTTCGACATGGGCATAAGTCCTTCATAGAAGTTCTAGAGCATGAGCCAATTCTCCAATCTGTGGTGCGGGTAGGCTTGAATGTAATCCTAGAGCCTTTCCCATGCCTCGAGGATGGATTCGAGGGAAGATTGCTAGAAGATCAAAATTTTCCCCCTCAGGGCATTGGTTTTGCACATGGGGAAAAACTTCATGAGGAACACCACGGAATATTTGTCCCACATGTTGACAACTTCCTTCTTCTTATAAAACCACTGTTTTGCCTTCCCTGTGAGGGAGAAGGGAAATAGACGGAGCCTGATGCTAGCTGGTGCGACGTCTTTTATGATGATGGTGTCACATAGCTTCAGCAAGTGTTGTAGGTGCACGTTCATGTCCTCACTTGGCAAGCCACAGAACTAGTTGCCTGCACCATCATAATGAGGCCAGTCTAGATGTAACACCCCAGGTGTTTGTTACTAGTTGAGCTCAACCATGACATGTTAAGTGGTGATGGAGATGTTAGATCAAACATATGAAAATGAGCCAGCACTTAAACTTGGACCATGCACCATTGCTTACATGTTGCCCTTTCCAAAAAGTATGCTTGAGTAATGTTGGATGTACTTCTTTCATATGTCTCACATCAATATCCATCTATATTGATCCATGGAAAAGTTTCATGAAGTTTGGAATCAAAAAGTCACATGAAATGATAAGTCATATCTTTGCATGAATTGCTTTATCAAGTGGATGGAAACCTATCAAGTCAGCCAAACCTTGCAACCTTTATCAAACAACTCTAATTGAACTCTACAACAAAAGTTATGAAGGGTTCGTGTTGAGCAAAGGTGGAGAAAATATCCAAAAATAATGGAAACCCTAGATTCTATAGCAAAAAGGGCTTTGCGTTGACCGAGAAATAAAGTTGACTTCTGGACCAGATATGAGGTTTGACCAATAATTAAAGTTGAATAAAAGTTTGATTATAACAAACTTTGTTAAAAGACCAAGTCATGATTCGGTTTCAAAATGGATCAAAACAAGGCTCAAAGTCTAATAGAAAAGCTGAAATCAACCCGACAGTGTTTGCAGTCCGGAATTCACCGACATCGACATTGACATCCCGCGTTCTCCAAATTTTGCTAAGCAACTTGAGTTGGTCCAAAAATAAAAGTTTAAGGTTATATTATGGAGAAGAGCATACAAAAAGTTGCACTGAGTTTGACCGAGTTTTGACCTCCGAAGGCGAGTTCCCGTGACCGTTATCAACATGTTGACACTATCATATTGAGGCTTAATTACCCACTGTTACAGAGCTCAAATGATTAGGCACCTTAAATAAGAAACGTAGAGCAGGCCGTGTAGAGCAAACTTGCTTAAGGGCCCATGACTCAGTTTGGAGCAGAGCCAGCCCAAAAATGAACTTCAAGTCGGGCACAGCGACGCACGCCACGTGTTCGGTGAAATGTCGACGCGTCACCCATGCGTGAGAGCGCGCTCCCACCATTGCCGCGCGCCGCTGCCACATGTCCTGCCTCCCTATCATGCCCCTACTCCTCCAATCGAGCGCCCGAGCTCCCCTGTCCCTCGCTCACTCACTGCCCTCTCTCTCGGTCCACTCTCTCGCCCCCTCTCCAGGCTGCGCGCGGACGCCGCCATGGCCGGCTCCTGGCAGAGCGTTCGAGCAGCTGCGTCCTCCTCCTACCGCTACCACTAGCCAAGCTATGGCCAGGCGCAGTACATGGCTTGCAGCGGCCCTACCTCTCACCGTCGGAGCCGCCTGTGCCTGCCGAACCCACCTCCGTTGCCGCCCTTTTTCCATTGTCGCCGGAGCTGGTAGCTTGGAGCCGCTGCTGTTCGTGGTCCGGCCATTTCAAGCTGCCTTTGTCCAAGCTGTGTCCCTCCATGGGTGCGCACGGGCCCCATTGTGCCCTAGCGCCACCTCCCGCCGTCGGCAAGGGCCTGTGCCGACGGAAATCGGCCGTGCCGAGCTCGTCGCTTGCTCTGATTCACGACCAGGGAGTTCACGCTTCAATTGAAGCTTTTCCAGGGGTGTAACTACAAGGATATAGACTTGAGTGAATAGTGCCATGAAGGATCGATTCGCTGACGTTTAATTTGTGTTTTCCGCAGGGACCCGATGCAAGTTTACATTCCTTTTCTTTTGATTTTTACAGATTTGAATGATGAACTTAGAAAATTCGTATTAATTAGTACAAAAATCCTAAAATAACAAATGTGGACTTTTTTGAATCCTTGTGAAATTATCTATGCAGTAGATCTATAATATGGCATGTTTTAGTTTAAAGTTTTAGCTGTAAAAATGGATTTATACAAAGTAGGGTTTGAATGCTAGTCTTACTTGTCTTTTTCATAACTGCAGTTTTTGTACTCAAATAATTGTGAAATTTTTGTGGAGTGCTACTAAGGTTATTATTGATGTCTGGTAAAAATTTCAATATTTTAGTCTTGATAGTTTAAGGTCTATAAAAATAACAAATTACCTGTATTGCTTTGCTCCTATTCTGAATAGTCCTGCATGTTTGAATTAATTGTCTTAGTTAAGTTATGAATCATGACTTTGTGATAATACATGAGTTGTAGTACTTTTATTAAGCTTTTCAAAAAGCTAATTATCATGATTTTTGGTTAAGTATATCTTGAGTTATACTTGCTTAAATCTCTATGGCTGTTTCTGCCCAAACCCAGAGAGGGTTTCCTTGTTCTTACTGTGGGGCCTTCTTAATAGTAGAATTAGCTTGAGGTGTTTACAACAAAGTTGTTTATAATTTGATAATGTTTCTAAAAAGTCTAGAACTACATTTATTGGACATGTATAACTCCATTTATAGCTGTTTAAAGTGGCATATCAGTTTCTGTCTATGTTTTGGACAGAGATGCAATTATTGGATTAATTGACCCTTCTAACTGTAGAATCATCTTAATATGAGAATAAGAAAGTTGTAGGTAACTTCCTAAGATTTTCAAAAAGTTATGGTTCATGTTTGTTGGAGGTCTAGAACTCCAGTTATGCTTCTCTGAAGTTCCTATCAGTTTTCTGTACCACTGCTGTTGGGTTGCATTTGCAGTTTTGTTTGTGCAATTATTTTCGTGGTGTAAATGATGTTTGCAATGGTTGTAGTGAATACAAAAGTTGTAGAAAATTTCATGATCTTGCTTGTGTTCAAATTGTAAGGCCATAGGCCCGATACTGTAGGAGTTACATGACTTTTAAGTCTTCTGTCAGGTTTTGATTGTATTCTGAGCAGATCTGAAAGATGCTAGTGTTTGATCTAGTTAGGATTTGAATGAGCTTTTGGTGATAATAACAAAGTTGTATATAATTCATGGATATAGCTGCTGTTAAAATTTGGTGGTATTTGGCCTTGTGGTTTGTGAGTTATGCCTGTTTAAAGTTGGGTTTCAGAAATGGCTGCTCTCTGTCAATTGTGGACCAGTTTCTGTAAATAGGTATATTTGACTTAGTTAACTTGAGAATCATGCTAAGATGATTAAAGATAAATTGTAGAAAATTCCATAAGCTTTCCAGAATGTCTTGTTTCATGGCTATTGGATTTGTATAACTCTAGTTATGATCCAAACATGAAGCTGCTGTTTCCAGTCCAGAAATAGACATATGCTAGTTGTGGTTGTTTACTCCATGTGTTGCTAAGTGTGGCTTATGCCCTTGTTGATGGTAAAGTTATGATACTTGTGACCTTGTAAAACCTATGTCATGCTTGATGTGCTTGCTCTCTATAGTTAGTTGTGTGATGTTAGTTAAATAGCTATTGGTGTCTATGTCTTGCATAATCTTGTGTTTGTCTTGAATGTTTATGTGATGCCTCTTGTATTACCATTCTTCATATTCATGCACTTGCATCTTGCATCTCATCTAGGTGCGCTAGATGAACCACGTGAAGGACGTGATGTTGGAGCCGAACCCGAAGACGGTGTATGGTGGACCTATCCCGAAGGTGGAAGGACTGGACAAGTGCTAGGACGGGAGATGCTCACTTAGCGAGTGTCGTCTAACTAACACTGACTCAGTGTGGGATCCTAGGCAAGCCCCGGAGCATTCTAAGCCTCCCATGTTTTTACAAATATCTTGAGTATCTTTTATTGTTGATGATACATTAAGTATAGGAATTGGTTGGAACCAATTGTTGCATTATATCCTTACCTTGTCCAGATAAAATCATGTGAATCCTAATTAAGTGTAGGATCGAATGATGCTTAGCTATGCATAGACCGGTAGCAGTCGGGTGATTTCCTGTCACCTGCGAGATGTAGGATGAGCTCTGGTCACGGTTGGCTATATTTTCTATCATGAAAAAGAACCATGTGTTAATAATGAAAAGAGACCGGGCGGGATGTCGATAGAGAAGCAACAAGGCAAGGAGGTCTTGGGTGTGGATCTATCCCCGTCTGTGTCGGTTAAGGATCGATTCGCTGTACATCCTCATGTCATGTTGAATGCATGCATATCACTTAGTTGGCCGGATAACTCGTTCCGACCGCGAAGCCGAGTAGCTCAACTCAGGCCGGAAGACCGAGAAGTGAAAGTGCGCACCCTGGCGGTAGTAAGGATGTGCGAGGAGCTATTGGCGTAAGTCCGAGGTGAGATTGACCACCTGGCAGAGTGGACTCCCTGAGGGTGCGGCGCTGCTCAGAGCCGCGATTCCTGAGATGTACCAAAGGTGACCTAAGGCTGCCTTCGCAAGGTATGCCTGGGTTTGTGTTAGGAATACCCTCCAGCTAGATAGGAATCGATTCGAATCGTCGTCTCTCCCGGATAGTGAGAACTTGACTGAGCAGCAGCAACGTAGATTCACTAAATTTAAAGATATGGTTAAATGATGATGATGATGATGATGATAATGACAATGAGCCATGAAATACCTGATATGGTTATTATTGTTTGCAACTTAATCAAGTGATTGATTAGTACAGGTGCTAATATAGATGGTAGGTAATGGCTAAAAGTCACTGCTAGTACAGGTGAATAATGCTAATGGTTACTCAAGCTTTTATGCAAAAAGGTTGTCCAGCCAGATCCACTAAATTAAGTTATGCATGATCCTTGGTGTCATTTGTTTTGGTTTCCGACGGGTAAGTCTGGCTGAGTACATTCGAGTACTCAGGGTTTATCCCACCATATTGCAGGTGGAGTTCTCGGCCTGTTGAAGATGGTGGCTAACCGTCGGTGGGCTCGGTGATTCTATAGTTACTTCTCATCTATATGTTTTTGTCGGGTGATGTCACTTATGCTAGCAATATATTTGGAACTTATATTAATGTAATCATTTGAAAGCTATGTTGTTTTCACTAAGCGGTTTTGAAACCCAAACTTGTACTATTATTTATGAACCCATTTGTAATATTATTTCCGCTGCAACCCTGCGTATGTGATGTGTATTTGCTTAATCACGTGATCTTGGTTGTGATGTTGATTTACCGAGGTCTTTCGGGACACTCGGCGGACTACCGGGTTTATATGAGTGAAAGTGTGTGTGTGTCAACGTGTTAGTGGGGACAGTCGTACTTGATCTTATATAAATTGGGCGGTTCTGTCACACCAGAGCTCAAAGTTTCTGATGCCCGTGTTGACAGCGGGCCCAATGGGCACGTTGGCAACAGCGGGGGTAGAGTAGTCATGGAGTGACTTGGCCATTTCGATAGTAGCTGATGGTGCGGGGGTGACTGGTTCAACTGCCAGCGGAGTAGCAGAAGAAGAAGTGGTATGAGACCGGTTCTTCCTTAGGAGTGCCTCTGGATTATTGGTGTAGTTTTTTGGCAGGTTGTGACTGGTCATACACTATCCTATTTTCATCCACAACAGGAAGAAAACAAGCAGAATTAGCCTGCACAAACTATGGCTACCATTACATGCATGTGCTCATGACAATGTCCTACTAGATAATTTCAACCTATGCCCTCCATGGCAAACGAGGTTAGAAATGCTTGTTGGCATTTCTTAGCGCAATCACCAAGTGAGGAGGTTTTAAGTCCATCACCGGCGACGACACAAGAAATGTCAGTTGGTATTTCTTAACACCATTACTAAGATTGAGTTAATCTTAGCAACGCCACCAAGAAACACCAACTATGATAGTTCTTAACGATTACAAAAAATATCCGCAAGCGCATAGATTTATCATTGTAGCATTTCACCCGAAAGTATTCAGGGTATCGTTATTTATATTTTCCCAAAGGAGGGGCAAGGTATTAAGAGTCTAGCATGAGCATAAACATGATTACATACTTGCATAGTGGACTATAGTGCATGATAGGGGTAAACATGGTATTTTATGGATAGTGCACACACATCTAGGTCAACCTCAAGGATAAAAGGAAAACAAAGAATAAAAGAATATTCCTATGTGGAGCCTACATGTTCTAATATCGCTGTGCAAAGAACAGTTAATGATCATACAAGTTATATGACTAGAGTTAGAGCTAAGTTTAACATGGACGGGGAGATCTTCGAGCACTGGTCTGCCCGCAAGCGTGAGAGACTTTAAGACTCCTACACAATACCCGAATGTGGGGGATTACAAGGGACAGACAGGGCTGTCACCACCTACCGCCTATTCCTCAACTGTGGGATACCGTCATATCCAAAGGTTCCCGTGCACCCGAGCACCACACCCGTGTACAAGGAAACTACCTATATCCCTCTGGGACTCCAACCCTACGGATTGACATGCAAGAATATAGGCAAACCCGAAGGAGCGATGAACTGCCACCTCAACCCTAGTTCTACTTCTACTCATACAATTTATATGAATGATTAAGCATAAAGTTGGACATGTTAAGATCATAATACATAAACTATATGCTAGTTCATATTTCATGATTATAACATGAAAACTATACTCTAGTTCATATACACTACTATACAAATGATATGAGAGCATGACTATGGAAGAACTCTTCATAGTACTATTCATACCAAAGTGCTCTTCTTCCAAGGAGACAAGCTCTCCAAGTAGCTTTTGCCTTGCTCTCAAAACTACTAAAAGCAAAAGTACAAGAGGTGGTAGAGACATGTAGCTCCAAATGATGCTGTGTGTGTTGAAGGAGGGCACCACCCATGCTTATATAGTGACAACATGGTCGGTTTGGCATAGATAAATTAGGAAACCGGCCAAAACAGCCATTGCATGCCGCCATGCTTTAGTCGGTGGAAGCCGGGCCCAAGTGGCACCAGCAAGGGTGTAGCCGCACCCCTAGTGCGCCTGCACCTAGGTGGGGCTAGCTCGTGACCACATCATTGCTCGGCCTAGATTTTATTTGTTGGTGGGCTTCTCCATGTATTTCCTTTGCGCATTTCTGCTTTACGCCTTCTGTTTGCGCCTTTTTGCTTGGTTTTGTTTATTTTCCACTTGTATTCGAATATGATTCCTATAGAACATGTTTTCTCCAATACAAGTGGAACTAGGTCAATAGTACATGCATATGTGTCAAAAGTATGTTTATTTCTCCTATTTTGGATAATAATTGGTGATCGAATGTTGTCGTTAGTGACCGCCAACAATCGCCTCAAGCGCTGCCTGTGCACGGAAGATCGTTGTGCACTTGTGCTGGTGATAGCAGCAATAACTTGCCCCAAGCCCACCTCATTTCATGGATCACCTTAGCGTTCGCCTTGCAGTGGCATAGCACACACCCATTGTTGCATAGCCACATACTCATTGGTCCACCACGGCCGCTCACGATTCTTCCTCGCCCTCGACCCATCTCATGTACCATCTCACAGTGTTGTCGTCATGGGCATTGCCATTGTGCCTTTAGAGCAATATGGTGACCAGGTAGGCTACCAGATTATGCCCGCCATAGGCAATGCGGGCAAGATCATCAAGGCATGGCCGAGGCCTATGGGTTTCCTCAAATACCATTAGTATCCTGGTGAGGAAGCAAGCCTCTAGGTTACCGAGTTGGGTCAGGCTAGAAAGGAGGGCGTAGTAGTTGCCGACATTGTCCCAACCTAGCCCATGTCTGCACTGGTCTAGTGCCATGCACCGACTGACAACAGGGTTGCCACAGATGCGGTGCATGGACGAGCAGGTCGCCCGTAGGCTATGGAAATCATCCATAGGCCGCTTCAAGGTCACAGCGAGGTGGCTGACGATGTCAATGGCCATCTCATTAGGGAGCACCAACAAACATGACATGGGGTGTCGCCTTGCCACCATGATTATCGGTGTCGATGTCACGTGATGCGGAGCGTGAGGAGGCCAACCGATGGCTCTTGCGGCGACGTGGAAGGAGCTACGACGTGTGTGTGGATGGAGCTATGGCGTGTGGACGGCGGCGAGACAGAGCGCTAGAGAGGCGGCACAGCGCGATTGACTTACATTGATTGAGGAGGAGGCAGGGAAGGTGGCCGAGCGAGGGTTACAGTAGGAGTTTTAAATACCCTCTCCGAACTGGCGTGAGAATTCCAACGATGACATGGTTTAGATTAACGGGTGGGCGGGTGACCGGACGGATGAGATGATCAGATTACCGGGAAATGCGGAGTTTTCTGGTTCTCTTTCTGATCTGCATGTTTTTTCTATTCACATTTTTTATTGCACACATAAGAAGTCCACCCACTATACATTTCATCTTGTAGGACAGTATATAGTGTCATCTGTATGTTTGAATGTCGTAGCAAATTGAGTGCATTTGTTCATACTGCCTCTGGGCTAGTTTGTTAGGCACACGAGATGAAATTTCAGATACCATGGAACGGAGGAAGACTATGAAATTGCATTAATTAAAATATCATGTCCAAGCCTCTATTAGAGCCATCTCCCTAGCTTCCATGCATGTATGCATGCAGCCTTTAATTGCAACGAACCAGAGATGAGCTCAGCTTTCATCGGGAGTTAATTACAGCCTTGTTTCTAGGATACACCTAATAATACAGACTTTTTTAAAAACCTGTGGGTGCCTAATAAAGCAGCAGCATCAACCATAGCCCAAGGAGTGTAGTCGATGAGAACCTATGAAACCATGTAGCCATCTCTAGCTAGTTGCTGCCCCTCGGCTGCTGTGAGCCTACATATTCTTGGAACTCCGAATCATGGAAATATTGTCTCTTCAAACATCTTTTCGGAGTTCCTTGCATCTGTAGCTCTACATGGCATAGCTTCCACCCACTTGGAGACAGTCAACTGCCACCAAGATATATTCACAATTTTTTACTTTGGAAATGGTCCCACATAGTCAATTCCCCAGACATCGAAAAGCTCAATCTGAAGGTTATTGGTGAGTGGCATGGCATCTCTTGAATTGATATTACCGTGCCTCTAAGACACTCCACACCTCCGAATGAAGTCCCTTGTGTCTTCATACATGGTTGGCCAAAAGAATCCACTTTGCCAGATCTTTGAATGTGTGTGAAATGCACCATAATGCCCTCCATATGGTGATGAGTGGCACTGATCGATGATTCTAATGCCTTCTTCTGCTGGTACATATCTTCTGAGTAGGCCATCAGACTAGACTCTGAAGAGGTATGGCTCATCCCATATGTGGAGACGACTTTCATAGATGAGCTTCCTTTTGTTCTCTCCTAGTGTTACATATCCTGCAACCATAAAATTAATAATATTTGCGTACTAGGGGTTGGATTTTTAATCTTGAAGAGCATGTCATCCCGTAGTAAATCGTTGATGGGCAATTCCTATGGATTTTCAAACTGCATTCTGGACAAGTGATCGGCAACCAAATTTTCTACTCCCTTTTTACCCTTTATTTCTAAATTAAATTCTTGGAGGAACAAAATTCATCTTATAAGTCGAGGTTTAGCATCTTTCTTAGTGAGCAAGTATTTTAAAGCAGAATGATCAGTATAAACAATCACCTCAGCACCTACTAAGTAAGATCTAAACTTATCAATAGCAAAAATAATAGACAGGAGTTCTTTTTCAGTTGTTGCATTATTAAGTTGAGGTCCTATCAGTGCTTTGCTAGCGTAAGCAATTGCATGATGCTTCTTATCTTTTGTTTGACCCAAAACTGCCCCCACAGCATAATCACTAGCATCACACATAATTTCAAAAGGTAGCGACCAATTAGGGGGTTGAATGATTGGTGCAGAGATGAGTGCTTTTTTAAGAATTTCAAATGATTTTAAGCATGCATCATCAAATTCTAAGGGAACATCATTGGCCAAAAGATTTGTAAGTGGTCTAGCAATATGTGAAAAATCTTTTATAAAGCGGCGGTAAAACCCTACATGACCAAGAAAACTATGAATCCCTCTGATATTTACAGGAAGAGGTAACTGTTCAATTACTTCAATTTTAGCCTTATCTACCTCTATCCCTCGTCCAGACACCAAGTGTCCAAGCACTATACCTTCTCTAACCATGAAATGGCATTTTCCCAATTAAGGACTAAGTGCTTTTCTTCACGTCTTTGCAAAACCTTGTATAATTCTTCAAGACAATCATCGAAAGTTTTTCCATAAATAGAAAAATCATCCATGAAAACTTCCATGATTTCTTCAATCTTATCAGAAAATATAGACATCATGTATCTTTGAAAAGAAGCTGGAGCATTACATAGTCCAAAAGATATTCTACGATAAGCATAAGTTTCATATGGACATGTAAAGGTGGTTTTGCTTTGGTCATCTAGATGGATCGGTATCTGATGATAACCTGAATACCCATCAAGGAAACAGAAGAAAGAGTGATTTGCTAGTCGCGCCAACATTTCATCAATGAAGGGCAACAGAAAATGATCTTTCTTTGTTGCCTTGTTAAGCTTTTTGTAGTCGATACACATCCGCCATCCAGTGACAGCTCTTTGGGGGATTAGTTCATTCTTTTCATTTTTAACAATAGTCATGCCTCCCTTTTTAGGCATGACTTGCACAGGGCTTACCCACTCACTATATGGAATAGGATAGATGATCTCGACATGCAGGAGTTTCAAAACCTTTTTCTTAACAACCTCTCTCATCGCATTATTAAGCCTACATTGTGGCTCCCTAGAAGGTATAGAATCAGGGTCTATAGGGATGCGGTGGGTGCAAAGAGCAGGGCTAATTCCCTTAGGGTCCTAGAGTGAGTAGCCAAAAGCAGAGCGATTGTGGCAGAACCGCCTAATCTAATGCCTCCTAGGAGTGCTTGTCTTCCATTAGACACTAAGCACTCAAGGGAGAACACTAAATTACACAGTTTCGTCGGGCACACCCCAAGGGAGAACCCAAAAATCCACATTTTCCCCTCAGGATCATAAATGAGAGAATAAAGCTTACATCATTATTAACTATTTCTTACATCACTTTCTATGTAACATCATACTATAATATTTATCATTTATAATAGTGGAATATGAACATGTCATCAGAGTTATGAACAATTTAAGGTAACAGCAGAATATAAACATGTGATCAGAATTACAGCAGAAATAAATATCTATTCATGACATCATGAAGCATTGATATATAAAATATGACAATAGATTATAAAACTCTCATTTATAAAAACATTTGGTGAGAGTTATAAATAAAAACTATGATCACAGCGAAAAGGAAATCCTCTCTGAACCCACCAGGAGGAATCCACACACAAGGGTCACCTCTAGCATCCACCTATCACCTACAACTAGGGGAAATAAAACCCTGAGTACTCAATTGTACTTAGCAAGACTTACCCGATAGGAAAAAGAAAAAGACCCCAAGGATATGCAAGGCTATCTGGCTTGTGGGTTTATTGCATATGTTGGAAGCATTACTAAACGTGTGTCCTTATATTTGATTTTTATTAGCAGTTACATTAGTTCATTAACTAACCATTCTATATAAGCACATGTGCTACTTTCAAGCAGGTGGTAAGCAATTAGATTTCCTTTTACTATCTTTTATCTTCCAGTTCTTACTACGATGCTAGAGTTTAGACAAGTCATACCGGAATGCCGGCGAATCATGAATCAATGCCCCTAGCTAGGTACCCTGAAAACACATGCCCCACTTGTACCCTGGGCACAAGCAGGACCAACCCACTACCCTCCTGTCATAGGGTCTAGGTCCCCATCCAAACTGGGACTCCAAGCCTCCGCCCCTGAGTCTCGGACTCAGTGCGGTGCAAGTACCTCCAATACCCAAAAACCACCCTGACAGTCGGTTCGAAAAGAGCCGGAACCCATGACAAGAGAGTAACAAGTCTTCCCTGCGCCCATACCCAAGTATGTGCTTAGGATAATAAGTATGTGACTTGCCTATCATCTAATGCAACGGCCAGTCCTTAACCGACACAGATAGGGAAAATAGTGTAACCAAGCTATGCCCCGTTGGCCACAGGACACAACCTCTTACACCCACCAATACCCAAACCATATCCCTGCCCGATCTCCATTTTTCCTTTCCACCATTTATATTTTCCAAGTGATAATAATATAGTAATATATTTCCTATCTCTCGCGAGTGACAGGCAATCACTCGACTTCTATCGGAGTCCTGTAGCATAGCAATCTACAAGATCCTATCATACTAGTAAGACTTATAGGATAAAGATATATATATGCAAGTGGGTTTCATTCAACTCCTTAAAACCTAATGCACAAATATAATTTAAAGTATAGAAAAGTAGGGGTTATGCACCGGGGCTTGCCTGGGTAAGATTTAATCAGAAGTTAGCTTTCCATCATGGCGGCACAATCTCCAAAAAGCATCATTTCTCCAGCAACTCCCGATGACTCCGCGATCCATCGACGTCCCTATTATGATATGCAATGCGATGCAATGCAAGACGTAATTAATCAACTGCAACCGTGACTCATAAACTACGATTTATGCCTCTCAAGTTAACAAACTAGTTCTAATGATGACCGTACTTAGGCAACATGTCCATGTTGTCAAATAAGGCGTTATTTCCCAACAAATGCTTTAGTTATACAATTTTAAGGTGTTTCTTTATTCTATTATATCGATTTAATCTTTATTTGAAATAGGGCATTATTATCTATCTAGCAAACTAATTATTCAGGAGCTACAAAAATTATAGTGAGCGTCTAATAATATTAATAATTTACTACAAAATTTTCAGAGTCAACACTATCATTATTTTACCACAAAAATTCCTACAAGTTTACATTTTCATAATATTAAGCATTCTAAATCAATGAGAGCAACCCTGGAAACATCTTAAAACTAGGTGAACAAATTATACTAACAAATAGATCCTGATTTTAGGAACCTAAGAAAATTAGTTTCATAATTTTTGGATTCCTCTACTATTTTATATTGATTTTACAAGTTAACTAGAAACCTATATTAGAAAAGGCATTTAAAAAATGGAAAGGCCAGCGGCAACCCCCTATCGGCCCAATGGCCCGCTCGGCCTGGTCCAGCGGCAAGGCAGCCCAGGCACGGCGGCCACAGGCCAGCCCAGCGCGTGGCATGAGCGGCCTAGCAAGTCGGGCCATGCGCGGCCTGCCTTAACCAGCCTAGCGATTTTGCAAAAACGCCCCCATGCTTCTATCTATTTGGTATGGTACTATTCATAAGAGTCACAGTTATTGCGTCGGGAACCCTGAAAATTCTCTATTTCAACATTCTCACCTTGGATCCTTCCTAAGGCGTAGCAGAGGAGCAGAGGAGCTCCGTCCGACAGTCAATCCCGACCGGGGAAGGCACGGCGGCGGCGGGAAACCCACCGGTGAGTTGCACGGGAACCCGCGCGGCCTCGGACTGGCCGTGGTGAGACCTAAGCCGGCCCCCGGCAGCCTGCCCAGCGTGAGCTGTGGTGGTGGCAAGCCGACTATGGCGGCACTGGCTAGACGGATGGTGGCAATGGCGCTGCGGTGCTGGCAGGGTGGCTCCTCGACACTAGGCGGCATGGTGCGCTCATGCGCGTGGTGGCAGCGGTGGAAACGGCCACGGTGAGGCACGACGGTGGCGCGGCCATAGCAGGAGGCACGGTGACAATGGAAGGCACTATGACTCGATGTGCTCATGAGAGGGGGGAAACCGACGACGATGCTCCTATGCGCGGTGGCTGTCGCGCTGGGAGGGGCATCGCCGAGGGGCGATGGTCCAGCGTAGACCGAGGCGGGCACGGCGGTGCAGCAACTAGAGGGGAAAAGCAGAGCGATGGTGTGGGCATGAGGCAGCGGATGAGCAGCGCACTTGAGGTGTGTCTTGGTGGCAACGGGGGTGCTAGTGCTAGAGGTGGAGCGCCGTGGAGCAGCCGGTCCAGCGCGAGGTAGTGCGCGGCCACGACCGGGCACGGGCGCGCTGTGGGGCTACGGTCTAGAGCGGGAAAGGGAGGGGCAATGCTGAGAGCTACGGTCCAGCGTGGGACCAAGGACGTGCGCTCACGATAGGAAAGGGAGAGAGACGATGGGGCAGGCGGCGGTACCTCGGAGCTCAAGGAGAGCTCGACTAAAAGAGGGAAAAAGGAAACAGACACACGCAAAGGCAGACAAAGGCATTCATTGTGCTACAGAGATGATGCGACGAAGCGGGCAGCGACCATGAGCACATGGCCTGGTTGGCAAATAGAAAAAGACTTGGCGCGACGCATTGAATCGTAGCAGCGTGTTAGAGCAGGGTCGCCGACATCGGCTAGCGGCAGAGCAGGGCAGGGAGACGTCCCGTCCTCACTGTGGATCAGTCCGCTCGCTAGTCAATAATTAAACCACGACAGACAGCTGAACACATGGACATCACGTGGATCTGCTGGCTGTGGTAGGATAGGTAAAATGAGTGGCTACGCACGTGCAACAGCATTTGTTTTTCAAATCCCAAGTTGCGCTTTCATCTACTCGACTTGTACCTTAATTTTTATTAAACCCCAAACACACGTTCTATATTATTGTCGCTTTATAAAAATCACTTTTCAAATTGACTATTATTTATCAACACAACTACAAACGGGTTTTCCATTTTCGGTCCTTTTCAACTTATTTTGAAAACTAACAAACATCACAGCAATACTCGAAACAAAACGTACAAACACACTCACGACGTTCTTATATATATATTTTCCAACACGGCTAAAGCACTAAAGTTTGTTACTCGATATTTTAAATGCAACAAAAATCATGCTCTGAATTTTACTTAAGTACTATATACCAGTCGTATCGTATTTTTGTTTATAAAAATTGTTTTTCATGCTTAATCAAATAAACAAGCCATTCGCCCTTTTATTTGCTATCAGACATTTTTAAGCACTAGTCCATACGTCATACTAACTCATAGAAATAAAACATCTAGGAACTAATTAACCCGTTGTTCAATATAATTCACCAAAATTGACACTTTTAAACATAGGTTAAATTTTAAAATCCGAGAAAATTGTTTTGGTAAATCCTCTTAGGTCTAAACCTCGGTGTTAAGCAAGCTCGTAACACCAGGGGTGTTACAGCGATACTTTTCTAAGATATTTAGCAAGCGTAGGGATTCTTTCTGGGAGAGTTTATCATTTATAATCACAGGAGACTCCTGATCAATATTGAGAAAAGCATATCTAAGACCAAAAGGCAGGGGTTTAAGCTCAATGGTGGGATTAGGTGGTTCCAATAATTCATCTAGAGGTTCAGGCTTTGTAGGATTTTCGTCTTCCTCTTCGATGAAGAACTGGGCATCATCTTCAAGGTTGTGCTCGATCAAGTCATCAAGAGATACAACCTAAACTTCTTCCATTAGGTCTTGCTCAGGAATTGGCTCAGTCTCAGCATTTGGAGAATGAGTAATGGGTACAGAAAGCTTAAAGTTTTTCTCGAGACTTATTTTCAACTTCCTCGTTTGTCCTTCTTGGTTAAGTCTTTTAATTGGTTGCCCTATTAATAAGTCAAACTCTATGATATCAAAGATATAAAAGCTCAAATGAACCATGGTTCCTTGTACCTGTATAGGGAGGACATACAAAATTCCTAAACTTGGGAGAATGTGCCCTAAAAACTTTTTAACAACTTTGTTGTTGGGGTTAATGACATATCTTTTAATAAGTCATGAGCAAAAGACACAGACATGATATTAACACCCACAACTGGATTGTAAAGAGCATCGAAAGGAGCTTTGTTAATCTGGCAGTGAATAGAAATAGAAGGTAAATCTAGACGAATCACATCAGAGGAAAGCTCTGATTCTTCTAACCACTCATTGCTTATAATAGACACTAACTCTTTCATAGTCTTTTTAAGGAAACCTTCCTCAGAAGGGTCTACGATTTCTTCATGAGATGATGATTTCCTAGGCTTCTGGGGTATCTCCGTATTCATCAAAAAAAGTCCATCCTCCAATTCAAGCATGAAATCCAAAATCGGAGTTTTCTTCCTTTCCGGTGGTTCAGGATTTGGCCCAGCTGACGTTGGTGATGGGTTAGGCAAAAGTTCTCGTTCAGCTATCTGGGGTACGGTAACACCCAGAATTTTGAATTTTTACAATTATCTAAAATTTATTAGAATTTATATTAAATTTAATACCAAATAATAGTTGGAGGAAAATAGTAATTTATAAATTTAAACTTAATTTGACATAGGAGTTAAAACTTTGCTGCAAACATGTTGCTTGCATTAATTTTATTGAGTGAAAAAGGATTTATTAAAAGCCGGATTAGATGCGAGTAAGTTTTTATTCTTTTTCCAAAAGTAATATATTAAAGTTTTATTTACAAACTAGTCAAAGTTTTATTTTTAAAAGTTTAGAGTTAATTTACAAAACTTATAAATGATTCAAATGAGTTTTAAAATTTATTTGAAGTGAAAAAGATTTGAATTTTGAACTCCAAAAGTATATTTATAAAATGGAAAAGATAAAAAACGTCTCTCTCGTCTTAGGCTCAATCTGGTCAGCCCAGCTTCCCCTCCCGCACTCTTTCTCTCCTTCCTGGGCTGCGCAGCCCATCTCTGCGCTCAGGCAAGCCCAACAAGCCAGCCCACTGCCTCTTCTTTCTTTGTCTCACCACCATGTGAGGCGCGCCTGTTAGGTGTCTTCCACCTCCCGTCATTGCTCTCCTCTCTCTGTACTCCATCAATGGAGAAACCAGGCTCCATTAGAGCCCAACTCCTTCACTCCCGACATAAAATCAACCCCATAAACGCAGCCTTCACTCTCCCTCTTCACCCTCCCTTCGGTAGTTTTTAGATCAAAAGCATTCGCCTGGCTTTTATTGAAAGCTTAACGAAAGCCCAAAATCCTGTTGGAAATACCAGCTTACAGATTAAGCACTAAACCCTTCAAAGAACTCTACTAACTACATAGCAAAAGATCTAACACTAGACCTCTATACCAAAACATCAAGTTTGAACCCACTAATATTCGGACAAACAAAAGCAGACAAAAGACAAACACTCACCAAAGCTACATTGCCACAGTAGCATTAGAAGCAACTAGATTTATCATATCGTTCGCCACAGGCTTCAGTTTGGGCTTCAAAAGCGGACGCCAGGATTTCACCACCATCAACGTCTTGTAAATGATTGCCACCGGGGAAGTCATCGTCTTCTTGTTAAACACCACATCATTGCACGCCTTCCAGATAGTCCATAACACACCTACACATAGGAACAACATTACCTGCTTTTTTCCTCTAAGTTTGGTCAAGATCTCTAAAAATAGCGATGAACAACTTGTTGGCGACAACGGCCAACTGAGACATTCACGAAAAAGGACCATAAGAATACAGCAATGGGGCATTGGAACAGAATATGGTCCGACGTTTCAAGTCTATCATAGCTGAAACATTCCTCCGGTCCAGACCATTTCTTCTTCTTCAATTGGACCCCACACTGGATTATATCATGTATGGCCATCCATAAGAAAATTTTAACCTTCAAAGAAATATTACATTTCTAGATAAGCACCATCTGCACATCTTGAACCCCTCCAAATGTCATCAAGTTATAAAGTGACTTTGCTGAATATTGTTGAGATCTCTCTAAAACCCAAAACACCTCATCTCTACCATCTGACAAAGAAACTTCATCTAACAACAACATCAGATTGCTCCATTCTTCCCACAAGATTCCATTCAACTGCCTTCTAAACTCTAAAAAACACTGTCCTTCCACCCATGCCTCTACCACCTCTAAATCTTGACGAACAACAATGTGGAATAGATTAGGGAAAGTTACTTTCAGTACACAGTCTCCTAACCAACAATCATGCCAAAACCTTGTTTGCATCCCTCATTTTATCTTAATACACCTTCCCATTTGAAACCACTTTCTTACATCTAACAAAGATTTCTGACTTGAAAAATACTTTTGTGGCCTAGATATCTATTTCTCAATATGTTACAACATAAACTATTATCTCCTCTTTCAAGCTTGTCAATCCATTTGCCAAGTAAACAATTGTTCATAACTCTAACATCCATAAAACCAAGACCTCCAAACTGTTTTGGCCTGTTTAGAGCTTCCCACTTAACCATATGATACTTCCTTTTCTTACTTGTACCTTCCCAGAAGAATCTAGATCTAATAGAGTCAACCGCTGAAAATTTCCTTCATATAACAGATACACGCCCATCGTGTACATGGGTATGCTAGACAGACAAGAATCAATCAAAGTGGATTTTCCCCCTGATGACAGATACTCACATTGCCAAGTTCCCAGTCTTTTCTCTGTCTTCTCACAAACATAGCTCAATTGCGCATTTGATATCTTATGACAACTAACCGGCATTCCTAGATATTTCATCGAGAGAACTCCACTTTTACATCCTAACATCTTTGTTGCAACATTCATCTCCATAGCAGACAGTCCTACTGAGAAAATCTCACTTTTCTCGAAGTTTATCTTCATTCCTGACATAGCCTCATAGCAAGAAAGAATCACTCTAACATTTTGCAAGGTTTGCAAATCAAATTGCAGGAGTAGAATAGTATCATTAGCATACTGTAAGTGTGTTAACTCTCCTTCAACTAAGTGTGGTACAAGCCCCTTAATCATCCCAGTAGCATAGGCTCTCGATAGCATAGCAGAAAGGGCATCTGCTACAAGATTAAACAACAATGGAGACAATGGATCACCCTGTCTGAGTCCTTTGAAGCTTCTAAAGTAGTCCCCTCTTTCACCATTCAGATCAATGCACACCTTCCCCCCTCTAAAAACTTTATTCATCCATTGAATCCTTTTCATATCAAACCCATTTCTATGAAGTACTTCCTCTAAAAAATTCCAATTAACTCTATAATACGCTTTTTCAAAATCCAACTTGATGATAACCCCACTTGTTTTTGTATCCTTAAGTTCATGCATCACCTCCTATAGGATCACCACTCCCTCTAAAATATTTCTTCTAGGTATAAATGTTGTTTGAAAATTACTCACCACCCTACCAACCACTATTGAGAGCCTTACAGTGAGTGTTTTGGTGATAATCTTGTATATGACATTTAAAAGGCAAATCGGTCTAAATTGTTTGACACTAGTCGTTGGTTTAACCTTGGGTAACAGAATAATAACTCCATAGTTTAGTCTACACAGCTCCAAATGCCCATCATATAATCTATCTAGCATTTCTTTGATATCCCCTCTTATCATATTCAAGAAAGCTTTGAAAAAATCTATTGAAAAACCATCTGGACCTAGAGCCGCATTATTTTTCATCTCCTTAATCACCACATCAAGTTCTTCTAAAGAGAAGGGTCTAGTCAAAAACTCATTCTCTTCTTGCTGAATTTGCTGATAACTCGGCCAAAGATCCCTGTCCAAATGCATATCAGCCACATCTTCACTCCCAAACAATCTCTTATAGTAATCCGTAATGTGATCTCTAAGGTTGCCAGGCTCAACCACTTCTTGACCATTCACCTCCAACATTGAAATATGCATTTTCCTTCTCCTGCCATTAGCACATTTGTGAAAATAACTAGAATTTGAGTCACCAGCCAACAACCATTTCTCACCACCTCTTCTTTGCCATTGTAACTCCTCTTCTAACAACATCTGGTTAAAGGTATGATCTAAAGCATATCTTTCCTCCCACTCCATATGAGACAGTTCTCTTTCCTCACTCCAAACATCCAATATGGCAATTCTTCTAATAATTTCTTCCTTCTATTTTCTTCTCTGGCTATCCAGATTCTGACCCCAGCCCTTAATAGCTCTTCTCAATTTACTTGAGATCACATGCCAATGATCTAAAGGATCATATTTAAACCTTGAAGGCCATTTATCTCTCACCCATTCTCTGAAACCCTCCTGTTGGAGCCAATGAGCACTAAATCTAAAATAATACTGCTAACCTAACACATTGCCTCCCATGTCCACTATAAGAGGATTATGATCTGATCCAAGCCACGGACCAATTACCACCGACGTCAGATTGAACTTATCTTCCCAGGAATTTGACACCAAAACTCTATCAAGAACACACATAATCGGAGGATTTTGTTTGTTCGTCCAAGTAAAATGACTTCCAGTCCTATGTAATTCCCTGAGAGTTGTATTATTGATCATTTCATTAGATGCCTCCATCATCTGAACATTCACATTTCCATTAGATTTTTCCTCAATTCTTCTCACCAAATTAAAATGTCCACCTAGAATCATAGGGCATTCCACCGACTGAACTTTAGATTGAATCTCTTCCAAGAACTCTAACTTTCTTTCATCATGAGCAGGGCCATATACATTGAAAATCACCCACTGAAAACCATCTGCCTTCATGGTAAGATTGAAACATTGGTAAAAAATACCCACATCTTCAGCTGTAACTATAGCCAACTCTTTATCCACACCCATGAGCAAACCACCTGAGTGCCCAGAACAAGGCAACCAGGACCAAGACATATCCTTCTGACCAGCGAACCTCTCTAAATCTCTATATCTAAAAGAAGACTTAATGGTTTCCTATAAACAGATGCAATCAAAAGAATATTTATTAACTAATTCTAAAAGCAATTTCCTCCTCCCTGCATTTCCCAGTCCTCTAATATTCCAAAATAGAATCTTCATCCTTGATCTCTATCAGATAAATTATTCTCTATATCAGCACCACCCCCATCAACTCTAACACCTAGGGGCTCAAATCCATAGAACTCTCAATCTCCAAAGGAACTCTAATAATTGTATCATTTGGGATAACAGAACTCGACTCAATCTTTTGCTTAGTTTTTTGCAAAGCAATGAAAGCATCTTCCTTAGCTTGTATCAAAGAAATGTTAGCAATTCTAAAAACCTCATCTTGCCCCAATGAGAAACCATATACTCTAGCCATAGAATCTAAGGAGCAAGTATCAGTAGAACAAGAAGATGAGGGAATGAATTTAATACCTTTTGCATCAGCTGTCCTGGCTTTCAGTTTATCTTGCATTGCTCCCTCTTTCTCTTGAATTCTCGAACTGTGTCTAGTATTGAAATTAACCAGGCCACTCTTGACTGGCTTAAGTTTTGAAACCCCACATGATTCCTCTAGATAAGTCAAGATCGACTCCAAAGTCTTCGTCGATACAGGATCTGCTACTTTGTCCTCCTCATTGCAGACTAGCACCCCATCAGATACTACACCTTCCAAAAGAGATGTTTGAACCCCATCAGATGACACATCATTTTCAAGTTCCAGATCACCCTATGGATTTAGACTAGCAGCTAAATCATGCATATCTTGAAAAATGTTAGATTTTGCCATCAACCTCTGATAATCATATGTATCATCATTAGGTCCCTGAGAATTCATCTCTAATTCTTCAACAAGTGGACAAGTACTCTTAGAACTACCCATAGCAACCTGCCTTTGATGAGTAGAAGAACCAGACCTATATTTTTTACTAGTATCACCAGGTGTAGGTTTGCCTGATTCCAGCCATCCATGGCTCTCCTGTGATTCTGGGTCTTCTTCATTAGTAACATCATCCTCTTCATCATCAAGATCATCATTAGGCTTGGATGGTGGATAATTCTGGAGCTTGTCTGGAAAATACCAAGTTATCTTCCTACCCTTCTTGTTAATAAACACTTCAAATGTCCCACCTATCTTGTTAGGATTTTGGCATGACACCTTTACCCACACCGCATTCCACTGCAAAGATGGTAAATGCACCTCCTCTGGATCACCAACCAACCTGGCAAGCTCCATAACAGCAAACTCAGTTCTAGCAAATTTTGGAATGCCAATAGCTCTAACCCACACAGACTAAAGAACCTAAAACAACTCCGGATCCATATCTAACTCCTCAACCACAGCCATGATGTCAGACGTGATAAACTTGATTTTTTCATCTTGATTAGCAGATTCAAAGCCACTTTGGATGGTAGATTCACCAGAAATTCACTCCCCGAAATGCGCTTTACATCCCAATCCCAATTCGAATCCATCAGATATTGCAATTCAGTCTTAACTCTAAACTTAGTACCCCTTCCTTCCAAAATTGACACAATAGCTCTAATTGGTCCCTCTATTTTAGGTTTAGCTTCAACCTTAGGCTTAGGTAAATCTAGAGCATAAAAAATCTGACCAGGCATACCATACGCACAAAGTTGCAAACCCTTGTTAGATTTCATCAAAGGGCATTGGTTGGACTTATGACCTGACTCTCAACAACTATAACAAAATGGTGGTTTCTTCCTGGTAGAATGATGGTGACCATAATCATTGCAATTAAAACATTTCATAGCTAGACCTGAAGACTGACCTGCACCCGAACCCCAATTCTGCTGAACATTATACCCCTTCCTCCGATCTTCAATCTTGTGGCGGAGATCTTCTTCAATCATCTGACGCACATCTCGCTCTTTAGACTGATCTCCCATCCTCTTGCGATTCTGGGCCTCCCACTGCTCCTGACCTCAAAACTACTGATGACCCTACTTTGGATCCCAGTACCCTTGATCTCGAGAAAATCGCGGATCACGCCCATCTCGAGCTTGGGAATCCCAACCTTCATGCCTTGATCCCTGAAATCCATCGTGGCTACTACGCCTATCTCAAAATCTCTCCCCATCTTTAGTATCTCTAAATCTATCACCATCTCTAACTTCACAACCTTGCTGTCTCTTGTCCATGGTGACCTCAACGAATGACCTCCCATCCGTCATGTTAGGACGGACACGACGGAGAAACTTTGCCTGAGCCCCAAATTTCCTGATGTCCCTCACACTCGCCGAAAATACCTCTGTGGCTGGATCCCAAACCCTAGAGGAGGCAACCCAGACCCAAGACGAGGCGGACTTAGCAATGCGGCTACGGCTGCGGCTGCGACTGGGTGGAGGAGAATAAGAATGAGCGAATAGGTCCTCAATAGACAGGCCTAACTGGGCCGGCCCACCTAAATTTTCCTTTTCCTCGGCCTTAGCCCGTTTCATCTTCTTCCCCACATTCTTCACCCGGACAACACTCTCAATATTTCTTCAAACTTCAGAACTCAACAATGGCGGCGGACTCACTTTTGTGCGCATCATTGGCGGCTACAATTCCTGAACAATTTGCTCAATTGACTTCTGTACCTCCCCACCACCCAGAGCAGTATCCGGTTTACTGCTCCATGAGAAATGGATTGGTAAATTCCCTATTGCAATCGAATTCGAATCCACCGCAACAACTGGAGGTAAATTGCAATGACGAAGGCGCTCAACTCTATCCAAATCACTCAATTGCGAATGCTTAGGTAGTCCGAACGCTACTTTTGGGGATTTCTGCTTAGAACTCAATGGCGGAAATCGATCAAAACTCAACCAATCCTCCAAATCCACCTCTAACTCTTTCCGACTATTTGCGCCTGCCCTCTGAGAACTCTGCGGAGAAATCAAGTATGGCGGAAATGCTAGAGTAAGCCTGTGATTCCTCATGAATGATGCACCAAATCTGCGCTCGACTTTCTAGAATGTTCTCACCACAACGACCACAACTCTCGTCACAAAAGCAGGGGAACGAGAAATTACCACAGGCGCCTGCGAAACCGCGCCGACGACCCGCTAGCTCGTCGCCGGTGCTCACCGGAGTACACGCTGGTTCTGCCCCCTCCACCTCCTTGAAGGGTTGCAGTCGCTCCAACCTCGGACACCAACGCGTGCAGATCTGCGGCGAGCGAGAGCCTCGAGAGACGGGCCACTCGGCGGGCCAGTGATGGTCCCCAGAGACACGAGCGGCAGCCGGAGGCGGTCTCACGAGCGGGCGGCGATGGGTGGGTGGGCGGCGCTCGATGGGCAGGAGCGCCGAAGCTAGCTGGCGTCTCAGCTCTCGAGTTTCAGAATTTCTTGGGCCAACAAATCTTGCCACCACAGACCACCTGCGTGTTCTCAGCCTCCCTTCGGCAGTTTCTAGGCCATTATAGCCTTTAACCGAAGGCCGCCATGATGGTAGTGAATCGAGCCTTGATTTCATCCACGTTCGTCGATCTTCTCCCTATAAAACCCAAACTCCAGCTCCTCTGCATCCTTTCTCCATCAACCGATCGCTCCCTGTGTTCCATACTCACTCCAGTGCCACAAATCCCAACTGCCGTCGCCATTGCTGAGCTCCAACCGTCATCGTCGATCTCCTCGGTCAAGCCGTCTACACCTTGGTTTCTTCCTTCTTTAGACTCGCTGGAGAGTCGCGCTCACATCCCGGTCATCTTTGACAGGAATCCGTGGCCATTCGTGCAGGGCCCGCGCTCGCCGGAGCTTCTAGACACGCCGCCGTCTGCCTCCCCTTCTCTCCGGCCTGCTCCTGTCGAAGTGGTCTGTTACACCGAGTTCGCGGTGAGCTCCCGATATAAACGCATCAAGTATCTTCACCCATAGTGTCTCCTAGCTTGAGTTTGAGTTGCGACGATGAACTCCTGCCGTCGGCAGCCATGGCGCCGCCGCTCCTTCTCCTGCACTCCCTCCGGTCTCAAGCACGGCCAGCAGAACAGGCGAGCCGCGCCAACCCTGCACACTGCCTCCCGGCGCGCACGCACGCATGCACGCGTGTGCAAACACGCCACACCGGCGAGCAAGCGGAGCTAGCAGCGCCGGCGAGCAAACGAAGCAAGCAGTCGTCCGTGCTCAAGTTTCTCTTATTTAGCTTGATGACATCATCTCCAATGTCATGCATCATTTTCGTCGTTTTCCTTGAGGAAAATAAATCCAGAAATACATCACCAAATACACCATTGTGGACATATCTGGGCACAAAGCCCGAGCCCGTGAGCCCGGCACGGAGCCCGCTATTTAGGCCCGGCCCGAAGGTCAATGGGTCCGGGCTGGCACGGCACGGGGGTGCAGGCCGTGCTTGGGCCGCACCCTAGGCCCACAGGCCGGCACGGCACGGCCCGCAAGCAGGCAAGCAGGCCGGCGGCCCAAGAACACCCCCCTCCCCTCCTGGCCTCCTCCCCGGCTCCCCATATAACCGCGACCCCCCCCCGGCCGGCCCCCATCTCCACCCTAACCCTAACCCCATTCGCCTCCCAACCGCAGCCGCACTCGACACCCTAACCCTAACCCCATTCGCCTCCCAACCGCAGCCGCACTCGACACCCGCTCGGTCGCTCGTCGCTCTCGCTCGTCGCCACTCGCCTCCTCTCGTCGATCCATCTTCGCCGCCGGTGCGACCATCGTCCTTGGATCCGGTGATATCGCCGCCGCTCCATCACCTCTCCCTGAGTTCCCTGCTCCCTCAGTCCCTCTCCGTCTTCCTTTTTACTCCTTCTCCTCTGTTTGTCGATGAACATGTGAGTCCGCCTCCCCGTCTCTCTTCCGCCATCGCTCGCCGTCCTTCTTAATCCCGTCTTGCCCTTGTGTGGCCCTCGTCTTCTCCGGCGCCGGGCTCCGGTTGCGCAGGCAAGTCCATCCCCATTCGTAACCCTAACCCTAGCCCCTAGATCTATACGTTTCTCAGTGTTTTGATTCTGTTTTTGGGATCATTTTCTCATCCGGCTCCGGTTGCGCAGGCAAGTCCATCCCCATTCGTAACCCTAACCCTAGCCCCTAGATCTATACGTTTCTCAGTGTTTTGATTCTGTTTTTGGGATCATTTTCTCATCCTTTTCTTCTTTTCGTGTTCTTTTTCTTTGCAGGTCTGCTGCCGATGCCTCGTCGTCAACTAGCCTTGGCGTAGACGGACGACGGGCAATGGCACCGCGGCCAAGCCGTAGCCGCGCACCGTTGAGGAACAGTGCTGGAGTTCAGCCGTCCGCGGCCGAGGGGCCCATGGCGTGTGACCCGCAGGGCGACGGTGCCATGTTCCCTGTGACTGGCGACGATGACTTGGTCGCGGCTAGGCTGTCCTCGGAGCACGACGACGACGGCCGTGACCCCTTTGCGGTGTTTGATGACGCCACCCGTGGGACACAGCCGGCGATCGACGTCGATGCCATCGATGCAGGGGCAACGGGGACAGGGACGGTGGACTCCAACACCCACTCCAACTACACTGGTGTTAATGGTAATGCTGATGGTAATGGTACTCGTACTCCTTCCTCTGGTGCTGTTTCTGGACTTGGTAAGTGCAAGTCTAAGTGCTGGGGTGACTTTGAGGAGGTTTATGAGAAGATTAATGGTGTCGATGTGCGTGTTAGAGCTATATGTAAGATGTGTAGAACTGTGTTGAGTGCTAGATCTGCTGCTAGTACTGGTCACATTCTTAGGCACCAAAAATCTTGCAAACAGAAACTTGATAATGCTTCTAGGGTTCAGTCTCGACTAGCTTTTAATGCTGATGGGTCTTTGCATAATTGGAACTATGATCCTGCTGTTGCTAGAACTGAACTGTGTAGATTGATTGCTAGGCTTGATCTTCCTCTTGGTTTTGGTGACACTGATGCATTTGAGGAATATATTAAAAATTCTCATAACCCAAGATTTATTAGATCATCTAGAAGAACCACCACTAGAGATCTGGATAAGTTATTTGCTGAACGTCGTGCTATGATTAGGAACTGTGTGCATGCTTCTGCATCTGTTGCTTTGACTTCTGACATATGGTCTGGTAATGCTAAAGAGGATTACATATCTGTTGTTGCTCACTATGTGAATGCTGATTGGGAATTGCAAAAGAAGATTATTGGTCTTAGGTTGATTCAAGTTAAGCATTCTGGTGAAAATATTTCTGCTTCCATTGCATCTGTTGTTGAGGAGTATGGCTTGGTTGATAAAATCTTTTCTATCACTTTAGATAATGCATCTTCTAATGCTAAGGCTATGGAAACTTTGACACCCATGTTTGCTGATTATCTTGGTTGTGATCCTGCACCTGATGATCATGCACCTGGTTACAGTCTTGTGCATCAACGCTGTGCTTGTCACATTATTAATCTGATAGTCAAATCTGGACTAAAAAGAATCAAACCTTATATAGAGGATTTTAGAACTGCAATTAATTTCTTGAACTCCTCTAATCAAAGAATTGCTATGTTTAGAAACTACTGTGAAGCTAAAGGTATGAGACCTAGAAAATTTGGCTTAGACATGGATGTTAGATGGAATGCTACTTATCTCATGCTAAAACACTTGGTTCCTTACAGTGAAGTATTTTATGTGTTCATAAATTCAAATTATGGTTCTGCACTGTTGTCTCCAGCCTATTGGCACGTGGCTGGGAAAATATTGGAGTTCCTGGAAGTATTTTATGACTCTACTGTTACACTGTCTGGTGTTTATTATCCTACCAGTCCTCTTGTGCTGCACCATGTTTTGGAGATTACAACTCATTTGCATGCATGTGAAAGGGATGTTAATCTTAGACCCTTTGTGTACCCTATGCAGCATAAATTTCTTAAGTATTGGAAGGACATTCCTCTCTTATACTCATTTGCATTCATTCTTGACCCTAGAGCTAAGCTCAGAGGTATGCAAAGGGTCCTCCATTTACTTACTGAATATACTGGTACTGATTACACTACTTACTATGCTGATTTAAAAACTGAGTTGCATAAAATGTTTGAGAAATATTTGAGAAAGTTTGGTGCAACTAGGTCACAAAGGGTTGCTGGTCCTACTCCACCCACTGGTAAGAGAAAACAGGCTTGGGGGTAATTTTTGGAGGATCAGGTCTGCCTGGTCCTTCCAGTGGCACTGCCTGTTCTTCTTCTCACTCTACTGCTTCTGAACTTTCAAGCTATTTGGACAGCGACTGCATAATTGCTTATGAGGATGGTTTTGACATTCTTCTGTGGTGGAAGGACCACAAACTAACCTATCCCATCCTGGCTATTGTGGCCAGAGATATCATGTCAGTTCCTGTTTCCACTTGTTCTTCAGAGTCTTGTTTCAGCTTAGCAGGGAGGATCCTAGAAGAACGGCGCCGGAGCTTGAAACCAGAACATGTTGAGATGCTGACCTTGTTGAAGGACTGGGAGCTAAGAGAGAAGAGGGAACAGCATGAAGCTGCTGATACCAAGGAAATTGAAGATGTATTCAAGAATCTATTCCTGGATGAACCAGAAGGTGAAGATGATGCATCTGGTGGCTGAGAGTGGCATTGGTTGGCTGGGAGTGTTGGAGTACTTTTGTGTGAGTTGAGAGTGGATGTGTCCCTCACTCACTTGCTTAGTTTTCATTTGAACATTTGAACAATGGTCTGTAATAACTATGTAAGATTAAGACATTTGGAGCTGGCTGCACTCTTTTTTCCTGCCTAGGGTTTCTCACAAGGGTGAGTTTTACCTAGGTAGGTTTTTAATGAGGTAGCATTGCACAAAACAACTCTTTTTTATATTTAAATGGATTGAGATGTTTATTTGGAGGTGTTTTAGATTTAACGGGCTGTGGGCTGGCACGGCCTGCTATTTTTCCCGTGCCTCATGGGCCAGCACGGCACGAAAAATGGCCCACAGGCCCGTGCCTGGGCCGAAGGCCAGGCCCGCAGGTCGATGAGGCACGGCCCGCAGGGCACGGCGTGCCTCCTTGGCCCGATAGCCATCGTGCCGTGCCGGCCCGTGACCGTGCCGTGCCGGGCCAGGCCGGCCCGATGCCCAGGTATAATTGTGGATATCGTCCATGGTGGACTGCTCTCACAGCCCCCTCCCCAGTCCACGGTCTGTGGACCGAGTTCACAGCATAGTGCACGCGAACATGAAATCTAGCTCTTGTACTTCTGTCAAATTGAGCCACTATTCAATCAGTCATGCCAAACATCTGTTTTAGGCCCTGTCCTTCTAGAATTTTGTACCCACAGTCCTTGGCCCTTTTTCCTTCTCAGTTTTATTTATTTAAAATCCGAAAACGAAGTTCAGTTTATTTATATATTTGCCACTGACTTCAAAAGCCTATATCTTGCAAACCGTAGCTTCGTTTTAGGTGGTTCTTTCGTTCATGAGTTCGTATCGTCAAGTACTATGCGTTAGTAAACTTTATAGCATGTTTTTCCACTGTTTGTGTACTGTTCTTATTATGTTTTGTGGGACATGTTTATTGTTTGTCAACAGAAGGTGTTGATTACGAGAACCTCCAGGACCAGCAGTTTGATATCCTAGAACAAATCGAGTTCGAAGGCAAGTGTCCTTGATCATCTTGCACCTATATTTGTTTTACTTTGAGTTAGAATAGTTAGATCATTAGTTGCATGCAGAGTCATAATTTAAATCCTATGTTAGGGTTTAGTAGAACTTGTTTACATCATCATTGAAACATTGATTTGGATGAGTAGTTATCTTGCTTAGTTTGCAGTCTTGGGCTGGGAAGGTTATAATAATATTGACTAATGATCTATGCAACCTTGGGATGGTAATCTTTTTAGCAACATGGTGATTAGGGAATCTGTTAGGATGGTTGATCTTGGTGGTGGTAAGATGTCAGATCTGGTAAATGTTTTCTGATGGATTGTTGGAATTGCTGGAATGGTTTGTGCTGGTTCCTTCTTGGATTCTAAGGACCGGTTCTTGAAGCCTGTAACCCGGCTTAACAGCGCAACCATGAGATATGAGTGGGCTGGACCTGGCTAACTAATTGGCTTCCTCCAAGTTCTGCTTTACATCGGGTCGGTTTATGTGGCACAAGAGGGGGCTTCTGCAGTGGAGTTGAAAGATACTCCCTGTTAGTGGTGAAACATTAGTGGAGGTGTATAACAAGCTTGGAGGGGCTTTGTAAAGGCCATGTAGTGTGACCCCGCTAAGCACCTAGGTAGTGTGAGGCGTGATGGGGAAACACGACTCGTGGTGAAAGTGTGGAACTTCTACAGAGTATAAAACTGATATATCAGTCGTGCTAATGGACAAGAGCGGCCTGGACTTCTTCGTGATTAGATGGCTCTGGTTCGGATGGGTGGTTCCCTTGGTAAGGGAATGGTTGGTTGGCTCGGATGGGATCTGAGTGTTGGTTCAGATGGTTCTTGAGGAGAAGGCAGATTTTCACCTAGTAATTAGGTGCTAAGGACTTAAGGAAAATTAGGATGTGTCGCTTAAGCGAGTGTGTCAAGCCTTATAAGTCTTACCTTATGTTGGCCCTCATGTCATAATTTTCCTACACTTGCGGAGTACATTTCGATGTACTCGCCCTTCCTCTTTGGTCCCGTTCGCTGGTCTGAATCTTGGCTGAACTGGCTGAAAACACTGTTCCGGCTGAATTGTTGTGAGAGAAAAATACTGTTCCGGCTGAAAAAACAAGCCGAACGGGGCCTTTGTCTCGATCCGCTGTCGCCATATTTATTTCTAATTTGTGCTGAAGGTTTTTCGTCACTTTTGAATACAGCGGAAGAGGAGGGGAAGCTACAGGGGGTTTCTATATGTGATAATGCGCCGAGCGTCACTCACCTGCTATTTGCTGATGATTCATTCCTCTTCTGAAAGTAAATGAGGAAAGTGCAAATCATCTGCAATACGTGTGGCAATTGTACGAGGAGTGCTCGGGGCAAACAATAAATAAGGAGAAGTCCTCTGTGATGTTTAGTGCAAATACAACGATATAGGCACGGGATGAATTTTTATCTTGCCTACAGATTTCACAAGAAGGGAGGACAAATAAATATTTGGGCTTACCAGTCTACATGGGGAAATAAAAAAAAACAGATGTTTTCTTATCTCAAGGATAGGGTATGGAAGCGCATCCAGGGGTGGAAAGAAAAGCTACTGTCTAGAACCGGGAAAGATGTTTTGATTAAAGCCATTGCCCAAGCCATCCCAAGTTATGCAATGTCGTGCTTCGATCTTACTAAAAGTCTATGCGATGAGATAAGTAAAATCATATGTAGGTTTTGGTGGGCACAACAGGAGAAAGAGAAGAAGATGCACTGGATTTCTTGCCAAACGCTTGCTAGCAGGAAGGAAAAAGGGGGACTCGGCTACCGTGACTTACACCTGTTCAACCTAGCCATGTTAGCCCGCCAAGCGTGGAGGTTTGTTCAGGACCCAGAATGTCTGTGTGCGAGGTTGTTGAAAGCTAAATATTGGCCGCATGGAAATATTTTTGAAGTTACAGAAAAGTCTGGTATCTCGTACACCTGGAGGAGTATTGTGAGGGGCATAAAGGCTCTCGAGAAGGGGCTAATTTGGAGGGTAGGGGACGGAGAACAGATTCGTATATGGGAGGATCCATGGATTCCGAATGGTGTTAATCGTCGGCCTCGAACACCAAAAGGAGCTGTCTTGTTAGCAAAAGTTCATGAATTGATTAATCCGGTGACGGGACAGTGGGATGAAGAACTAATTCGGGATGTGTTCTGGGAGGAAGACGCAGTGAATATCTTAGCAATCCCAGTCTGTACGGAACGGGTAGATGTCGTGGCTTGGCATTTTGACACAAAAGGTCTTTTCAGCGTGAAGTCGGCCTACCATGTGCTGGAAGATGGAATGGAAAGGGACCGTAGAACTCAACAGGGCGAAAGCTCCTGTTCACGGTTCGATAATGATGCACCATCATTTTGGAAGAGAATATGGAAACTCAATTGTCAGCCAAAAGTGCGCCTTTTTATACGGAGACCGGCACACAATAGCCTTCCACTGAAAATGAAGATTAAGAGCCGGAATATTGATTTGGATACGAGATGTCCTGTGTGCTTTCGATATGATGAAGATGGCGGGCACTGCTTCTTGAAATGTAAATATACCCGTCACTGTTGGAACGAATTACAGCTGGAGGACGTTCGACGGGCTTTGTTGAATGAGAACTCTGCTAGGAATTTTGTCGAGGCTATTTTGAAGCTTCAAATGAGAACCTGTATGAAGACGATTACATTTCTATGGAAGTGGTGGGATAACAGAAATAAAGCTAACGCTGGGGAACTGATGCAACCATGCCTGATGTAGGATGTGTTAATGGCGGAGACGACGGCATGTCTGAGAGCCTTGGAAATAGCGGAGCAATATGGTATATCACACATTCAGTTGGAAACTGATCGGAGCCAACTTTACCATGCCATTAAGCCTAGCTCGAGGGATCTTAGTACCAGTGGTACTCTGTTCAAAGCTATTAGAGAGCTCCTGCGCGAGCAGTTTACTTGTTTAAATATCATGTATGTACCATTGTATACCTAGAAAGTGCAACTCGTCTGCGCACCAGTTAGCGAAACTAGGTTTAAGTTTGGAGCCAGGTCAGTCACGATCTTGGACGGACGGCCTACCTGATGATGTAATGGTGATGGTGGCTCGCGATTTAGCTGAGTCGAGAGCTAGTAATACACGGCCATAGAGCCGAAGTTTGAATAAAAAAAAGAAGTAGTGAAGCGCCTTATCCACCTAGTAGGAACCGTAAAAATGCAGCCGCCGCCGTGCCCGTAACAGCCATGGAGGCGAGGCGGCCGAGGCCACGATTTAGGACAGGCTGGGTGGCGGGGCTGCCGCGCGGTGGGAGGCGGTCCAGGCGCGCGCAGCCGGGCCGAAGGGTGCGGCGAGGCAAGCGCCGAAGCCCGCGGGGCGGCCGGGCGGCTCAACAGCGCAACCCGCGGCGCGGCGGCAGGCCGGTCTGCGACGCGGAGTGTCGTGAAGCGTGATGGTGTGTGTGCGTGCCTGCGGCGTGGTGGCACGGCCCCATGATGATGCGGCGTGACTGATGCAGCAGGGCTGCAGGCAGCAGCCCGGCGCCGCATAGGTTCGTTCCGTGTTCAATCGATGGATCTTTTCCTTCTTGCCTTCGTTTGGGTCTTTTACTTCTTGCCTTCTTTTGGAGCGCACGGCTGCTGCTTGATGGAATGCCAATGTTGAGGGTGTTGTGTTTCTGGCTTGCAGACTGGGAAGTCACGCACACGGATTAGGACCATCCTCACGCTGCCAGTGCTGAGGGCCAACAATGGCGGACTCATCATCAAGTTCAACTCCATGCAGGTTTTCAATTCCTAACGGCGTGTCTCATAGCTGTGCTATAAATGTATAATCAGGTTTCAATTAATTGTGATGGTTATTGATTTATGATGCTGTAGTCTGTTTTAGCTTATTTCCTTGTTGCTGGTTTTGATGGCACTATTTTCCAGAAAATGAACTGTTGATATCACTCTATTTTGTTGCTTATCCACTATAGTTACATGATAGTATTGAAATCGGCACAGTTGGCAGTGGATGAATTGAAACCTTTGCTTTTTAGTAGTACCTTACAATCGGTTACACATTATATTGGCCAAGCCATGTCTGTTTTAGATGTTCAGAGGCCTCTTCAATATTGTGTCAGCAGGTTCAGTTACAACCCACAACCTTGTGGGGTTATTCAAATGGATGTGTATTGGCCTTCCGGTGATTTTTTTTTCTGAAACAAAACTGAGCAAAGTTTAAGTATTTTTTTCTGAAACGAAAGTCTGAGTTTTTAAAAAACTCGACTGCAACTAATATGTTTTTTTTATAACTTCTGTATTCTGCCTGATCAATACATGACTGAGTTCAGAAGCACACTACATGTGGAACGAAATTTAAATCATGATTCCTCTTTGCAACTATGAGACAGATGAATGATACACTAATTTTCTAATTTTCATGCACAGTTTGATCAGTTTGCTATTTCTACATCTATAGTATGGAAAAGGAATAATTTGTGGTAGCATTGAGTGAGGCTGAAATAGATAGACAACATTATTATTCAAGCACAGTTTGATCTTTTTTTTTTTTGGCTTCTATGGCATGGGAAGCACATAATTTGTGGTAACTGAGCTAGGCTGATCATACATCGGGAGATGTGCACAGTCATGTTTTTTTGCCATATCCAAAGCAAGTGATAAAATTTTGATGACTGTAAGCGCAGTAAAATTTTGATGCCTGTAAGTGCAACTGCTTGGAATATTGATGATCTAATTTCCATGCTCATTCATTTTTATCTACTTTTACAGGTCCCTGACATTGAGGGGCTCTGTGGAAGGATTCCTGATGAAGCAGTCTTGGACTGCAGCAGGGTAGCCTTCTCCAATGCTCAATGTGGATCACGGTGATGATGACTCTGCTGTTGTTGCCCTGGAAATATTTATGATAAGGCTAGTTTATTTGGTTTCAACTGCAAATAACTAAGGTTTGTTGAAATTAATCAAAGTTTCAAGTGCGTGCATACTACAAAATGATTTTTTAAATTACAAGAAACTACATATACATGAGTTCATGCAAATAAATTTGAAGATCATATGTAAATCTCTATTAAAAGTTCCTACGTTTCTTCATGAAAATAATTGAATTGTAAATATTTTTTTTTAAGATTTGGATACCCGAATTTTAGTTGGATCCGAAAGTGAAACCTCATCCTTCATCCGTGTGAGACGAGCTGCAAAATTTTGAGGCTCCTCCACGCCGGCCTGCCGTAATCGCGCGTGCCACCACGCACGCCCGAAAAAGAAAAGCATCTCCTGCTGCCAGGGTCAAGCGCACGGTTGATTCATCATGGCGTGATTCGAGGTCCTGCCCATGGCGTGCAGGCTTGACAAGCAACGGTGACTTTTTGTTCTACCGCGGCTCCTCCAAATCAGCAATATCCTGTCCTGAGGCGCTGGCAGGCGTGGACGGTCGGCCAGCCACCCTGCGGCAAGGTGGCCGGACAGGTCGCCTCACTAGCTGGCCGCCTCACTAGCTTCGGGCAACATGTACATTGACGACGTCCAACAACTGTTCGAGGAAATGCACACAAGGTACACTACAACTAACTAACCGTGTAGATAGATACTAGCCTTCCTTTTGGAGAAAAATGAATTTTTTTAGTCGCCGCGTCCTGTAGCTCCTGAGGATTAAAAGCATTCATATCAAGCATGGAAGACGAGGTGAAGGATTCACGGATTTGTTTTAGTGTATGGATTCTGATTTTCTAGTTAGTTTAGGTGTTTTGGTGTATGGAATTCTTATTTTCTCGTTAGTTTACATCTGTTGACTTATTTTTTTGTCTCCAATTATAGTTGCTAATAGATGCAGTGTCAAATTTAGTCTACACTGGCACCTCTACCTGCACAATATTTTCAACACATACAGTTTAGATTGGATCAATAAGTCTGCACTCTTCCCAGGAAGAAATATCAGTTTGTAAATATCTCCTATTTATAAACTGCTTTACCAGATTATATATGGATTACCAGTTTATTGTAGTTGGGCATGGACAAATGATCATTCAATATATGGATTATCAGGTAGTCAAACAATTCTGAAAAGAGGAACTACCCTGCTGGTAGCCTGTTCTTTGCAGGTGTCTTGTGAAATAATAAGGTAAATTTGATGAACACTATCCAACATCTACAAGCTGAAAACTTGGTATTTTCTTATATCATTCGTACAAAGTTATTAGAGCTCATCTCTGTAGTTCCTGTAATACCCCTAGCTATTCATCTGGATAGAAACTATGACCATCTGGATGGGGATGTGCTGTTCATCATTCTTAGAGCTCATCTTAGTTTTAGAAGCTTTATTATTGTTTTTTCAATTAATGTATAGAAACATTTTTAGCCTATTTCTTTTTTCTAGAATTGCATATTACTAATGTTACGTGGCATCCCTAGTCACCTTGTTCAAGACTAAAGTACGATGGATGCATGGTTCGTGAAGTTAGAGAGCATACATTTTTCTTTTATTGCCGAACCCTTTGAGAATGCACATTCTA